>NC_033803.1:32226299-32258681 GCF_001876935.1 Asparagus officinalis | reverse complement strand
GATCGGAGCATGTTCTAGAAGTGAATGCAACTCATTAGGATATGGGTCAACTTGAGCCAAGATATTGGAGTTTCCCAATCATCGACTACGTCTTATACGTCATGCTACTCGAATACGTAAAGGAGTGAGATTCTATTTGCAGATGCGCTCCGAGATTTTACTACAAATCGACAACAAAGGCATTGTATCGTAAGTCCTACGACGACATGTTGCTTCGATGTCTCTCATTGACAGAAGCATAGGAAGTCCTGCAGGAAGCCTATAATGGTACCTGCGGTGCTTACCAATCCGGGCCCAAGCTCTGGGATCGTTTACGAAGAATGGGCTATTATTAGCCGAGAATCATCCACAATGTTGTCGCTTACGCCAAGTGTTTCCATGCGTGTCAAATCTATGCCAACTACATTTACAAACCACCCAAAGACCTGTATCCCACACTAACTTCATGGCCATTTGAGACATGGGGGATGGATGTCGTCGGACCGATATCTCTACCATCAGCCAAAGGTCATCGCTTCATCCTTGCGATAACCGACTACTTCTCTAAGTAGACCGAAGTCGTTCTCTTAAGAGAAGTCAAAGCCAGTGATGTGATCAAGTTCATCAAACATCATATTATCTATCGATACGGCGTTCCAAGATGTATCATTCATGATAACGGATCATAATTTGTTAGTTATGCATTCACTCGGTTCTGTGACAAGTTCAGAATACAGAACCTGGTGTCCACGGCTTATAATCCATCAGCAAATGGACTAGTCGAAGCTTTCAACAAGACGATCATCAAGATCTTGACCAAGCTGACATCCAACAGCAAGCACAACTGGAATGAAAAGCTTGGTGAAAGCTTGTGGGCGTATCATACTATGGTTCGTACATCGACCGGTACCACACCTTATTTGCTGGTATATGATTGTGAAGTCGTACTATCGCTGGAGATTCAGATACCATCCCTACACGGGATGATGACAAAATAAAGTCATCAATGACATCTCACAAAATTGAAGGCATTAGATGAGAAGTAGCTCGAAACTCAACAACACATTGAGTTCTATCAAACCTAAATATCCAAGGTTTTCGATAAGAAAGTCAAGCATAGATTTTTTTAAGGAAGGAGAGTTGGTCCTTGCTATTCGACGACCTATAATACTCAACTCCAAAAAGAAAGGAAAATTCCAACCTAAATAGGAAGGACCATTTGTGGTAGAGACAGTCTATTCGAATGGAGCTTATCGCCTCGTCAAACCGAATGGTGACAAGATTCTAATGTCTATCAACAGCAAATACCTAAAGAAGTACTACTCATAGTCTTCCTTCAATTCTTATTACACTCTGACAAGTATATGAGTATAAACTACTTCTTCATATCCTTCAACTGGTGCATGAGGCTAAACTACTCATTTACTCCAACTGGTGCACGGGGCTAAACTGCTCCTTCCCTCCCACTAGTGCATGAGGCTAAACTGCTTCTATCCTCTAACTAGTGCACGGGGTTAAATGCTCCTTAGGCTTCCACTTCGGTCAAACCTTCCTACAGTTGGACCAAAGCCAAAATCCCCTCTCGATTCATTCTACGAATGAGAGGTCCACCAAATTGAACGATCAAACCTTTAAACAGTTAGGATCGTCTCAAACTCCTACTTGATCAAACCTACAGATAGTTAGGGTCGAATCCAAACTCCCTCGTCAATTCTCATCAACAGGATGGCAGGTCCCCAAAACTATCACGTTAATGATTACCTCTGGTAGTTAACTTTATCATTCTCACAAATGACGTTATCCGATCAGTCATCACACTCCTACATCTCTAACGATTTGATCCATTCTGAGCGTTCTAAATATCCAATAGAACAATCGACAATAGTAGTCTACCATGCGATGTGCAACTATTCTAATCAGTCGTCACACTCATATGTCCTTGAACGATCTAATCACCATCATTCCCGCAAATGACATCGTTCATTGATAATGGCTTATCAAGCGATGTGCCCTATCGACTGCCCATTCCCGAGTAACGACCTACCAAGTGATGAGTCGTAATTCGGACACTTAAACGACCACTAATACAAGCAGTCACTCATTTTTTAGCAAAGTTGTTATATCTAACAACATGGCCTAACTTAATTATGACTTAATTGTTATAATTGACCCAACCTAACGCCTCGAACGACTAAGGGTAGAGAAGAAATTTTAGCATTAAGTCTAAAAGAGACTTCTCGACAACTCATCATACTGAGGGGATAGTATGGCTAGCCCGATTCAAACAGTAATCGGTAAAGGCAAATAAAATCCATTGATAGCTGAGGGTTTGCTAAAAATCCTAAATATTGGTCAACAAGAAGGAAAAATGCACGAGTTATTCGAAACACAATGATCAAATGACAAAGGCATAATTTCATTCATAACAGCAGATTTTGAGACAATACATTCAAACAAAGTTATGACAATACATTCGAACAAAGGCATAACAATAACAAAAATGTCTTAAAATCAACCTTGTTGAGCTTAGTCCAGCAAGCTGAAGGATGCGAGCTTGGCCTTAACAGTAGCTAACTCCTTTGCCCGGTCCGCTCGAACCTGATCCTCTGCCTCCTTCTTAAGCTTAGGCTCAGAAAGTGCAGAAACAACAGCCACTTCTTCTTGATGCAGCACATGGAGATCTTGTAGCTCTCTTGTGATAGCGCGATGAATGTTTATACTCTCATGTTGGAAGTCCTTTAAAGTCAACTCTCCCTGAGCAGACTTAACCCCTGAACGAGCGACAATAGAGGCATAAGCATCCATCTTACTCTACAAGCGACGTTGCCGCTCATGCAAGTCCGCGATGATAACCTCCTTCTCCGATATACGTTTCTCTCAGGCTTCACGCTCATGCATTATTCTGATTTGAGCTTCAGCCATGAGTCGCCATACCTCATTGCGTGATTTGAAAAATGCTAGCCTCTCCACATGATGCGTAATGGCCTCCAGGCGGATGAGCTTTTGTTCACAATGCCTAGCCAGCTGAATGTCACATACGCACTGAATGTCCTTCAGACTATCTGCTATGAAGGAATCAAAATCCATGAAGGTCCCCCACCTAACACCAATGATGGAGATTGCTTGCTTCATAGCATTCTCCAACCGTTAGAGTAGGCCTTGCATGAATCTGGAGTCTGGAGAAGCAGATTCCTGACCATAGGTGATCATAGCAATAGGTTGGTTCCGGGGGAGTGGCTCTTTGCTATCAATAGGCAATCTCCATCTATATCCCCCTATGCTGGCCGGGTCAGGAAAACCATGTTTACACTTGGGCCGTGAAGGGGATGGCGGAGCAGGTGTTAGAATGGGCTCTTCCTTCTCCTCATAATCAGAGATCGTGATGAGTTCGAGTTTGGTAGGCTCAGGTCTCGCTGGTCTCCTCTAGTGAGCATTCGCCACATATCGGTCACCTTCCTAAGCAGTGAGAGGTCTCTTTTCGAATGACCTCAGCATACAAGGCCTAACAATTGGGACCTCCTCTCAAGTTGCAAAATACAATGGAAAGAAATTAGAAATTTTGACTCAGAAGATCAAAAAATTCCTAAGTCCTAAAGACAGGCGGCCTGCGGAGTGCAGGCGAGCTCCATCATGCGAGCGAGCAAATAAAGCTCGCCTGACAAAGGCAAAAGGTCGCCAAACAACCAAGACAAATGCCAAAGGTCGCCAAACAAGCAGAGTTCCCTTGGTGAGAGTAGAGCTTACCGGATAAGCGAGCTCGCTAGAATAATAGAGCCTTGCCTGATTGGACGAAGCTCACTAGAAGATGAACAGGAGTCTGTTCACCTCCTTCATTTTCAAGTTTGCTAGTTATAGACTTAGCATGGTGTGTTCTGGCCACGCCAATGGCGGCATCAGTAGCAGTGGCAGTGACGGAAGAAGAAGCTTCCCCCTTCCCCTTTGAGGCATTTAACCTGGTCTTTGGGGCCTTTTCAAAGTGGAGAAAGTTAAAGAAAAGGGCTCTGGTTTTCTTTGAGAACTCAAGCGGAAGTTTTTCAAAAGCACAGTAACCTCCTAATGAGGGATATATAGGTAAAATCTCAACGGTCGAGGTTCACCAGCTCAGTCGAAATGAGCAGCTCGGATCGCCTACAACGCTTTGATTCGACAGTTCGAATCGAACAGCCATAAGCATGTGGGACTTTCAGAGTTCCAAAATGAACGGCCAAGATGAAACAGTTTGACCAAACTACCGTGATCTCTCGTCGAATTGATGGTTGAGATCAAGAACTCTACCAAATCAACGGATCGGATCAAGCATATGAAGACGAGGCATCGCCTTAGCTAGCAAGTGCAGGAAACCTCCCGCAAACATGTGGCTCGCCTACCACTGACTTGGGCCTTGCCTACAATGATCCAGCTCACCTACAAGCATGAAGCTCGCCTGACGACATTTAAAGCTTGCTCGCACATTTGGAGCTCACCTACAAATTCTTTGAGCTCGCCTGAAGACTCGAGCTCGCCTACACTTCATCGAGCTCGCCTGAAGAGCTCAATTCAACCAAGGGGCTCAAATTCGTCCAAACCAATGAACAATGATCCTCTTCATTCAAAGTGTTTCAAACCACATGCAACCTCATTTAGATCTGAAAACTTTGAAGGGGGTCTTGTAGGCAATAAAATTGCCTTTACATCAAGGAGATCAAACCTCGCCTCTTTGCTTGACTTGCCAGCAAAAGTCAAGCTCGCCTGCATTCAAGAGGCTAAGAAAAAGCTCACCTATTTGCTTGACTTGCCAACAAGCAAAGCTCGCCTACATTCAAGAGCCCAAGCTAAGATCGCCTATTTGTTTGGCTTGCTTGCATGAACCAAATCTCGCATGTTTGCTTGGCTTGCTTGCATGAGCCAAACCTCGCCTGTTTGTTTAGCTTGCCTGGAAGTGCCAAACCTCTCCAACCTCGTCTGTTTGCTTGACTCACTACCATGAGTCAAGTTTACCTGATTATCAATCTCGCCAGCATGAGCTCGACCTCGCCTGAACGCCTTGCTCACCTGCACGAGTCAAGCCCGCCTGCGGTGAGTTCGCACGCATGAACTTAGCTTTTCAATGAACGCCAGCTCACACGCTCAAGGGGCTCGCCAGCCGATCCCGCATGTTCGCCAAGTTTACCTACAAGCTCACCTGAATGATCAAGCAGCTTTCAAGCTTGCCTGCAAGCTTGTCAGCCTCGCCTGAATAGTGCAAGCGACTGTTTGCTTGTGGGAGTTGACTCACCCACTTCCCACGTCCTGGGTAATGAGGCATGACTCCCATTATCCCTATAGTGGTCACATCACATAGCTATAAGGGGAGTATGCTACTCCTTACTCCTATTAGTGGTCACATCCCACAAATCAAGGGATGATCCATACCATCCATTGCCTATTTATAGGACCCCTTTGCCAACATGAAAGGGGTTCAACTAACAATTTGGTTGAGAAGCTTGGCATTTTCAAGACTCTTCAAACAGAAGCTGGATCATTTGGAGACTTTCTCTTAAGGTTATTGGCTTCTTCTTTTTAGAGACTAGCTAATTGGCTCCCTCGAGGCTCTTCAAATAGAGATCTTCATTAGCTTTCTTGGTAGAACCTTCCTAGCTTTTTGTTTGGATTGTTGATGTAGATTCAATCAGAACTCTCGGATTTGAGACTCATTAGCTCTCTGCAAACTCTTGCAATGTAGCCCTCTTTAAGTTTTCGACCTTGATACTCATCAAGCTCGGGTATAATCAAACTCAATCACACAAGAGCTTTTACTGCTTACTAAACCTTAACCGCAATTTCGATCAGATCGTCCAAGGGAATCAAACTGGACACAAGCATTCGAGGGAGGCATCCTATCGCTACCGAAGACCCCATATTAAACAATAAGAGTATTCTCTTTGCTTTTGTTGTAATTTTTATTCTTGATTTGTAATAAGTCATTCTTATCAATATAAATCTCCCTCCCTTTTA
This sequence comes from Asparagus officinalis, assembly GCF_001876935.1. Taxonomy (NCBI): domain Eukaryota; kingdom Viridiplantae; phylum Streptophyta; class Magnoliopsida; order Asparagales; family Asparagaceae; genus Asparagus; species Asparagus officinalis. The sequence continues at coordinate 32,252,729 of NC_033803.1, read as the reverse complement.
GATGGAATCAATTTTACCCACCTTACAACCATCTTCTAGTTCTTCTCAGCCACTTGATATTGAACACGAAGTAGTAAAAGAGGTAGAATTCAAAAGGACTTTGGAGAAGACTTCTTTACCTTTCTTATTGAAGGTGATCCAAGCTCATTCAAAGAAGTAATGGATTCACCTGAATCTCTTTTCTAAAAAGAAGCCATTGATTATGAGATTAAATCTATCATGGAAAACCATACTTGAATACTCACCAACTTACCTCCAGGTTGTAAACCTGTTGGTTGTAAGTGGATAATCAAAAAGAAACTTAGAGCTGATGGTTTCATTGATAAATATAAAGCAAGATTAGTGGCTAAACACTATACTCAGCAAAAAGGCATTGATTACTTTGATATCTTTTCTCCTGTAGCCCGAATCTTAACTATTCGAGTATTATTAGCCTTTTGCTACTATCCATAAGCTGATCATACATCAGATGGATATCAAGACTGCTTTTCTAAATGGTGATTTAGATGAAGAAATCTATACGAACTAATCTGAAGGCTTCATTGCCAAAGGTCAAGAAAACAAAGTCTGCAAACTTGTTAAATCTCTGTATGGTCTAAAACAAGCTCCTAAACAATGGTACCAGAAATTTAATAGAGTCATTAAACAATATGGTTTCACTGTGAATGAACACGATAAGTGTGTTTACACTAAAGTGATGAACAATGATTATGTCATCCTTTGTCTCTATGTTGATGATATCCTTATCTTTGGAACAACTCTTGAATTAATTTTAAAGGTTAATGATTATCTCTCCAAGAACATTAACATGAAAGACTTAGGTCTTGCTGATATGATACTTAGAATAAAAGTCACTAGAGACACTAGAGAAATATCTTTGAGTCTTTCTCATAGTATGGAGAAAATGCTGATCAAATTCAATTTTCATAGCTCTGAACCTATTTCCACACCTTATGATTCTTCTATATCATTGAAGAATAATGAAGGTGAACCTGTCTCTCAGCTAAAATATTCTCAGCTGATTGGATCTCTCCTATACATATCCAACCGGACCAAACCCGATATAGCTTATGCTATATGGAGACTGAGTCGGTATACCAATAACCCTAGCAAAGATCACTGGATTACCTTAGAGAGAATATTCAAATACTTGAAAGGCACAGTTGACTATTGCTTGACTTACACTAGGTACCCTGATGCTATAAAAGGGTATAGTAATGCTAACTGGGTCACAGATTCTAACAGTATAAAGTCTACATCTGGATATGTTTTCCTTTTTAGTGGTGTTGTTGTATCCTGGAAATCTTGTAAGTAAATAGTAATTGTCAGGAGCACCATGAAATCTGAATAAATTGCTCTTGATACCACTTGCACAGAAACAGAATGGTTAAAAGATCTACTCTCTGAACTTCCTTTGGTCCCTAAACCCTCTCCTCCAATTTCCATTCAATCTTATTCTAGATCCACCATAGAGCTTTTAAAGCAAGTGCATGTAAATAAAAAACTTAACAGACATATTCAAATAGGATATAAATCTGTACAACGCCTGCTAGGTAAAGTTGTGATCTTAGACTTTGTAAAGTCTAAGAAGAATCTTGCTAACCCTTTGACTAAGGGTTTATCCAGGAGTGTAGTTCTGTGGATTCATTAAGGGAGATGGGGTTAAGCCCATAACTGAGGTCACTGACAGTGGTAACCCAACCTTTATTTGGAGACGCAGTCCAATTGTAGGTTCAATGTGGTAGTAACAAGCTGGACTAGTGATGCTCGTGTGGAGCATAGACCTAGATATATTCATATATCATTATGTAGCATCTGCTACTACCCCTTCTCTATGGTAACGATACTCTTATGATATAGCTGGTTAGGCTGAGTTTTACTCTTAATAAGTCCAACGCGTGTATTGTGGAGGGTATGATATCCAAGTGTAGTACCCTTGGAGGACTTACCTAAAAGTACCTTAGAGGGAGGTGAATAGGGTAGATGCTAATCTAATCAGATTTAATATCAATTTAAAACTTATTAACAATTTATTCTTACAAGTATGATATAGAACTAATTATGAGCAATAATAAGCAATATAAACAAATGGCGATATAAGCATAAACTAAAATGCAAATATGATAGTGTGCAAATAATCAACACAAACACACAAAGATGATCTCAGAGTTTGGTCCTTCTGACTACGTCTCCGCTCTCCATTCCCGGAGAAAATACACTATAACAACGGGTTTTCAGCGTTCACCCAAAATGTTTACAACTCCACACAATCGGTTTTCTAGCTCACTAAAAACTTTCTCAACTCACACAACTACAATCACACTCTACACCCTCTAAGTGTTGGCCTAGCACGTGTCGCCTTCCTCAAGTGCTCAGATTTACAACCTCTCCCTAGGCTTTACTACTGACGCTAGTCCTCTTGGAATTGATCCCGTCTCTCACCATACACTCCTCTCGGTGTACAAGTGTATTACAAAGTGATTCTCACAATGAAGGCTCAATAACAGGTTTGTTCTCTACAATAGATGAGAACACAATATAAGCTCACTCTCAATGTCACAACCTCACAACCCAAATATACAATATGTGTAAAATACTAAAGCTCAATTGTTGTGTGTGTAAACAATGAGAAATATGAAATGCAAACTCAATATGAAATCTAGCTTAATAAAATTTATAATCAAACAAATATATAAATAAAGCAAGAGATGAGTTTAGCATAAACTTCTCTGAAAATCAAGAATGAAAGAGAATGAATTTGAAGCCCAAAAATGAATAAGATTGATCTCCTCCTCTTGTGAAACTTTCTTCATATAAACCCTCTTGAAAACAAGCTTAACACCAAACTTAAACACTTGTATACTTGTTTTAAAACTTTCTTAAATATCCATGAGAAACAATAAAAGTTGAGGGCTTTTTATAGCCTCTTAAATCAGCCAAAAACCTCCAAAAACCCACAAAAAATAAAACTAGCCGTTACTAACCATTATAGGCTAAAAAACTGCATAAGTCGACTTACAAACCGACTCAGTAGATAGTTCTAGGTTTTGGCAGCTCCTAAAATTTTTACATAGCTGGCTTTATAAAATCAATTACAAATATCAAATAAACTCCAACAATCATGAAATTTTGAGAAACTTTTCTACACATGTAGATAAACATGTTAGAGAAAGAATTTCTAAAATATCACTTCACATTTATTAGAAATAATTGTTTGAACACATATATTCAAGATTCTAAAAACTACCAAAACACCCAATTTTGTAAAATTAATTTGACACAGTAAATCAACTCTAAAAAAGATAATAATTTGGGAAATAATTATGAACATGTAATAGAACATGTTCTAAAAAGAATTTCTCAAATTTTGTTTCCTGTTTGGCAATTATAATTTATTTTATAAACCATTCTAAAAAGCAAAAACGTTTAATACTTTATTTTGACAAAAACAATTTCAAACAAGTTTGCAAATCCTTTTGAATGGATTAATAGACTAAGTAAAAGATATAAATTAGTGTTGTTTAGTCCATAAACCAATAACACAATATTTTCCTAAAAATGATGTTTTGCATAATATATGTATTTTAAAAAAACAAAAAGATAAATATGAAACGTATGAGTATGTATATGAATATATCTATTGTTTCATATTTGTATAGCTAGATCAAAAACAAAACAATAAATATTAAATATGAAAGTATATAAACAAGTATATTTATTTCATATTTATATAAACTTAAAAACCAAAAATGTGTATGTGTGTATATGATTGAGTTTGAAGTATCTACACACAAAGTATAAACCCTAAACTATAAAAACTATACTCAAGCAATCTTTATATTCAATGTAGCTCACTTGGTTATGGATGAAGCTTGATCTTGAATTAGACTTGAATGTGCAATGGCTTCGCTCTACTATTTCCGCCAATCTTTATTTTATATGATCATTATGGCGCAATCCGTCTAACCTCCAACTAGGATCTTTGTGTAGGATACCTAACATGCACATGTAAACACTCGACAACCATGTTAGGAATTGTTTCTTAAATTATTAAAACAAGATTAGAGAAATAGGCTCATAAACATGAGACCTAATAATCTTCCTATTTTTTATGATGATAAATAATCTACACAAAGAATATATAAATATGCATGATATCAAATTAATATATAATTTGTAATGCTCATGCATAAAAACCAAAGTAATATATGCTCACAATATACATGTTTCTCTCCCTTTGTCAACATCAAAATGAGGACAAACAATATGATTAAGAAAAGAGCGTAAGCTCCCCCTAACAAAAAGCACAAGTGAGTATAAAAAATAGGAAAAGCTCCCCCTATCAAAAAGTCATATACAATATATGCAATAATGATCAAGAAAAACATATGTGAGCAAGCATAGATGTAAAGTATGCTAAACACAACTCACTTACAAAGATAGACCAAGTGAACACATATACATGTGTCATGAAGAGAGAGTGTCACAAAAGTCTAAAACATAAATATATATATCAATAAGATATATATCAAAAATAATTCCAAAAATAAAATCAAACATTAAAAATCAAAAAGATATATAAATCATCTAACATAAATCATGATTAATTAAGAGCATGTATATATGTATCGTTATGAAACATAGTGTCTCAATACACAAACATAAAAAGATTCATAAAAAATCTCATGAAAACCAAAAATTTTGTCCATGAAGCTCACGAATACATGAAAGCTAATATCAATGATACCAAAATGAAAATCCAAATGAAGGTTCATGCAAAAACTTGAAATATCGTTTTAATAAAGAAATGATCAAGTAAATATTTAAGAAAAATGCTCAAATCACTTCTTATAAAACAATCTCTTGGCAAAAATATTAGGTAAAGATGTCTACTAATAAAGATATTCTGTATCAATGTAAAGAATGGGAACCATCTTTCCTATATGCACAAACATGCCAAAGATAATGTCGAACTATTATGTGTTTTATCCACAAGAATCAAGAAGATATATTCTTAGGATAAAACAAACCATAATAAACTTGTATTATATTCGATCGAAAAACAAAAAGCTTGTTTCAACCCATATGAATATACGGTAAATATAATATAAAACAAAAGATCAATAAATCCGGGAGGGGTTGTTTAAACATAAATCCTCTCTTAAATGAAAACAAAACAAGGTATATATCTAGAAATTATGATTAATCAATAAAGAAAATCTTCTTTGTAAAATTTGATCAATCCACATAAAGAATACATTATAAAGCACAAGAATGATGATCCATAAGCTCAAACACATAAATATCATCATAAAAGTATTTTTTTAATGAATCCATAAACACAAACATATTGTTTATACCAAAAACTATATAGTTCAAACCAAGAATACAAAATATATGAGAATCATGAACTATGGATTTGAAAAACCAAACAAAATCATTTTTAATTTATTAACAATGTAAAACAAATACTTTCTTTTAACGATTTTAAAAATCGTTTGCAATTTGTTTATAAAATCTCAAATAAAAATCATCTTTAAGAACATGAAAAACTAAAAATTAAAAAAATTGTTATTAAAGATCAAATAAGTTTTTGTACCCAATTACTCTTGGTACCGAAGAGTTTAGGAACATGATCCCTATCATTAAAGCTCAAAGCCCTAGGGTTATGATCTCTTTTGGGCCTATTTTGTGCACTAACACGATCTAAATATTATTCATTCAAATGACCCTTTCGATTGCAATTCGTGTAATGAAGAAAAGGTTTGTTTTGACCTAGTGGGCGTGCACGAGAATCATTTGCAAAAAATATTATCTTTTAAATTTATTTTGCAAATGAGAAACATCATCAAACAAATATGGTCTATTTTAAAATTTTGGCAAGTTTGAACATTCTCTCAAATAGAAACAAAACTTTGCCAAATGGCCAAATCTAGCACAAAAATCACATTCAAACACATGTAACCTTTTAGAAGCATTTGGCAGGAGTGAATCCTTTTTCAAATCAAAGCAATACTTGGCTAAATGACCAAAACGATCACAATGATCACGTTTAAACACACTAGCATGCTTATGATGAACTTTACCTACAATTAAACCAAAATAAATAATTATGTGTACTTAAAAATTAAACTAATTATAAAATAATTATCTACAATTAAAAACGTACATGTTTTGCTAATACAACAGTTGATACGAAGTAGTCGAAAAATACGCATATTGTACAATTAAACGAGAATAATTAATAAATAAAATATACTTACTTATATTTAAAATCAAACAATTATGAGATAATTATATACACAGTAAAACGTACCAGTTATACTAATACGACAGATAATATGTAACAGTAGAAATAATACCGCAAATTATACAAATAATACGTTATTAATAATGCAACGTATTATACAAAAATATACGTAATAATAAAAATAATACAATGTATTATTCAAAATAACATGTAACAGCATCGATAACGCAACAGATAAATTCTATAAATTTTCACCGCATAAAATTAATTTATAAATTTTATTATCGTTTAAATAAATATAAAATTTAGACTTTAAATCATAGAAAATTATAGAAATTCAAGAAAAATATAAATACACTTTTAAATCATAATTAAATATTTTAAAATACTAGAAAATTATTTTAACTAGTATCAAAAATTCATGGTCCTTATATTTTACCCCCTTAAAACAAATTTCGCTCTCGGAATTAAAATAAAAGTAACACAGAAAGAATCCAAGGGCAGAGATATGGAACGATATTAATAAATAGAGGAGAATGTAAAACAAAATGACACAAGGTAAGATACAAGATGTGACAGTTAAGATATCGCTATCGCATTTCAGACTGGCAACAAAATCCAAGCAAATACTATGATACAAACATATTTAACTGTGTGAACTTGTTACACAGTACTTGTAAATATATAAGAAATCTAATCAGTATAAGGTATAAGATAAGCAATAACATAGAATCAAAACAATAGGTACAATATAAATAAACAATCATATAGAGTGAATCATGCAAATAATATACAAGCTTTCATAGAAACAAAACAGAAACATATTAAGTAAGAATAAAGTCAAGTAAGAACAATGAATCTAAAGCAAACACAAAATAAGTCAAATACAATAGAAACAGACAGAAACATAAACAACATAATAAGAAAAGCCAAAAAAAATCTAAAATACATAACCGTTTAAACAAAACATAATAGCAGGGCATAACAATGGTTAATCAAAAACAAAAAGAAATTTAATTATGAAAAACACAATCAATACAGGTTCAAACTAAAGATATTAAGAACACAATATAAGATACAAAATCAATAAAAACGAGTAAAGAGCAAAAAGCAAACATCAACAGGATCATATAACAAAATAGAATGATATAATAATAAGTGTAAATCAAAGATAATAGGAAAAGCAATCATAAAATAATTAGATTAATAATACATACAAAATAAAACAAATAAAAAAACATATTTAATTGATGGATTGATGAAAAGTAGTCTGAAACATAGAAAAGATACAAAGACAGTCAAGTATAAATAGCTAAACACAATTATTAAAACAATTATACAATCAAATAATCATGTAAAGTAGTATACGAAATTTAGCAGATAAATAATTCATTACACAATATTGGGAATTTACAAATTGTATACAAAGAAATTAGAATGCGACAAACAATATAATTATGTAAAAATAAGCAGCACAATACAAGTGGAATATTAGAAGGTAATTGAACATAAACCAAAAATATATGATATACCAAACAATACAAGCAGACAATCATGGAAAGACAAAGTGATAAGACACAACAACATATAAGAAAATGAATTATATGTAGTATATCATATCAAAAACAAAATAAATAATTATAGATGTATTTCACGGCAATAATTATCGAAAGCACACACTTTATATAAATAGTATGACTAAATAAATGAAGCAGACTAACATGAATAAAGAACAAAATAAAAAGTAAGTATTAGAATGAATAAGAAACTATATATAGAAAATAAGTAAACAAAACATAAACATAACTAAGAAAGATGAAATGATTGATAAATTAAATCAAACAATAATGTTACATGTAATTGGAAGTAAAGAATGAAATAAAATATACTAAATGAAACTACTTTATACATAATAAAACAAGCTAGCAAGTTAATAATACACTTATAATATAATATACAATAGCAAACAATGATAATGTAAAATGAATGAAACATACAAAAACACGAGAATAACGCAATATTACTAGAAAAGCACAAGATATAAGACAAGAATGCGGAACAAATTAGGCAGAAGTACAATAAAAATTATAATAAGGTATACAGAACATACATAATCAAAATTAAATATAACATTAAGAAATAAACATAGATAGAAGCACATCAATACATATAGACAAACAAACAGAGACAAATCATAATAATAATCAATAGCAGAATGAAACGATACATAATAATTACTAGTATACAAATAGTTATATAACACAAAGTAAATAGTACCAAATCATAGTTAGGTTCAAAGAAACACAAATAAAATTAAAGTATAAAAATAAAAGATATAAAAGCAAAAGGGATAAACAAGATTCAGAAACATATGATGTGCATAACAATTATAAGCATTATGTATAATAAGCGTTAAAAATGAAAACACATATATAATAATAAGCATATAAAAAGTCTGAATACTCATGGTACTAATCATGCTAACAAAAATAAATTTTGATGGAAAGAGTCACAAAATATTATATGATTAAAATAGACATAAGAGTAAACACGTGATTCAAAATAAACATATTATATAAAATATAATAAGAAGAACATAATTATATATTCGACAAACAATATGATAAATTAGAAGTATTAGTAATATTCATAATATAAACAAGATACAACTACAATAATAATCACTATATAAAATCAATTTAGACATAGTAGTATATTGTATAATAGTCAAAAATCATATAAATACAATCAGCGTAATATACATAAATAAAATGTATAACACATAAAACATGTACTATGAAAGATAAAATAGACCTATAAACAAATGAAAACATACAATATAACACTGTATGTGATACATAAAATATGTAATAAATAATGCAAAAATTTATACAATCAAATAATATATAAGTCAAATCAAAGAAAATATAGTTATAAAAATAATAACACTTATAATAACGATCGGTATGAGGATAGAGGAGTTATACAAAGAGATGGTAATCGCGAAGCGATGAGACAATAACCGTGGAAACTCCAGAGTCAAAGAGTGATAAGATAGGGACGAAATGAATCTATCAAGAAAATAGGATAAGGGCTCAAGAACAGTCTCACGGATGAAATATGATATGTATCTAAATTGTCCACTATATTCTCACTAGTGAGGACTCGGGACCGTGACCTGCATGGGCCACCAAAAAAAACCTGTCAAATATCCGGGAATCGGAACGTGAACAAGCCGGCGATATATTAGATCAAGGAGAGTAAATAAAAATAATCATTTCTCCTCAACCTAATACGCTAAGCGTCTGGAAATAAATACAATGCGAAGTCACAGGTCCCCGATCACAATCAGCAAGAATATAATGAACAACACAGAATAAAATAATACATATCACAAATGAATATCATCCAAGACATAACATACGGGTCAAACATGCCCTTATACAAATATGAACAAGAGAATACTGGAGAGATACAAAATACATCGTTCAAGTAAGAATGGAAAGAACTACAAAAGTAACTGGAACCGCCCATGCAATAAATGAAAAGAATAGTCGTCGACTCCTTCTTCTGCTCCGTCTACAAGACACTCCTGCTGAGTATCCTCGGCTCTGGAGCATCTCCAAGCTGAACCTATTCTTCTTCTAAGTCTGACGTACACCAGAAAAAACAGGTGTACGTCAGGGTGCATGGCACACGACAAGACCCTACAAAAGAAAATAGGACAAACGAAAACCAAAGCGAGAAATGATACGATAACAGAAATAACAAAAAAACGTGCAACTAGAAATCTAACAAAATCAACATACAAATTCACTACTAAAACACGATACACATAAAGCATCCAAAAATCAAACGGGTAACGAGATCATGCAGCTAGCGATCAAACTAATCATCCAAGTAACAGGATTATACACTAGATGAAATTAATACTTAAAAATCTACAACTCGAGACGTAGTACGTCGAGTGAAATAATGCAACAAGGAAACCCTCATGTATATACCATATGTCTCGAATTGTAAATAATTAAATATTAATCCCGATCTATGTATAAAAAGAACAACACTAGTCTACATCTCAACAAAACTAACAAGGTCCACCATAAAGCACACAAGCATGTTATTCTTGTTTTACATGTTATTTGAATTGGGGAAGAATATTTTGATGTATATAATCGGGTCCCCGTAAAGTCGTCCGGGGGCCGCCTTCAAGTCAAGTATTGGCCCTCTGGCTCATGTACATAACACTCACAATATCACGATAACAAGAAAGCGTTGTGCCCGTTTATATACATGCTATATTCTCCGTCCAATCCCCCTTTATAACCCCATGTTGTCATATTAATTACGCAACTGTACATGAAATATTGTGCACTAGCCACGGAGTTACCGTGGAATGACTTCTGTAAAACTATGAACATAACCGTGACCCACAACACGTCCGATCAAGAGTGCATCGTCTAGTCAATGCTATAATAATAATAATAATAATCCTCCTCACATCGGGATATCGATGTCGAGTGAGTATAGCCATGCTTTGAAGCACGCTTATAAATCATACTTTTAACAAAAGTCGTCTTCATGTACAGTCTCTCCTATTGGATAACAACTAAGTGATAACACAACAAGCTTCCACACAGCTATTCATGTCAAGTAATTCCACACATGTAATAATATATCACAGACTAATCTAATTAATTAACTCATAACAAATCTAAAAACTGAATGACGAGTCACATAATAATTTACGATAAACTAATAATTAAAATGAAATAATCAAGGTTCGGGATCTTGCCTTGGGTATTATCGAATGAATCGACGCTGACGACACAGGTCAGATCCGACGTGGGGCACGGTTTCGGGAAGAGCTTCGGTGAGGGCTGTGGCGACGGGAGGTGGCTGACGGGTTTGGAACAACAACGACAAGGTGGTGACGTCGGAGGCGGCTCTGTGGCAGATAAGGGTTGCATATCTGGAAGACACGCGGTGGTGGAGCTCGAGCTGAGGGTGGCCGCGGGCTAAGGTGGCCGGTGGTGAGGAGGACAGCGAGTGGCGGGGCTGCGGGCGGTGGGGGCTGAGGTAGATCTGGACGGGGGAGAGTGAGCGAGGAGGAGGGAGGCGGTGGAGCTGGCTCGCTGGGAGAGGAAAAGGGCAAACGGCGAGGCGGGGATTGGCGCTAGTGGGGAGACGGCGTGCGGCTGCGGGAGAGGGGGTTTGAGTGCTGTCGAGCTGCAGGAGGAGAGGGTACCAGGCTGAGGCTCGGTCGAACGGTCAGGCGGCCTCGGTTGACTGGACTGCTGCGAGGAGGCGTGATGGGCGGTTAGGGAGCGGGCGCCAGTAGTGGTGAGATCTGGTTGGAGGAAGGGGAAGATGGGGTCGGAGGTCGTCGAGAGGAAGAGGGGAGGCTTTGGGCGAGGGAGTGAGACAGCTGCGGTGGTAGTCTTGTAGCCACTGGTAGAGCGGAGCCGACAAGGGGGTGGTTCAGGGGACTTGGACGCGGCCAATGGCCAGAGGCGCGGGTTGAGGGCCCGTCGACGAACTCGGCCGTAAGGCGCTCAAGGGCCGCGTGGGGTGCCGGCGAAGGCTGGCCTGGCTGCGGCAGATGATGGCCGGAGTGGGTTGGTCGGTCGGCGACGGTGATGCGTTGACAGACGACGAAGGAGGCAGAACGAGGAGCAGAGGAGAGAGAAAGGCGAGATGAACATCTGGGGCCGCGGGGTTAAACGAAGAGGAAGAGGAGTGTTAGTTTATATATATGTTATATATATATATATATATATATTATATAGGGTTAGGGTTAGGGAATCTAACCAAAAATAATTAAAATAAATAATTATGTGTACTTAAAAAATTAAACCAATTATAAAATAATTATCTACAATTAAAAACGTACATATTGTGCTAATACAATAGTTGATACGAAGTAGTCGAAAAATACGCATATTGTATAATTAAACGAGAATAATTAATAAATAAAATATATTTACTTATATTTAAAATCAAACAATTATGAGATAATTATATACACAGTAAAATGTACCAGTTATACTAATATGATAGATAATATGTAATAGTAGAAATAATGCAGCAAATTATATAAATAATACGTTATTAATAATGCAACGTATTATACGAAAATATACGTAATAATAAAAATAATACAACGTATTATTCAAAATAACTTGTAACAGCATCGATAACGCAACAGATAAATTATATAAATTTTCACCGCATAAAATTAATTTATAAATTTTATTATCATTTAAATAAATATAAAACTTAGACTTTAAATCGTAGAAAATTGTAGAAATTCAAGAAAAATATAAATACTCTTTTAAATCATAATTAAATATTTTAAAATACTAGAAAATTATTTTAACTAGTATCAAAAATTCATGGTCATCATAATTAAATATTTTAAAATACTAGAAAATTATTTTAACTAGTATCAAAAATTCATGGTCCTTACACAGATACACAAAGATGATCACGGAGTTCGGTTCGTCCGACCTACGTCTTCGTTCTCCACTCCTATGGAGAATCCACTATCACAACGGGTTTTCAACGTTCACCCAAAACATTTACAACTCCACACAATCAGTTTTCTAGCTCACTGAAAATTTTTACAACTCACATAATTATAATCACACTCTACACCCTATGAGTATTGGCCTAGTCCGTGTCGCCTTCCTCAAGTGCTCGGATTTACAACCTCTCCCTAGGCTTTACTACCGACATCACTCCTCTTATAATCGACTCCGTCTCTCATCACACACTCCTCTCGGTATATAAGTGTATTACAAAGTGATTCTCATAATGAAGGCTCAATAACAAGTTTGTTCTCTACAATAGATGAGAACACAATATAAGCTCACTCTCAATGTCACAACCCTACAACCCAAATATACAATATGTGTAAAATACTAAAGCTCAATGGTTGTATGTGTAAACAATGAGAAATATAAAATGCAAACTAAATATGAAATCTAGATTAATAGAATTTGTAATCAAACAAATATATAAATAAAGCTAGAGATGAGTTTAACATAAACTTCTCTAAAAATCAAGAGTGAAAGAGAATGAATTTGAAGCCCAAAAACAAATGAAGATTGATCTCCTCCGCTTGTGAAACTTTCTTCATATAAACCCTCTTAAAAACAAACTTAAAACCAAACTTAAACACTTGTAAACTTATTTTGAAAGTTTCTTAAACATCCATGAGAAACAATGAAAGTTAAGGGCTTTTTATAGCCTCTTAAATCAGACAAACCCCCCCCAAAAATCCACAAAAATAAAAACTAGCCGTTGCTAGCCGTTATAGGCTAAAAAAACTACATAAGTCGGCTTATAAGTCGACACAGCAGATAGTTCTAGGTTTTGGCAGTTCCTAAAATTTTTACATAGCTAACTTTATAAAATCAATGAAAAATATAAAATAAACTCTAAAAAAATTGAAATTTTGAGGAATTTTTTTACATATGTAGATAAACATGTTAGAGAAATATTTTCTAAAATATCACTTCATATTTGTGAGAAATAATTATTTGAACACATATATTCTAGATTCTAAAAATTGCTGAAACACCCGATTTTGTCAAATTAATTTGACATAGTAAATTAACTCCAAAAATAATAAACTTTGGGAAATGGTTATAAACATGTAATAGAACATGTTATAAAAAGAATTTCTCAAATTTCATTTTCCATTTTTGAATTATAATTTATTTTGTAAACCGTTCAAAAAAGCAAAAATGTTAAATACTTGATTTTGACAAAAATAATTTCAAATAAGTTTGCAAATCCTTTTGGATGGATTAATAGACTAAGTAAAAGATATAAACTAGTGTTGTTTAGTCCATAAACCAATAACATAATATTTTCCAAAAAATAATGTTTTGCATAATAAATGCATTTTACAAAAAACAAAATAATAAATATGAAACATATGAGTATGTATATGAATATATCTATTGTTTCATATTTGTATAGATAGACCAAAAACAAAATACTAAATATAAAATATGTAAGTATATAAACAAGTATATTTATTTCATATTTATATAAAATTAAAAACCAAAAATGTGTATGCGTGTATATGATTGAGATTGAAGTATCTACACATAAAGTATAAACCCTAAGCTATGAAAACTATACCTAAGCAATCTTGATATTTAATGTAGCTCAACTTGATTGCAGATGAAGCTTGATCTTGAATTAGACTTGAATGTGCAATGGCTTCACTCCACTATTTTCACCAACCTCCATTTGATATGATCGTTTTGGCGCAATCCATCCAACCTCCAACCAGGATCTTTGTGTAGGATACCTAACATGCACATGTAAACACTCGACAACCATGTTAAGAATTATTTGTTAAATCATCAAAACAAGATTAGAGAAATAGGCTCATTAACATGACACCTAACATTACCTACATGATAGGAACCGTGATGGACGCGGTTAGTGGGGCTGGGCTAACTCCTAGAAACTCTCATGAGTCGGTTTATTGTGAGCATGGCCTTTAACACTCAACCCGCTCTGCTCAATAGATGAAGACATATTGTGTGTGTTTTCATCAATACCTGGCTCAAGGGGCCTAATTCAAGGCCTAGTCCATTATGTTCCTCAGGTGGCGATGAACTTATTAAGGAAAGGTTCATAACTAAAAGCTTCCTTTTCTGAATTTACGATACGAAAGGTTGATCAACCTATATTTGTTTTGTGAATTATTTATTTATTTATTGTTTTGAGTTTTTAGTCAATATTACCTTTTGGGGCGACTGTTCGCTATTTTGTTCATGAAAAGGCAAATTTGCCTTTGTGAATAGTCCTTCATTGGAAAATGAGATGAATAGTAAGGGTTTATATTGCTTCACCTTTTATTGGGCTTTGAGTAGTGTTTTGGGTTTTGCATTGTTTGGGCTTTGCAAAACACTCATGCGCGTGCACACGTACACCATGCCACGCCTCGCCGCCACGCGTTTATGCCACACCACGCCGCACGCGGATGCAATCCTTTTACTTCTCCGGAATTTATTTTGCACATTTTACACTTTTTGTTTTTGGCTCGGTCACGTAACGGCTGCGGAGATCATGCGGGGATTACGCGGAATAGGAGTAACGTGCGCAGATTATGAGCAATGACTACTGCTTGCGACTCTTATAAATAGAGGCTTCCCAATTCGGAAAAATATAGAAAAAACAATCTCTTCTCTCTTCTTCTCAAACGAGAACTTGTCCCTCCTTCTCTCTCAAAATTGTTGGCTACTATTAATTTTCTTTTGGGCAATGTTCTTTATCTGAGCAAAAGCTCTGCCACTCTTGTCCGAGTACAGAGGTCGGCCGAATTCTGGGGTTTTTACCGCTAGGGGAGAGAGGACCATGTGCGCTAGGGCAATAAGCGGATCTTCAATCTTCTAGGGTAGTATTTACATGACTGCTCCCGATCAGGCCAGAATTTCTAATTCTTTTATTTCAGAATTTTATGCTAATAATTTTCAATTCGACAGCATTGAATGCATGTGATCAATCACATTGCAACAATGAGTCATCCGTTGCCCCAGCTTGTCAGCTAGAAAATGGATGTTACCATCATCCGTGGTGCTGCTCTCACCTTGTCGTGTATATGGCATAGAGCCTGAGAGGACTATGATATTGAATGGCTACATATGGGTGAAAATTGTAGTCTCCTAGTGAGGCATTAAAAACACCATGAAGGAGCTTTTTGAGATAGTGATTATCTAGTAGTTAGAAGTGTGAATTCAAATCTCTTGGAAAAATGCAAATTTTGTAAGAGAAGAGCCAAGCAGTACTGTAATATGATAGCAGTTACCATTAACATGGCGGGGAGAATGAATGAGCCCTTGCACAATAATCGTGGACGCAAAGACTACCAACACCCGAGGACGGACTTAGGGAAGATGTTGAGTTAACACCGACCTACAGCAAGAAAGAAATGTTCCTAGAAAGGAGAAACATAGACAACACAGCATGTGGGGCCGTGGAGGCTTATCAAGATGTAGAGACATCTTGAGATGCTCTCATGATACGACATCACTAGCATATAATCCCCAAGAATCAAATAATGTGTAACGCCTACGAAATGCTATTATATCATACAAATAACTTAGTGTTAGTCCTCAATGAAGAGCCGACACATGTCCTACCTTATGTAACTAATCAGTCATATTTGGGAAGGGTGATTCAAGAGGCTTTAGCACTCGACCCATCCTAAATCGTGGTAGAGTTGAAAAGCTTCCTAACTCAACTCACCAGTCGATCCCACTCCTCTTCACTCCACAAGGCCAAGTCCATTACCTTGAAGGCCGACTAAAAAGATGGTACTTATCAGCCCACTCATAAGATCAATAATAGAGGTGTTACTTGTTGACCCTCTCAAAGTGACAAGTTGAAAGGCGGTGTATCATCCGGTGCCCCACTAACAGTCAATCGCTATCACCTTAAATGAATTATCAAAGTCATCATTTCTCCAGCCCTAAAAGTCTTTATGACTCATCAGACCTCATCAGCACCATACACACTAAGTCACCCTCATATTAAATGTCTGGGTGACACATCCCCCTCTACAACCAACACCTATAAAGTAGATGCTGACTTAGCCATCTGTTTGGACTCGACCGAAGTTACCTCACTACCCCTCGGATTTGTTATAAAAGGAAACTATTGTATATTGCTAAGGGTCAGCAATCTCTTTCTAAAAAATACACTATCTCCATATTTCTTATCCACTCAAACTCTCTACTGACTTGATCGTCGGAGGAATCATCGTAGATTCCAAGTTCAACCTCTTAGTTGTTGTTCATCTACAGGATCCAATTCGCTGCTCAAAGCCTAACTATTTAAAGAAGATTGAGGACCAAAATACCCTGTCAATACGCTATATAATCCACATATAATTCCCTACTAGATTATTGACATAATGAATTTGGTGCCCACTGTGGGGCTTTTCTTTCTTCTTTGCACAAGATGGATGGTACTTATCACCCAGGCTAATCTTCTAACCCATCTGCTGATAATGATGCATGGGCTATATCTCTCAAGCCTAATTAGAGGAGTCTACTCGAAGATTTCTCAATCTCTCTAGTAGTAGTTCTCTTCCTTCACGAATGAGCCCTTCAACGGATTCCTCTTCAGCAACCCTCTCCCTTATTTGCTCCTCCTCCTCACCCTCCTGTGGGTCAGGCCGATCAGCAACCACCTGAAGATTATGATGAGTAGACCTCTCCTCCACCTTGCTAATAGGACTGCTTTGCTGTTCCGACTCAACAGACTCAGCCATATGTTGAGACAATAGGGAAGATCCCCAGCTATAATCATAGTGGCCATGAGCGGACCACGTGGATGCCTTCACGTAGCCCCAGATACCCTTATGCTGGTCTAGGTCCTTCTACCACCAACCTAGCATCTAGTTACGACCAGATGTTCAATAATGTCATCGAGACCATCAAAGGGAACACACTACTCACCAATTGGATAATGAATGCTCCCTATGCCAAATTCATGATGCCTCATATTGAGAAGTACAAGGGCAAAGGAGATCCAGTGGATAAAGCATAAAACTTCTATGACTTGATGAACATGCAATAAGTTACTGAGCCAATCATCTGCAGAGCTTTCCCCATCACTCTAATGGGAAGTTCAAAGGTGTGGTGGAACTCTCTAGATAAGAAGTCCATCCATAGTTTTAAGCAGCTTAGTCAAAAGCTCATACACCACTTTTTGGTTGACTCCAAATAGAAGAACCCTCCCATGTCTTGCTACATATGAGAAAAGAAACCAGGGAAGTTAAAGACCCTAGCAACATGGTCACCATGGTCGCAATTTCTAGCAGGACTCTAAAACAACAAGCTAGCTGACTCGCTCATCATAGACTAAGTCACCAACTAAGAGAAGCTGATGGCCAAGGTACAAGGGCACTTGGATGTATAAGATGCCTAAGCTCATAAGAAAGCGGCCTGAGAAACGGAAGCAGCAGTAGCAACAATGATGACAACAGTCACTATGGGAGCTAAGTACTCTCCTAAGGAGAAGACAGAGAAGAATCCCCCCAGAACTGACTTTAGGACAAGTAGGGCCGACAAAAGAGACCAGCAGAGAGAAGCAAACAAGAAGCTAGCTCTAGTTGCCCTCAACACCTCTCTCACACAAGCTATCTACATGGTCTAAAAAGAAGGATGTCTAAATTTCACTCGTCCCTACATGAAGTCAGACCCTCGATTTCGAGACACCATATAGGATTGTCGGTACCATCCAGATCACGACCATCATACTAATGATTGTCAAGTCCTCTATAGAGATATTGAAAACTTAATATAAAAGGGATACTTGAAGAGACCTATCTCTCAGCAAAATAGGAGATCTCGATCCAGATCACCTTATCCCCAGCATCAGCAAGACAAGAAACCTGCAAAGATTGGCAATTAGGGCATCATCAACACTATTAGAAGTGGCCCAGCAGCGAGAGGAACGTCTAATAATACTCGAAGGAAGTATTCTAGAGGAGCATTGGACGTCAACTTATGTGAGCAAAACCTAGGAAAGATTAGCCCATCTCCTTCAGCAATGCTGATATGAAAGGCATCGAGATGCCTTATGATGACCCTTTCATTATCTCAATTGAGATCAATGGTTTTTGGGACAAGAGGATTTTAGTCGATACAGAGAGCTCCACTGATATCATATTCATTGACACCTTCAACAAGATGGGAATTGATAAAACCAAGTTGCAGCCTCGCCGAGGTCCCCTCATCGGATTCACAGAAGATTCACTCCTACCAGAAGGGATGATCACTCTCCCCCTAATGGTCGGTTTGTACCCTTGCCAAGCCACTATTCATATGTAGTTCTTAGTGATGAGCATCAAGTCCACCTACAACGTTATTCTTAGGAGAACTTCTCTTAATAACCTACAGGTAGTCCCATTCACTTACCATCAGATGATGAAATTCTCATCCTCAAGAGCAATCAGTGAGAGGCTAGATCCTACTATATGCTCCTAATGAAAGGAAAAAAAGTGTTGGATACCCCTACCGATTGAGAAGACGCACCACCAGATGGAGAGAGAGAGAGAGATGAAGCGGAAGCAGACTAATCCCATGGAAGAATTGCAAGAAGCACCGATCAACATTGATGGGTAAAGGAAGGTCATGATCGGGTCAAGCCTGGTTGAGTCGCAATGAGGAGCTGTGATCACATCCTTACGTGAAAAGGTAGATGTATTTGCATATGGACCCAAAGATATGCTGGGAATTCCCCCCAAAGTAGAGAGCCATGAGCTCTCTATCGATTGACATAGCAAGCCCGTTCGACAAAAGAAGAGACATCTCGGCCCTGAGAGGTGAAAGTCAGCAACAGATGAAGTCGACTGACTACAGAAACTAGCTTCAACAGAGAGGTGCAGTATCCAAAATGGCTATCTAATATGGTGCTGGTCAAGAACTTCCTTGGCAAGTGGAGGATGTGTGTGATCTTCACAAGCCTAAATAATGCTAGCTTAAAAGATAGCTACCCCTTTCAAGGATTGATCAATTAGTAGACGAGAGCATAGGTCATGAGTTGTTCACTTTTATGGACGTATTCTCTGAATAAAACAAGATCTTAATGGCGGAGCATGATCAAGAGAAGACCTCATTCATTACAATCTGGCAAATGCCTAGGTTTCATGATTACCCAACAAGGTATTGAGATCAACCCCGAGAAGATAACCGCCATAGAGCAGATATCTGAGCCTCACGCTTTGAAGGACATTCAGAAGCTAAATTGTTAGATAATGTCGTTGGGTCACTTCCTTTCAAAACCTACTGAGAGAACCCTCTCATTATAAAAACCTTTGAGAGGAAGCAAGGAGCTAAAGAAAGGCATCAGTTGGACTGTAGAATCCAATGAGTCCTTTAATGACCTCAAGAGATATTTTAGCACCAAGCCTTTGTTGAGCTAACCTATAGAAGGAGAGACCTTGTATCTTTACTTGGCCATCTCCCATGAAGCAACTAGCTCCATCCTAGTCCAAGAGGAGGGTAATACCCAGAAGCCAATATACTACATCAGCCAAATTTTGAAGTCAACTAAACTCAACTATACTCTCATCAAGAAAGCCTCCATCACTCTCATAATTATGGCTAGGAGGCTTCACCCCTACTTTCAAGCATATACTATGGTGGTGCAGACAAATCTGCCATTGAAAAAAAGCACCTGGCAATGCTACTACTTCGGGGAGGATGATCAACTAGCCGGTCGAGCTTAGTGAATATGATGTGCAATTTGAGCCCAGGATGACCATAAAAGCCTAAGCCTTGGCTAACATTTTAATAAAGTCATCCATAGTTAACAACGACTTGTCTCCGCTCATACCGGCTCCCCCACCTGAGTCTTTGACTCCCAAGATGACCATGATGCCTCCTTCTCGGAAGTACTGCACTCCCAAGCATAATTTGTCTGATTTCTCTTGTGGTGGTAATTAAAGTGGATAGATCCTTGGGAGAAGGAGGTAGTGGAGCTAGAGTAGTCCAACATCCTAATGGTTCTATGTACGAGCACTCCATCATTTTTAAATTTTCATCCTCAAACAACGAGGCCGACTATGAAGCACTCTTGGTAGGACTCCAAACCACCTTAGTAGTCAAGGCTGAGCTCATCTACATCCTACTATCCTAGCAAACTCTCAACTTGTCATCTACCAAGTAAAGGGAGACTATTGATGCGGCATAATTATGTACCAAAATATGTTGCAAGTGCACAACCGTGTCAAGTTATAGTATAAAGATATCGATCCCACGAGGAAGGTGTTTTGGAGGAGAAAATATAAAATCGGTTTTTATATTGTGTGCGTGACAAATAGGAGTGATGAGTGAATATGATTGTGGAGAGATAATGATAGTGAAAGTGATAGTGTGTAAATCAATGTTTTTGAGAGTGGATGTGAGAAAAATAAATAAATGTGATCAACAAGGCAAGAAGGAAGAATGAATAAAATCGAGAAACAAATAAAAAATCAAGAATGTAAAGATAGCGGATTCAATTAAAGATATGGGTAATCTAGAATTGAATCCACTTCTTAGAAAAAGGTGATTCCCTAGAGGGTTCTAGCCTAAAGGCGAATCAAAGAAAGTGAAAATAAACAAAAAGAAAAACTAAACCCAAGAGGGTTCTAGCCTCAAGGTGAATAGTGCAAGAAATTAAAATTTAACTACAAAATAAATTACAAAATCTAAACTATAAAATAAATTACAAGAATTAAATGAAAGAAAATAAATCTACTCTATAAGCATGAAATAAATCTAATCTATGAGCATGAAATAAATCTAAGGCAAGAGGGTTCTAGCCTCTTGGCTATTTAAACAAGAAAATAAAATCTAATTACAAACATAAAAATAAATCTAAACTAATAAGCAATAAAAGAGGAATAAGAAAAACAAACCATCAAATTAATCTCCATCTTCATCTTCATCTTCATCTTCATCTTCATCATCCAACAAAGAGAAGAAGAGAAAAATTTAAAGTGGTGAAAAAATTATTTTATTAATTATAACAAAAAATTACAAATTTGGAAGACCTTCTCAATTAAGAGTAGCCCTCCTCTCCAAAAGGAGTTACAAAAATTTTTACACCCTTAACCCCTCACTCTCTACCCCTATTTATAGTAAACAACAATGAATGAGAGCCCTTGGATGAAGACTTAAGCCCTAAGGAATCATTTTTAGCATTTGAGCTTTTGGGCTTGAATTCTTGGGCCTTTTGCTTGTTTTCTTCATTAATTCAATGGGCTTTTGCTGAAAGAAGAGATCTTGAGCTTTATTCTTCATTAACCTTCAAATTCTTCTCATAATTACTTCTCCAGCAGAGAAATTCAGATCGTGCTTCTTTGTACGAATATTTGTCCATGATAAGTTCCAATTTCAGAGATGTTATAAATACAAAAGTTATAGATCTCGTTCTTAGCTTTCCAGAGAATATTTATTTAGCCAATTCCGAGTTGATACGAGAGAGATATGGCCAAAATACTAAACATTACCGAGATATCCATATTGCATGATTTGTTTCCTTTTCACAAAACTTCTTCATTTGTTCATTGATGGTATATTTATTTTTCTTGGGCTTTTGGACTTGGACTTTTGGATATTTTCTTGATATTTTGGGCTTCAATGCTTCATTTAATATTGAAAGAAATTATTTGCCTTCATGGGCTTCATTCTTTTGCTTTTGGCTTTGGGCTTTGGTGTTAAATCAAGGGATCTTTGTTGAGAGATGAGAGTTTGAGATTTATTCTTTATTAACCTGTAATTAAAAGATAAAAACAATTATTAGTGGTATATTTATTCATAAAAAAATAGATAATGAGGGTATAAAATTGTAATAAAATGTGATTATCAACTATGCAGCCAAATACTCGAGGATGATCTTATACTTGAAGACTATGAGAAAGCTATTGAGCAACTTCAAAGATTTTAGGATCGCCCTGTTTGCGGAAAAAGTTGATGTATTCATTGCTGCATTCATTACAACTTCAGTCGTTACAATGAAATAAAAAGATAGCCTTTTTATAAGACCGGTACACAATGAAAACAAAAGAAATACAACTCTTTTCAAACAAACGCAAGATCTGTTTGTCATCTCTTGCTTGCGTGGGTCTTTTGCCTGTGACGGGGATGTTGATATCCGTGGACCACCGGGGCACTCAGATCTGGTCCGGATAAATCGGACAGAGTTTCGTTGATCCGCGTGAGATCTAGAAACTTTCTGATCCGGATAAATCGGACAGAGCTTCGTCTATCCGCGGAGGGATATAGAAGCAGAGCTTCGTCGATCCGCGTGAGATCTAGAAGCTATAAGCGTATACCTCGGCTAAAGCGAGGTAATAGCTCTTCTTAGTATCAACGCTAAGGCCGATACTAAGGATCTGACGGGCGATGAAGGCTCTGATCAAGGCCTCTCCTCCTCTTGTTGAAGCACACGGGCACTCTTCACTGCAGCAGGGCTTCGCCAAGGCTCTCCCAAAAATCCCCCTCAAATCAAAGGCCCTTAGGGGGCTATTTATAGGCATATGGAGGTGTGTAGGGGGGTCTAGGGACCACTAGGGGGCTTGGACACCCCTAGGGTGTCTCAAGAAATCCGAGACACCCCTAGGGGTGTCTCGGAAATTCCGAGACACCCTTGGGTGTCTCGGAAATTCCGAGACACCCCTGGGGTGTCTCGGAATTTCTGAGACACCCCTAAGGGTGTCTCAGAATTTCCGAGACACCCTAGGGTGTCTCGGAAAATCCGAGACACCCCAGGGGTGTCTCGGAAAAGCCGAGACACCCCTAGGGGTGTCTTGGCTTCGTCAAGACACCCTTCGGGTGTTTCGTCCTGGCCGGGATGCCCCCGGGTGTCTCAGTCTGGTCCGAGGCCTTCCGGGTATGTTTGCCGTTGATTCGCCGTCCCGACTCGGATTTGAGAGATTTCGGATGCGTTGGATGCGCGACGAAGAGAGACACCCTAGGGTGTCTCGGCCTGGCCGAGACACCCCTTGGGTGTCTCGGCCAGGCCGAGACACCCCTGGGGTGTCTTGGTTTTGCCAAGACACCCCTCGGGTGTTTCGAGCTTGCCGAGACTCCGTTTAGGTGTTTTGTTGGTTCCCCTGTATATTCTTCGTCCGGATTCGGATTTGAGTGATTCCGGGTGCGTTGGATGCGCGACGAAGAGTTTGACCTGCTCTGGTGATTGGATTATCTGTAGAGTGGTCGAGGCATGAAGGGCGTTGTCCTTTTTGTGAACAGTGCCGGGTTCCCGATTGGTCCGGGTCTTCGTGATTCCGAAGTCCTATCCGCTCATGTAACTCGTCGATTCACTTCAGTCGTTCGTCGACGTTGATTAGGCTCATGTGGATTGGGTGGTGACGTCCATCGTCGCTCGTTAACACTGAACCGGTTGTGGAGAACTATAGGCAATTTTCGATGCCTACAGATACCCCCTCCAAAGTGTTCCTGACTCGTTTCTTTTATAGAAGAGGCTGGAATACTTTGGATGTGATTGATCTGGCCTTCAGTCGGCATAGTTAGCTTCAACTCTTGACTCTTTCGATTTTCGATCTATCCGATGCTTTGACGAATAGCCGAGGTTCTTCCGGCGCTGCGTTTATCGTCTGGGCGTCGTCGAAGTCTCGAGTCTGCAGCTGATGAATTGAGTTTGGCTCGTGTCATTGAGTTGACTTTGAACTACCTCCGCCACATTGTGCTGGCTTAGGGTTTCGGATCCCCGTGTTTTAGCTTTTTGTCGCAACGCGTTGACCGGCGTTGACCTAGGGTTACGCGTTGACCGGCGTTGACCCTAGGGTCACATGGGTTCTCAGGTATAACGCGTTCGTTTGTCGGACGCGTCTTCTTCTGAGTAATCATTGCCTTGTTGGCCTCCGCAAGAGTCGCACGTTTGGAATCACTCCTTTGTGAGGGTGAAACCTTAACGGGCTCTTGGTCCTTTGCACGCACCGCCGAGCTGGTCGTTGCAGAGATCGATTTGTTAGGAGATCGTGTACGACCCCCAGTCTGGATGTTGGCTTGGAGCTCCTTCAGCGATCTCCAGCTTTCCTTGACAAGCGCTTTTCCTCGATTCTCGGGTAGAGCACCGATGCGATCCTTCGGAGGATTCTTGAACTTGGGGAAATCCGCGCTGCGGTGGGGCCTTTCCAGAGGTTCGGGATCTGAAATTGACGAAGGTTGGAGAGCAATATTACCTGCTTTTACCTTAGGCGTTAATTCGACCTTTGGCATCCAAACTCGTTCGGACCTCGGCGATCTCTTAACGGCCTCTCCCTTTAGCATTTCTCGTGCTTTTTGGACCAGGGCTCGGGCATGCGCACGCAAGGCGCGGCGCTTCTGGATTCGCTCCTCGAGAGTAGAACGGGTTCTTTTGACATGAACCCATTTGTTTGTTTCTGCTTCGGAGGAGGGGCTGGTTGTTTGCCGTGGTTGCTCCTGGCGTTGCCTGGATTTTAGATCTACGTTATAGCGGATCCCATCCATTGGCTCCAAAGCCTCGGCCAGCTGACGAGCAAGACGTTGACGCCGTCTTTGTCGTGCTCTCTTTGATATTGCTGGAGTATCTTTAGAGGCCATCTCCTCGGCAGAAGAGGAGTCCGGATCTGCGATCTCGACCACGTTGGACGACGCGGGTACGTCACGTGGTGCAAGTGCAGAGGCGGCAACGGGGTCTTGGATTTTCGAACCGAAGGACCTGCAAACATTTATGAAAGAGGTTACCTTTCTGTACCCGTTTGGAGAGGCGGATCTGGAGGAGGAGGAAGAGAGGCCTTCTTTGAACCGTTGTTGATCGAGCTCGTGTTCTTCATTCACCCCGATCTTGAGTGCTGGTTGCGTCACGACGGCGTCGGTTGCGATGCCGTTGGCTCCCACTGTGGTCGCCAGTCTGTTTGCGGAAAAAGTTGCTGTATTCATTGCTGCATTCATTACAACTTCAATCGTTACAATGAAATAAAAAGATAGCCTTTTTATAAGACCGGTACACAATGAAAACAAAATAAATGCAACTCCTTTCAAACAAACGCAAGAGCTGTTTGTCATCTCTTGCTTGCGTGGGTCTTTTGCCTGTGACGGGGATGTTGATATCCGTGGACCACCGGGGCACTCAGATCTGGTCCGAGAAAATCGGGCAGAGTTTCGTCTATCCGCGGAGGGATATAGAAACTTTCTGATCCGGATAAATCGGACAGAGCTTCGTCTATCCGCGGAGGGATATAGAAGCAGAGCTTCGTCGATCCGCGTGAGATCTAGAAGCTATAAGCGTATACCTCGGCTAAAGCGAGGTAATAGCTCTTCTTAGTATCAACGCTAAGGCCGATACTAAGGATCTGACGGGCGATGAAGGCTCTGATCAAGGCCTCTCCTCCTCTTGTTGAAGCACACGGGCACTCTTCACTGCAGCAGGGCTTCGCCAAGCTCTCCCAAAATCCCCCCTCAAACAAAGGCACTAGGGGTCTATTTATAGGCATATAGGAGTAGGTAGGGGGTAGGTAGGGGCTCGGACACCCCTAGGGTGTCTCAAGAAATCCGAGACACCCCTAGGGGTGTCTCGGATTTCTTGAGACACCCCAAGGGGTGTCCTCATTCTTTTTGATGCCCCCCCCCTCTCTTGGTTTCCTATAAATAGGACCCCTTGGTGCCTTGATT
>NC_033803.1:32219773-32225973 GCF_001876935.1 Asparagus officinalis | reverse complement strand
ACACAGATATCCTCAAGAATCCTAGCATCATGGAAGCTTCAAGAGATTAAATCATGCAGGCCGAGACCTCTACGGAACCCTGTTGGATAGATCCACTCATCCAGTACCTAACAGGGGGACCTCACTAGAGAATGCTACTAAAGCAAGGAGTCTACAAAAAATGCTCGAAGATATCTCATGATTAATAAATAGCTTTATCGAATATCATACTCCGTTAGTAGTGTGGGGCCCTATCTCCGATGTCTCAGGCCAATAGAAGCCAATTATGTTTTGAGAGAAATCCATGAAGGAACTTGCAGGAATCATCCAAGAGTCAGAACTCTCACCTAGAAGGTGATCCGCTAAGGCTACTACTGGCCTATCATCCTAACTGAGTCGGAAAAAAATGACTCATCTCTAGATGCAAGAACTACCAGATCTTCTCAAATGTGCCATGAGCTTTAGCTATTGAATTCACCCTCATCATTAGCCCTATCCCCTTTGCTCAATGTAGCCAAAATTAGCTAGAGCAACACCACCAATCTTGTATAGAAATCAAGCATCTGTAGATTTGGAGTTCTTGTCTCATTTGTCACTAACAACGGTATCTAATTCAACAGTAGAGGATTCCGAAGTTTTCATGAAGAGTGGAATATACTGCTCAAATTCACTTCAGTGGCACACCCAAAATGTAATGGACTTGTAGAAGTCACCAAGAAATGTATACTACAAGCTTTAAAGAAGAAGATAGACAAAGTGGTTAGGACTTAGGTTGAAGAGCTACCCGAAATCCTATGGTCCTAACGTACCACTCACAAAAATTCCACAAGAGAGCCTCCCTTCAAGCTAGCATATGAAGCCAAGGCGATCATCTCAGTAGAAGTGGGTATGCTAACTATTTGACTACAGCACTTCGACAAAGATTTAAACTCCAGTAGGCTTCAAGTTGGACTTCACCTTATTGATAAAGTTTGAGAAAGATCTCTCTGATCACAAGTCATCAATTAGCAGCACATTGCCTGCCACTACAACAGCAAGGTTCGGCCCTAATATTCAACATCGGTGATCTCATCCTTCAAAGAGAAACTTTCAATAGAGACACCAAGTGTGACAAATTGGCTGCAAAATGAGAAGGATCGTATATGATCATCGAGGAAATACATCCCAGCACTTACGATTGTGAAGCTCTGATGGAAGAATATTGTAGCAGCCGTGGAATATAGAGCATCTCAAGAAATACTTTTAGCATCAGTGGAATATAAAGCATCTTAAGAAATACTTTTAGTGATTTTAACTATAAGACTCTCATCTGATACAAATTTTTTTTAATAATTTTGTTGTGCTATGCTTTTGTACTACCTATAATACCTCACAGACGCTCGTGACACAACACAAAAGAGCTTGGTATCTATTTAGGATAAAACTAAGGCATGCCATCGACACGATCGGCTTCAACTCAAAATACCTTGGTACCCATTCTAGATAAAAGCAAGGCATTTCATCAACACGGTTGACTTTGATTTGAAAGACCTTGATACTTATTTAGGATAAAGCTAAGGCACGTCATAGACACATTCGACTTTAATTAAAAATACCTTGATACTCATTCAGGATAAAATCAAGGCACACCATCAACACAATCAACTTCGACTTGAAAGACCTTCCATTTAGGACAAAACTAAGGTACGTCATCCACTCGAATAGCATCAACCTGTAAGACCTTTGTGTCCTTCTAGAATAAAATCAATGCATGAAGTTGACTCATCCCAGTTACAAATCTTAAAATGAGGTAAATTGTAGATGAATATAAAAACACAAGCAAAGGAGGTACACAGATCGAGTAAACAAAAGTATTTTTCATTCATATATCAAAATATATACAAAACATAATATTTACATCTGAAAGATGCTAAAAAAAGATACATGAAGCTCTCAAGGGTCCCGACTCAGAGTAGGCATGGGCCTTGGAGTGGGCTCCACGCTGGACTTAGGAGCAAGAGTTGAGCACGGAGGAGCAGTAGCACTAGACGTCAGTGGAGGAGTTAATTGGGACACAAATCTGGCGTCTTCATCCTTATCTCAAGGCTAGCTAGCTCAGCTATCTCGAACAGAGCCTGCATCTAATTCCTCACCCACCTTGTCTTTGTTGTTAACATCCATAGATAGTCCTCCTCAGCTCTCTATCTTTGGAAGGGCATCGAGGTAGTTGGCTACTTAGGGAGGATAAGGGAACTAGTTGGGATCAAGCTTTAAGTTGGGATGGAGCGGCATCTTGAAGTACTTGAAGCCAGTCTTGCAAGCCAAGCCACCTCGACCTTTCCAAGAGTGCTGTTGTGGTATTTCTCCACAACCACTAATCAGTAGGTCTCGGACTCGAGATGGTTGAGGCAACCCTATAGTGCCTGCACTTTAGCGAGAGACAACTCTCATTGAGTCGTTGTCTCTTAGCCTCTAGTGCTACTCGAGCCGCCTCCTTTCGTAGTTTCTTATGAGCCTCCACCTCCTCATTCTATTAGTCCTGAAGGCTTTCAGTATGTTAGCGAGCTAGCTGAGCCTGCCCAAAAGCAACACCACTCTCTCGCCTCTTGACTGCAATCTCATCCTCTAAGTCTTTCACCCAATCATCTACCTCATGGAACTCATGCTTGAGATGATCGAGGTCCTCATTGAGTTTGTCAATTGTGGTTCACTTCTTGCTGGCTGTGCACCTAAAGTCCCATAATCATCTCCTCCTGCATCTCAATCTCTCGATGCCATTTTCCTTCACTCTGTCTCCAAACAACCAACTTGGCCTCCTTGGCAGCAGCGCTCTTCTCGGGTTCTTTTTGGGCTGCCTTCTTGACCTCTAACCCTTCCTAGATCTTTGAATAGAGTCCTTGCGCATGATCAAACTAAGAAAATAGCTCCTGCTTAACCAACACGCCTTGCAGTAAATTGCCTATGAGGGCCTAGTAAAGGCTAACATCTGGCATGCCTGAGTGAATATCATCATGCCGAGGGAGAAAAAACTACTCCAAATCCTAAGACTAAGCGATATGAGACTCTAAGACTGAGCCTCTCCTATCAAGATACCTTCTAGGAGTAAATCTGAACTCCTCAAATGACTCCTTGTCATACCAAGGGACTTCCCTAGATGACCCCATCATTATTATCCTCAGCTCCCCCTACACGTCTGGCTCGAGCTCATCGATACGATAGGGAAAGGGCCACCTGATGCGACCCTCATGAGCATGAGGTATCTCAACCGCTGCTTACTCTTCTATAGCTAGTTCTTTGCCCTGCTAATAGGCCAACTTGGCTGGTGGAGGTTGGATAGTCTCCTCCTCGATCCAAGCGTAGGCCTAAAGAAGCTCGTGCAC
The DNA here is from genome assembly GCF_001876935.1 of Asparagus officinalis. Lineage (NCBI taxonomy): Eukaryota > Viridiplantae > Streptophyta > Magnoliopsida > Asparagales > Asparagaceae > Asparagus > Asparagus officinalis. The sequence goes on along the minus strand of NC_033803.1, from coordinate 32,222,635 downwards.
CACCATCCCCCCCCCAGCACGAGTGGGTGATTCCTTATCAATGATAATGACGATGTTGGCCTACTCTATGTGAGTGGCCACAGGGTGATGAGTGGCAAGGTCTTCGCCTACCTCAACTTCTTGAGAAGGGATAGGTGTGGCCACTTCTTCTGCTTTCCCCTCCCTAGTTTGGGTTAGTCCATCACCTCCGGAGGGACCGTGGCTGCTCACTTTTTGCAATTGTGTCCTCTTCTTGGAAGCACTTAGCCCAGCCAGCTGAGTCGTGATCTCGGTAGCATTGGCTACCTCCTCCTCAGCCTCAGCTGGGCAAATTTTGACCTTAGATGTTTTTAGGGCCTGACTAGAAACCCCAGCTAAGTCTCATCTGACTCCTTAAATGGCAAAGACAATACCATCATTCGAATCTTATCTTCTTCAGTTGGTAGAACTTTGGAGATGACGTCCACTCGTAGATCTGCTAGATCGAACAAATTCTCGATCCTTTGAGAACCGAAGTAGTCCCTAATATTCTCAAGCACCTGATTCTCCCCGACCGTAAGTAAATCTAGCCTCAGAACATCTTTCTTAATCTCAGGCCAAGTTGAGCAAGGGAAGATGAGGTTGGCTCCAAAGACCCAAATGAACTTCTCCTTCCAGTCTTTATTCGACTCAGAAGCATTAAGATAATTTTAAAGCTGCCTAGGGTTTGAAAATAGTAGTGAACCTCCTTATTCCCTACCTTCACACTGAGAAGGTACCGAGCATGCTGAGGGTCAGCACGACTCCAACTCGATGACAGATCACAATGAGGCCTACCAGCATGGTGATAGAGTTTGGCTTAATTTGGGAGGGCGAGACTCCCAAAGCTTTGAAGATGCAACGGAGGAAGGGATGGAGCGTAAGTCGGAGGTCATACTCCAAGTGCTTGAGATACACCAGGGCAATGACCTCACTGTGGTCATATATTGCTTGAACCCCCTTCACCACTGACAATGTGAATTCACGAGGCATGTCATAGTGGTCATAATAAGCCTTGAGCTCCGTTGAAAACATCTTTGAGCGAAGCTTCCTCAGAAGATCAATCCTCATTTCGTTACAGGCCACAGCAAAAGCAGAGTAGCCATTACTAGAAAAAGACCGTCAGAAGTAGATCAGAGATTGCTTGAGAGCCAAAGAGTAGAGACAATTCTAAGGTTCAAAAATTTTGTAAATGAACCCTTCAGCAGAACTAGTACAAACATAGGCTCGAAGACGGCCTCCTATCGAGATCAGAGCGATCGACTTGATTATTGATGAACGACTGAGATTGATCTCAAAAGTTGAAATGACCATTTAGAAACTAAAAGTTACCCTTAGGTTGACACGCTATCTCCACTGGGGAAACAAGGTGACATCGATGCATGATCCCTAGTGTTGTTAGAGTACTACATCAACGACGGACCGTCGCTGTAATGACCGTAAATTTCTAATACGAGTTTAAATAATTTTCTAGTATTTAAATATTAAATATTATTTTTATAAAAGAGTATTTGTATTTTCCCCAATTTTTTCTAGAATTTCCTATGATTTAAAATTTTGATTTTTATATTTATTTAATGATTTTGCTAATTATAAATTAAATTATTATGGTAAAAACTTTTTAAATAAATATTAATTATTTATTATTGTTATTATTGTTATTATTTGTATTATTAATTTTCTTGTATCAATATTTTTAGCTTACACCCTTTATCCCCTACCGTTATTTGGCCGTCAGGTGATCAGCACGACAGTCAATTTTTTTATCATCTTTTTTCCTGTGTTTCCTCCCCAATTAGTCTCTCTCTCTCATTATCTCTCACCTCAAACCCCTACCCCACCTCCCCTAAAACCCTCCCTCATGTTTCCCACACACCTCACTTCGTGATTCCCCCGCTCCTCAAAAGAACCCTGAATTCATCTCTCTCCCTCTCGTTTTCATCTCTCTCTCTCACTCTCACTCAATCTCACTCTGTTTCTCTCTCACTCACTCTCTCTCCTCCATTTCCCAAAAAGCTCTCACAGCTCACTCAGTCTCTCCCTCTCCTTGTCACTCTCATTTCCTCTCTCTCTCTCACTCACGAATCTCTCTTCATCTCTCTCTCTCTCTCTCTCTCTCTCTCTCTCCCTCTCTCTCTCTCTCTCTCTCTCTCTCTCTCCCCCCCGCCCCCCCGCCCCGCCGCCCCCCTCTCTCTCCCCCCTCTTACATAAACCCACTCTCGCCACTCATCTCTCCCTTGTACCTCATTCAACTTCGAGCTCAGCCTGATCAACGCCGTCCATCCTTCGTCGAGCCTTCCGATGCCATCACCGACCACCATCACCCCCCTCAGCAAAGCTCCGCCTAGCTGCCAACTCCAAACTCTGCCGTTCGTCAGCCCCTCCATCATCCTCCAAGCCCTCCTCTATCGACCGCGCACCTCTTCCACCGAGCCCCTCGATTCGGTTGCCCGAACATCCGACCACTCTCATCACCTCGGCCCCTCGCCAACCTCTTCTCTCTCTGTTGCAGCTTTCCCTATGCCCAAGCTCGCTGCCGCCGACAACCACCAGTCGCCTCCCCTCCGCCGACCTCCTTAACGCCGCCCTCCACCACCTCGAGATCCCCTCTCACCGTCGCATCCAACTCCTCGCCTCCCACCTTCCCTGAGCGGCCTCGTCACCGTCGAACTCCTCCCCTCGTCGAGCTCATCAGCTCAGTTCAGCCCCAACAAATCCAGTGCCATCAACCCCCTCCATCTCCAGTTTGCCGACCGACCACGCCAACGTCTCAAGCCCATGAACTACCTCCCTGTCGTACCCATTGCCCTGCACCATGCCCAGCTCCCCACCAACGCCCCCATCCAAGTTTGATCCACCTCCATC
>NC_033803.1:32211693-32219763 GCF_001876935.1 Asparagus officinalis | reverse complement strand
GCCGCCGACGAGCCCGAATCAGTGAGCTTCGCTGCAGAAAACTGCAGTTCGAAGCTAACTTCGCACGCGTTTTCCGACCAACTCCGACCTTTGTTTCCGTCGATTCCTTCGCCAGTACATAGCCCTTCGTGTTGTCTATCGTACGGTATATTCCTTTCACTTAGGCTCCCTATCTAGACCTTGTTATACTCGTTTGAATATCGCATGATGTATTAACACTCTAATTGTAATTTTAGTCGTCGTTTCCGCGAAACTCGTCGTAACGCTTTGCAATCACCCCGACGACCCCTACTATGATTCACGATATACCCAAGGCAAGATCCCACTTGCTCAGATTTAAATTTTGCATTTATTATGAATTATCTATAATTTTAGATTTGTTAATAATTATTTGTGTGGGTTTGTTTGATGGATTATATTAGATAAATCATAATAATATGACAATTAGTATTTTCAGAATAATTATGATAAATTAAAAGAATTTATTTCAGTAGCGGAATCATTTTTGGATAATTATATTAATTAAAAAGAATTTATTTGAGAACGAAATCATTTTAGGAAAATTATAATAATTTAAAAAGAATTATCTTGGAAAATGAATCATTTTAGAATAATTATAATAATTTTTAGAAATTATCTTGTGGAAGAAATCATTTTAGAATGATAAATATTTTCTAAAAAGAAATTATTTGGGAAAATAGACTATTTTGAATTAATGAGGATTTATCTTATAAAAAGGTTATTTTTGAATTTATGAATTTATTCTTTTAAAAGATTATTTTTAGAATTATTATAATAAGAAAATAACTTATTTTGGAAAAATAGATTATTTTGAAATTAAATTAAAAGAATTTAAATTGTAAAAGAAATTATTTTGAAGTAAATAAATTTATTATTTTAGAACAATTTTATGATTTAAATTCTTAATTTTGATTATCTGATATTGTATGATATTAATGTACATGATTAGTTGTATTGATTGTTCCTTGTTGTGATTAAGAATCGTTAGGAGCTTATAACTATAGTGACCTGTGTGACATGAATAAGACCTAGAGGCTTGTGTGTTGTTGACTTAGAAAATACAAAAGAGTTGGGATGGGAAAGTCAAGGTTCATGTGATCGGATAAGGCTGTTGATGTATCTTCCAGGCTCGCACCAGTGGTCGGTGTCGCCACTGGGGTTGGTTTGTAGGGCTAAAGTGAAGTGTGTACATTACTTTGGTCAGTGGGAATTTATTTCGTCAACCGAGTTCTGTTTGAAGTTCGGACCAGGCAAAAACGGATTGTGTGCAGTCCTCTAGGCCGCATGTGTAGCAGGATTGGATGCACGTAGAGGATTTGTGAACAGTCAGTTATCCCTCTAGGCCGCATGTGTAGCAGGATTGGATGCACGTAGAGGATTTGTGAACAGTCAGTTATCCGATGACAGGAGCGTTGACTCTGTGTGAGATGTGACCAGTGACCTGTTATAGAATGGCTAGTTACATGATATTGTTTCTTGGCTATGTATGATTTCTTGTGAGATACGGATCAGTTGTATTTCTCTTCATACATAGATCGGGATTAATATTTAATTATCTACAATTTAAAACATATGGTATATACATGAGGGTTTCTTGTTTGGATTATTTCGCTCGACGTACTACGTCTCTTGTTGTAGATTTTTAAGTATTAATTTCATCTAGTGTATAACCCTGTACTAGGATGATTATTCTGATCGCTAGCTGCATGACCTCGTTACCCGATTGATTTTGAATTATTCTGATTATTCTATTCTAGTAGTAAATTATGTTTAGATTATTAGTATTTCAGTTGCATGTTTCCATTTCTATTACCATTATTGCATTGGTCGTCCGACCGTTTCTATTCTTCCTTTAGGATCTTGTCGTGTGTCATGCATGTTGACATACTCCTTTCTCTCGGGATGTACGTCAGATTTAGAGGACGGACAGCTATAGTTCGGACTAGTACAGGAGCCAGAGGATCCTCCGTAGGAAGGCTTTGCAGACGGGGCAGAAGAACAAGCCGAAGCTTAGTTACCTCTTTTAGTTAGTTGATGACCCTAGTTTACTTTTGTAGTACTTTTATTTTCTACCGGATCATTGTATTTTATATTTTTCCAGTATTTCATTCAGATAGTTTTGTATAAGGGCATGTTTGGCCCAAATATTATTTCTGGGATGATGTTTTAGTTATGATATGTATTATTTGTTATGAGTTGTTTGTTATATTCTCGCTACTGTGATCGGGGACTTATGCCTTCGCTTTATATTTGCTTGACGCTTAGCGTATTAGACTGAGCAGAAGGGGTCTAGTACTTATTTCTCCTCATTCTAATACGTCGCGGGCTTGTTCACGTTCCGATTCACTGGTATTTTTGGAAGCGGGGCATGACAGATTTTTGATGGTGGCCCACGCAGGTCACGGTTCCGAGTTCCCACCAGTGAGAATATAATGAATAATTTAGACACATATCATATTTCATCTGTAAGACTATACTTAACCCTTATCTTAGTATTTTGAAAAATTATATTTTAGTCCCTACCTTACTCAATTTCGATTTTGATTTTGACCTTGATTTTCTTATTCTTTCTACAATGATTTTGATCCTCGTTCTTCTCTTTCTTTGCCTTCCCTTCAGAACCATGATGGGTACACGTAGCAATGGTAACCCGTCTGGTAGTAGTGGCCCACCGCCCGAAGTGGACCCTCGCCAACTTCTGGTAATGATTCAAGGACTGGCGACGAATTAGCAGCATCTGGCCAGGCAATTGCAGCGGTAGCCTCACCAGCATCCTCCTCGCTCAGAACCTAGTGTTAGGGAGTTCCGGTATATGCGACCTCCTTCTTTCTATGGTGCCGAAGGACATCTAGCAGCAGAGGAGTTCTTAAAGGTCACTGAGACCATTCTCACGGTGACCCGCATTGCTCCTGTAGAATGGGTGGACCTTATGAATATTCAGCTCACCGACACCGCTCGGATATGGTGGGCAGCTGAGAAGACCCACCTTGAGATACCAATCCTCTGGGAGACGTTCACCGAGCGCTTCAACAGGAAATATTTTCCTCAGTCAGCTCGGGACGAGCTCCTGCATAGATTCATTGAACTCAAGCAAGGCGAACAGTTGATGAGTACGAGGCCGAGTTTTCTTCCTTGAGCCGATATGCTCCCCACTTGGTTACCGACCCTACGATTAGGAGGCATTAGTTTCAGAAGGGTCTGGACAAGTACATTAGGATGGCTCTGGCAGGTAGAGCTTTAGCGACCCATGATGCAGTACTGGATGCAGCACGCGTGATTGAGAGCGTGCATAAGGAACCTAAAGACTCACACGTGATCCAGAGCAGGACACCAGCAGCTCCAACCCAGAATGTCAAGCGTCCCCCTCCGAGGCAGCAGCAGCAGGCTCCGCAGAGGCAGCAGCATTCTCAACGTTAGTCATTCCCTCAGAGTCACCCTTATCAGCGCCCTGGAGTGCAGACTCGCGGCCAACCTTCGGTGAAGTGTTCCTATTGTAGTCACGCTAGGCATACCCAGCAGGATTACCCCAGGCGTCTTCATCTGTGCTTCAACTATGGGTCCCCCTACCACGCCCCGCTTCCCAAAATACCCAGGAATCAGAATGTGAACAAGCCCATGACGTATTAGATCAAGGAGAGTAAATAAAAATCATTTCTCCTCAAACTAATATGCTAAGCGTCTGGAAATAAATACAATACGAAGTCACAGATCCCCGATCACAATCAGCAAGAATATAAGGATAATCCAGAATAAGAAATAAACATATCATCCATGGTAAATCATCCCAGACATAAAAATATGGGTCTGTTTTCGGTGAAAGTCGCTGTTTTCATTGCTTTGGAATCTGTTACAACTTCAATCGTTACAACAGGATTAAAATGAAAACAAAAGGTTACAACTTTGTCGAAAATAAACACGAGATCCCGTTTTGGTTCGGTCTCGCTTGCGTGGGTCTTTGGCCTGTGACGGGGATGTTGATATCCGTGGACCACCGGGGCAATCAGATCCGTTCCGGATAAATCGGACAGAGTTTCGTTGATCCGTGTGAGATCTAGAAACTTCCGGTCCAGAAATATCGGACAGAGCTTCGTCGATCCGCGTGAGATCTAGAAGCTATAAGCGTATACCTCGGCTAAAACGAGGTAATAGCTCTTCTTAGTATCAACGCTAAAGGCCGATACTAAGGAAAGGGGGGGGGAAGGTGATGAAGGCTGATGCCGACCTCTCTTCCTCGGTTGAAGCGCTCGATGACTCTTTGCTGCAGCAGGGCTTCGCCAAGGCTCTCCAAAAATCCTCCCCTTGAAAGCAAGGCCCAAGGGGGCTATTTATAGGTAAATGAGAGAGTGTAGGGGGTCTAGGGGGGTCTAGGGGGTGCGGACACCTCGGCCATGGCCGAGACACCCTTGGGGTGTCTCGGCTGACTGGCGTTGACCTAGGGTTACGCGTTGACCGGCGTTGACCCTTAGGGTTTTGAATCGTCGAACGTCGATTGGTGTGGATTTTCATCCTCGAACGTTGACTTTTGTCGCAACGCGTTGACTGGCGTTGACCTAGGGTTACGCGTTGACCGGCGTTGACCCTTAGGGTTTTGAATCGTCGAACGTCGATTGGTGTGGATTTTCATCCTCGAACGTTGACTTTTGTCGCAACGCGTTGACTGGCGTTGACCTAGGGTTACGCGTTGACCGGCGTTGACCCTTAGGGTTTTGAATCGTCGAACGTCGATTGGTGTGGATTTTCATCCTCGAACGTTGACTTTTGTCGCAACGCGTTGACTGGCGTTGACCTAGGGTTACGCGTTGACCGGCGTTGACCCTTAGGGTTTTGAATCGTCGAACGTCGATTGGTGTGGATTTTCATCCTCGAACGTTGACTTTTGTCGCAACGCGTTGACTGGCGTTGACCTAGGGTTACGCGTTGACCGGCGTTGACCCTTAGGGTTTTGAATCGTCGAACGTCGATTGGTGTGGATTTTCATCCTCGAACGTTGACTTTTGTCGCAACGCGTTGACTGGCGTTGACCTAGGGTTACGCGTTGACCGGCGTTGACCCTTAGGGTTTTGAATCGTCGAACGTCGATTGGTGTGGATTTTCATCCTCGAACGTTGACTTTTGTCGCAACGCGTTGACTGGCGTTGACCTAGGGTTACGCGTTGACCGGCGTTGACCCTTAGGGTTTTGAATCGTCGAACGTCGATTGGTGTGGATTTTCATCCTCGAACGTTGACTTTTGTCGCAACGCGTTGACTGGCGTTGACCTAGGGTTACGCGTTGACCGGCGTTGACCCTTAGGGTTTTGAATCGTCGAACGTCGATTGGTGTGGATTTTCATCCTCGAACGTTGACTTTTGTCGCAACGCGTTGACTGGCGTTGACCTAGGGTTACGCGTTGACCGGCGTTGACCCTTAGGGTTTTGAATCGTCGAACGTCGATTGGTGTGGATTTTCATCCTCGAACGTTGACTTTTGTCGCAACGCGTTGACTGGCGTTGACCTAGGGTTACGCGTTGACCGGCGTTGACCCTTAGGGTTTTGAATCGTCGAACGTCGATTGGTGTGGATTTTCATCCTCGAACGTTGACTTTTGTCGCAACGCGTTGACTGGCGTTGACCTAGGGTTACGCGTTGACCGGCGTTGACCCTTAGGGTTTTGAATCGTCGAACGTCGATTGGTGTGGATTTTCATCCTCGAACGTTGACTTTTGTCGCAACGCGTTGACTGGCGTTGACCTAGGGTTACGCGTTGACCGGCGTTGACCCTTAGGGTTTTGAATCGTCGAACGTCGATTGGTGTGGATTTTCATCCTCGAACGTTGACTTTTGTCGCAACGCGTTGACTGGCGTTGACCTAGGGTTACGCGTTGACCGGCGTTGACCCTTAGGGTTTTGAATCGTCGAACGTCGATTGGTGTGGATTTTCATCCTCGAACGTTGACTTTTGTCGCAACGCGTTGACTGGCGTTGACCTAGGGTTACGCGTTGACCGGCGTTGACCCTTAGGGTTTTGAATCGTCGAACGTTGACTTTTGTCGCAACGCGTTGACTGGCGTTGACCTAGGGTTACGCGTTGACCGGCGTTGACCCTTAGGGTTTCATGCATCGAATGTTGATTGGTGTTGATTTTCATCAAAACATCCAATAATCGACGAAAACGGGCGTATCCGGGTCCAAAACAGGCATATAGGACGAAACGGGACTCAAAACACCCGGGGGTGTCTCGCCTTTGGCCGAGACACCTTGGGGTGTCTCGGCCAAGGCCGAGACACCCCAAGGCCGAGACACCCTAGGGTGTCTAGGCCCCTTCTCCCCTTCATCTTTTTCTTTTATCTTTTTCCCTTTTTTGCTTGTTTCTCTTTTCCTTGTTTTGGTCTCCTTACTTCTTTTGCCCCTCTTGCTTCTTTTCTTTTGTCTTTTTCCCTTTTTTGCTTTGTTTCTTTTTCCTTTTGTTTTGGTCCATTACTCCTTTTGTTTTCCCCCCTTCTTTTCAAAATTCAAAAGAAGAAACTCCCTCTCTTTGGCTCAAAACCGACCCCCCCTCCTCTATTTTCGGTTTTGGGTGATCTTCTTCCCCAATAGTTTTTTCTCCATTGAAGAACCCATCAATCCTTGAGCAAGCTTGGGTTTTAGCGGATACCCATTGGCCGAAAGCTCGTATTCTCCAAATAGGGTTCCCTCCTTCATCTTCAAGCTCAAAGAAACTCTACTTTGGTTTGGTAAGCTTCCTTTCACAATCCTCTTATTTTCTTGTAAAGATTGCATTTTTAAGCTTGTAGTAGGCTAGGGGTTGTGTATGCACCATACATTGGGGTGTTTTGTGCAAAAAAGGTGACATGGCCGAATTTTTTGGGGGGCTTATTTGCAAAATAAGGGCTGAAATTCGTGGCGTTTTATTTGCAAAAGTGGGACTGAAATTTGGGTATTTAGTTTGTGTCCACTTGGTGAAGGGATGTGGGGGGTGCTTTATGCAATAGGATTAAGGAGTTGTTTGAGGGGTTATTCGCAAAACAGCCCACTAAAAATTTTAGGGGTTTATTTGCAAAAAAGGCCACGAATTTGGGGCTGAAATCCAAGGGGTCTAAACCCCAAGCCCCTGATCAAATTTTGATAAATGCATGTGGAGACCAAATGCAAAATTTGTAGAGGGGCTTTTATGCAAGATTGGCTAAATTCTGCAGAAAGGGTTTATTTGCAAAATTTAACCAAAATGGTGGGGTACCGGGGGTGCTAAATGATCGGATATGACGATCATGACCCGAACCGGGTGTGTCCTTGACCTGAATTTTGGCCTTGAACACGGAGGGTATTTTGGGTATTTCACCAAAATTCACCGCGAAAATGACAATCATTGTTTCGCATGCACGAAATTTGTAGGTTTAACTAGACTTCAATTATGAAATCCTATTTATGTATAGGATTTTAATTAAAGTTCTCAATTTCCCTTTTAAATTTCGTGTATTCATATTTTAGATTGTACCTGACTTGTTGCTTTTCGTTGCAGATTGGCAATGTCTCCGCGTCGATCTCGACCCCGTAGGAGTCGTTCTCATTCTCAGCATAGTGAGGAAGAGGTTCCCGCGACATCTTCCCCCGCGGCCTCATTCTTCGGGGGTGAGAATTTATGCCGATTTTTCTTTTTTGCATCCCTGATTGACCTCTTTGCGGGTCATGAAGGAAGAACCGATACCTCTCTCGCGGAGGGTAAGGTTTCAGACTTGTTTTGCTTAGCCAATTCAAGTCTTCGGTATATTGGGGCGATTTTGTGTCGTCCTACACCTTATAGGTCGGTGTATGTCACCACGTTATTCACGTGATGATGCATGCCGTTCTTCCGGTGTAGGACGCTCAAAATCGTCTCTCCAATTATTCCGTGAATGAGTCTATCACTTTTCTCATGAATTTTCTGACTCCACCCTTGTGCGTTGTTGCAGTGGAATTCCCCTCGGGTAGTCTTCCTCCTCACGCCAACACCGGTTGTAGTCAGGGGGTCTTCTCTTCGGCTTCCCTTAGACAGGCTGTTAGCCCACTTCCTCGATTCGATAGAGGTCGCTC
>NC_033803.1:32187296-32210693 GCF_001876935.1 Asparagus officinalis | reverse complement strand
ATTTTCCGCTGGACATTCCAAGGAATGATTTAGTGGGGTTCATCTTCAGTTGATTACTCCTCATGAGATTAAACATCGTCTTCAAATCCTTGACGTGATCTTCTTTGTTGCGACTTTTCACAACCAAATCATCAACGTAGCATTCGACTGTTTTCCTGAGATGTTCTTGGAAAATCTTAGTCATCGCTCGCTGGTATGTGGCACCGGCATTCTACAGACCGAAAGGCATCACCGTATAGCAGAAGACACCGAGGGGTGTTCTAAACGCTGTATGCTTCTCGTCATCCGGGTGCATCTTGATTTGGTTATACCCCGAAAAACCGTCCATGAAGGACATCCTCTCGAATCCACATGTATTGTCGATAATGACATCTGTGATCGGGAGAGGAAAATCGTCTTTTGGACATGCTTCATTCAAGTTCCTGAAGTCGATGCAAATCCTGATTTTGCCATTCTTCTTCATGACGGGAACGATGTTGGCTAACCAATCTGGATGTTGCTCCTCTCGGATAAATCCCGATTCGATTAGTTTTTTAACCTCTGCCTCAATAGCTTCCATGATCTGCGGACGAAACCGTCTTTGTTGTTGCTTGACTGGTTTGGCATCCGGCTTGATATCAAGGCGATGCATCGCCACATTAGGGTCGAGCCCTGGCATATCTTCGTAGTTCCACGCGAAGACGTCGATGTATTCTCTGATCAAGGCAATTAATTCCTCCTTCTCATCTGGAGGAAGACTACCGCTGATGAATATGGGTTTTGGATTGGCCTCATTACCCATATTAACTTGGACTACTTCATCTTCGGTTGGTGGTTCTCTCTGTTCGAACCTATCACCGTACTGTATGTTTAGGTGATGAATCCATGGGTCTTCCCACGTTAGCATTTGATCATCATCCTCCAACGTATATGGATCAGCTGTAGTCATGTTAGACATTAAGGTTTTGAACATTTCTCCCAAACTTGTGTCGGAATCCTCAGCTGAAGAATCTGGCAAGTACGGTTTTGAACATTTCTCCCAAACTTGTGTCGGAATCCTCAGCTGAAGAATCTGGCAAGTACCCATCTTTAGCTTTGTTAGCAATTTGTCGGAATCCTCAGCTGAAGAATCTGGCAAGTACCCATCTTTAGCTTTGTTAGCAATTTGATCGATAATCTGCCAACCACATTCATCATCTGATGAAACATAGCCTAAGCCTCGCCCGTATTTATAATGATCCTCAGGTCTCCCTTTTGGGACATATACCGCTTTGGCTGGAGTACGAGGACCTCGATCGAAGTATAAACCTTCTCCGAGTGTAAAATCGTATCCCTGCTTTTCCATGAGTTTGCGCGCTTCCGGACTATATTTAGACAAATGCTGACCAGGTTTGTCATCATCTTCATCCTCACTTAGGAAATGATCTGGTAAGGGAGAGCTTTTTCCTTTACCATAAATCACTTCTTTTGCACCTCCTACCTTGTTCGGGATGATCATGGTTGTTCCGAAAGAATACTGGAGGTGCTCCTTCGTTACATAAGACGATCGAAGCGGCATATACAAGTCGGTATTATCATACAGTTCTCTTATCACATCATCAAGAGACAAGGAGTACTCTAAATCATCTTTTATTGCAATATCGGCAAGTTGCCAGTTACAACCTCCATCTGACGATTGTTCATCGTCAAGATTGATTACAAAGGGTACAATGTCATTTAAAACAAAACCACCATCGTAATCGAATCCGGCTTCAGAATCAGCTTCTTCTCCGCTGTCTGTGCCCTGGGCCGATGGTTCAGTATCGGATTCGTTACCATAAAGGAGAGAATCGGTGAAATAATTCTCATACCCCTTGAATGGTTGCTTATCCGCGACCACCGTCCTAACCTCATTATCAGTGCCGACATATTTCAGACACTGATGGAGAGTTGAGGGAATTATAACATTACTATGGATCCAAGGTCGACCCAATAGTAAGTTGTACGAAGTCTCGGCATCGATCACATAGCACGTGACTTCTGTCTTCAAATCCCCCATTTGACACTTTATCCGGATCTTACCCAAGGGTCTTGACCCACTAGTGTTGAATCCATAGATAACAGTGCCTGTGGACGCCAACTTGCCTACCGGGATGCCAAGAAAATGCATCAAGCGAAGCGGCATAATACTCACAGCAGAACCCGGATCCACTTGGATTCGGTTGACTTGGCTGGAGCCAATGTATCCGACGAAATATAACGGCCGATCGTGGTTCGAATTCTTCGTCTGCATATCTTCTTTGGTGAAATGATGTCAAAGGCACGTGGAGTTTTCGAACTCTCCGGTTTATCCTTTCCAATCGGACGACTGAAACGAGATTGCTTCGGATTTTGAACCTCCTCGGGCCTCTTTTCTTTATGTTTATCTACCGGCTGTAGTAGAGCTTCTTTACCCGGTGTGGGACTCGTAATCACCCCCATTTCTGTGAGAGTTTTGGCTGGTCCCCGTTTGTTCACCCCCTGCTCAATAGGTGGCGGATAGTTGTAGTGATACTCGTTTCCGCTTCGGGTTGCAAGAACTTCATCTTCCCCTGGGATGGCAGAGACTCCATAAAAAGACTTCCCTTTCCCTTTAGACTTCCTCCCGGATGACGACCCGGCCCATTGTTCATCTCCAATCAGATCTGGATGAACCCAAAGGATTTCGCCATTTGGGGTTGTGTGCGGCACAAGTCCCTTTTGGCGCTGTCCGTGCGGATCGTCATTCACCGTCTTCATCCCGACTTTGGTGACGCGTTTTGGCTCGAACCAAGTTGTAGGCACTGACCCAAAACTGATTGACACTGCGTTGGCCCCCACATTCTTGGCTGGTTTCGGGGTTATGACTCCTACGTCGATTAACGCCTGGATCTTGTCCTTGAGGTGGTAGCATGATCTCGTAGGGTGGTGGACCGCTCTGTGGTACGCGCAGTACTTTGGATCCGTCACTTTGCTGGCCCCTTCTTGATCCACGATCGCCGGCAACTGGATCTTGTTGTTCTCCAACAGGTATTTGAAGATGCCGGGAACTTCATCATCCTTGAAGGAGTACACTTTAGGAAACCTCGGCTCCGCAGATTTCTGCTTCTGAGGCCGTTGTTGCCATTGTCCTCGAGATTGTTGGGGTGCTTGTTGCTGTGGCTGCTGTTGCTGTGGTTGCAATTGAAAGGTTTGATTACGTCCAGCGAAAGGTTGTTGTGACAGGTCTGGAGGATGAATTCCTCGGTGATCGGGTCCCGACAATTCATCGCCTTGTTCCGGAACCTTTTGACGAAGGTGTCGACTAACTCCCCGTCTTTCTGCTTCTCGTCGAGCAACGATCCGATAGATATCTCGGTGTCATCGTCGAAGAAATTTGTAAGGAACTTCATCTCCATGTCGTCCCAGCTGTTTATGCTTCCTGGCTTGAGGCGGCGATACCAATCGAAGGCGGCTCCACGAAGAGTGCCAACGAATGACCGCACCATCAGAGGCTCATTACCAGAGATGACTCCCAAGTGCGATTTGAAGTATATCAAAGACTGAACTTCGCCGGATATGGGATGGATTCCCACTCTCTTGGGTATGGACAAGGGATACCCGTCTTTCTCGTCTCTTGAGCGGAAATCAATGTATTGATTTTGCTCTCGAGGTTTTTAATCTTTAGGCTTTCACCTGTGTCTTCACTAGTATTCTCGTTACCACCCCCTGCATTGATGGGAGGGTTATTGGTATTACGAGCTTCATTTGTGTCCTCGTCTTCCAGATTAACCGGGTTGCGACGACTCGGCTCGCCTTGCTGGTTCGTCAATGCTTGGATTTATTGATCATGCATTTCTCTCATGTTCTGCATGGTCATCTGCATCTCGAACCTGAAAGTTTCCTGTTGCTTAGCCAAAGCGTTGGCCATCTGCTCCGCACTTATCATAAGTGCCTCGCGGGGTTGTCCCTCGCTGGATACCGTATTATCTGATGCAACCGCGGAGCCGGCATCAGATTCTTCATCTTCTGAAGGGCGTCTTGTCCGAATCCTACCATAAGTTGCTCGTTCTATGGTTCCGGACTGCAGACGGGTTCTAGGTCGGGAGGCTCTCAGAATCGACTCGAAATCATCTCGTGCCGATGTCTTCTTGCTCGTCATGTTGGTGGTGACCCTCGGAAATTCTCCGTCTTCAATCACCCTTCTTCTTCGTTGGAAGCGCCTAGGCCTTGGTTTTGGCGTCTCCGCACTGAGTCTTTCAAAAACTGAAACTCTTTCGGGGACCGCCTTAATGCAATTGCATTCAGACAATACCGCCCGAATGAGTTTGGAACAGGGACATTGAATTTCCTGTTCTCGGGGACTCCTCTTCCTGGTTCTGTTCGTACTCCCAGCACGATAATACAACTCGTCATCTTGACAGTCGGAGTAACCTATCGTGTGAGGGCACGACTTCTCAGGTATAACACTATCATTATCAGATAATAATGTTTCCATCTGAGGTTGGATCGCCTTCTTTGGGCTTTCAAAGGTTACACGCCTAGAAACGTGCCTTCATGGGTGCGAGTCCTCAGCGTGCTCTTGGACTTCGATGCGCAAGTTAGTGCGCGCAGCTGCCTTGAGCTCTTTGTCATACTGGAGGTGACGGCGACCCCCAGTGTGTTGAGTCGTTCTGGGCTTCTTCATCGGGCCCAAACGCTCGTGAATTGGAGCTTTGCCTCTCACGTCAGGAATTGGACCGAGGCGCTCCAAAATTGGTTTCTTCTTGCGGGATGACTCTGCATGAGGTTGAGGCTGTTTGCCTCTTCCATTCTTCAGATCCGCGTTGTAGCGGAATCCGTCCGTAGACTCCATCGCCTTAGCGAGTTGCCGCGCAAGGCGTTGACGACGCCTCTGGCGGGCTCTCTTTGAGAGAGTCACAACGCCCTGAATAGTGGAGGCGTTGGCGAGAGTGGAGTTGACCTGGTTGGAGGTCGGTGGAATTTCATCTGACGCGACTTTGGCGTCAGCTGGGTTGAGAGCTTCGTTGGCTTCTCGAGCAGCTTCGAACCAACGAACTTCTTTTCTCCCGGAGGAGAACTTCTTGGACTTGTGGGGGGAGGTAGATCCGGACGAGGACACGTACTCCTCGAACTTGGCTTGGTCGAATTCATACTCGACCTCCTCCATGACCGGGATTGGAATCCGCGGTTGCGACGTATCGATCTCGACAGCGAGATCGCCGGCTCCCACTGTGGTCGCCAGATTGTTCGCGGGGAAAACTGTTGTCTTTTTCATTGAGATAATCGTCATCTTGGATTACAAAAGATCCGGTATTTTTTAGATCTGGTTACAATTAAATCAAAGAAAAATAAGAAAAATTACAACTTTCCTTTTGTGAACAAATCGCGAGCTCCTGTTTTGCGGTTGCTCGCTTGTGTGGGTTCTTTACCAACGCCGGGGTTAATCCGTGGACCACCGCGCGATCTAGATCCGGTCGGATCTACACGATTATACGGGTATTATTCCACGAAGGGAATAATACCCGGGAGGGATTAGTCCACTAAGGGAATAATCGCTCGGATCTCGAGATCTAAGACCAAGCTTAGATCTGGAGTGTGATCTCGTGTAGATCTCAGATCTGTTCTTTCTTCCTCTCGAAATCCTGCCTTTTCTGACGTGGATGCTCGCCGAGGATCAGATCCGAATGTGCAAGTCTTCAAGTCTTCAAAGCTCCGAGTTCGCTCTTCAATCGTGGCTCGGCCACCGAGCCACCTCAGGGTGGCTCGGCTTTGGCCGAGCCACCTTGAGGCGGCTCGGTTTGGCCGAGCCCCTCTGGGTTTGCTGTTTTCCGTTGTTTTGTGTTGTGTCCGTTTTCTGATTTTGTCCGTGATTTGGTTGATTGAGACTCTGATTTGTTGATCTGATTTGGCAGTAAATCCACTTCTGAGTTCGAGTCCGAAACTGATCTTGATTCGACCGTGATTCGTCCGAGTCTGTTCCCGGTTGGATGACTCGTTGATTCTTTAACACTTGGCTTGATTCCGAACGCGTATGGATTCATTCCGTTGTTCGCGTGCGATTTGTCGATCTCGTCGCCTCGTTGGTTCGTCGGTTTGTGCCGAGCTGTGCTAAGGGACCTATAAGCAGTTTTATATGCCTACAATTGTGTCGGCCAACTTGAGGACGCCTTTTGACTTAGCCTAGAGTCCGACTTGAGGATTGACTCAAACTCAGGTCCTCTTTGGCTCGAATACAATTATGTTCGCATGTGATCCAAGTGAACTTTGTTGTAGCCTACCATATGCTGATGCTTGAGCCCATATGAAGTGTTTAGCCCATGTGTGTTTACTTCCTGAACTCGGACTCAGCATTAGTCCAATAGAGTATATTTTAACCGTCTATATCCACCCCTCTAAAAAAAAAATCGTGATCCTATATTCAAACTTGTAACAGGGAATGGAATACTTTGGGTAATTGCTAGAGGTGTACTGTTGAACATAGTTTTGGTCATCTTTCTTAGGCTGAAATATCTCCATTTGATTACTTGGCTGCCAGAAATGTACTTGAGCATGACTTTTCGTCGTTTGACTCATCTTGGTCGAATGCTAGGTTGTAATTTGAAGTGCTTGTTGTTGAGATTCTACCCAATTCTTTGTTTGTAGCCCATATTTGGAGCAAAGCTACCAGAGCATGTCCGAATGTTGGTGTAGCTATTGAAGCATAGCTAGATCTTGGCGTAACTATTGGAGCATAGCCAGATGTTGGCGTAGGTATCGGAGCTTAGCCGAATGTTTAACCATAGTTTATACTCATATGTAGCTGGAGTATTCCATCATCTCGATCGAGCTAGGGAGATTCTTGGTGTCCACAGTTTAGGCTCTTGAGGTGTTGGAGCATGGGAAACAATTTATACTCATGTATCTATTGGAATCTACACAGTTTAAGCTCTTAAGACATTAGAGTATAAAAAAGCAGTTTTACTCATATACTTATCGAAGTGTAGGGAGCAGTTTAAACTCATATACCAATCAGAGGTTAGAAAATAGTTTTACCTCATAATCCAATTGGAGGTTGGTGAGATCGATAGAGATGTAATATTAACATATTGACGATTCAAACTTAATGTTAACATATCAGGTTTGAGGTGTAGTGTTAACATAATAGTACTAAGGAATTTTGACAGAGGTGTAATGTTAATATGCTAAAGTGAGTGAGCGACAGAGGTATAGTGTTAACCGATCGGTTCAAAAGAGTCAAAGGGACGATTACCGTTTAGAAGTGCAATGTTTACTTAACGGTAGAAAATCAATAGAAGTGTAATATTAACTAATCGATTTTTGATAAGAGCGAATTGATAGAGGTGTAATGTTAACCAGTCAAATTTGCTAAGATTGATTGATAGAGGTGTAATGTTAACCGATCGACGAAATGGTCTGACAAAGGTGTAATGCTAACCAGTTAGATCATTTTAAATGAGAAATCGTTCAGAGGTGTAATGTTAGTATGATAATTTGATCAAGTTAGCACTGTTCAGAGGTGTAATGTTAACATGATAGTGATAAAGATATTTCTAGTGTTGACACTGTTCATAGGTGTAATGTTAACATGAAAGTGATGATGTATCTGGAGTCAAGCAGAGGTGTGGTGTTTATTTGATGACTTGTTAGGGATTTTGGATCAAGAAGATCAACATTTCTGGTCAGAGGTAGAAACTTAAACGTGACCAGGATCTCTCTGGGTGATAGTAATGGCTGAAATCATGGATATTATTTCTTAAGAAATATCCCGTTGATTGGCACCATGAGGCTATTGTTGGCCTTCTTGTTTTGATGATGTTTAACAAACAATTTACCACTAATGTTGTTTGTCTAGTATTTGTGTTTTCTTATTTATTATAGACAAATAACGTAGTTGGAGGATGGATGGAATAGAGCTTCAACGATAATATCCAATGGAGGTTGGCGGAATGTCGGTGAAGCTTATGCAATTCAAAGTTAAAGATCAAGTTCAGCTTCATCCACATGTGTACCAAGTCGAGCTCAATGAAGATCAAGATCAAGCTTGGGTAATTTAGTTTAGGATTTATATTATGTGTGTTAAGTACGTTAAGCTCAATATCTATACACACACATTTATTGGTTTCTTCGTATATATATATATATATATATATATATATATAAGTTTTGGTTTCTATGCATATATATAGTTATATACATTTATATACATGCATGGTTTTGGGTTTTCATGTTTATAATATGAAATCACATATTTCATATTTACTATTGTGTTTTTGAAAACATTGCATAGAATATGCAATTTTGTGAAAATATTGTATTCTTAGTTTATAGACTTCAATATCAGTTTATACATGTTTTACTAAGTCTATAAAAACATTTCACAAAGTTTCAAAAGTTGGTTTATGTCAAAACATCAAAATTCAAGTATCTCATATTTTCATGTTTTGGACTATTTTGTAAAATGATGATATTTTTCATTTGGGAAGTCCTTTTTCATAACCAGTCATTGTAGCATGTTTATTATCATGTCTACAATCATTCCCCAAAGTTTTACATTTTTTGGAATTTATTTGATATTTTTAAACAGCATTTTAAAATCAGCAAAACAGTTTTCATATTTCATATTTATTATTGTGATTTGGTTTAACTACTTAGATATGAAACAAATATATTTTCATATACATACTCCTATGTTTCATTCTCTAATGTATTTGTGAAAATATCATATTCTTAGTTTTTGGACTTAACAATAATCATATACATATTTTATTAAGTCTACAAAATCATTGTGCAGAGTTTCAAAACATGGTTTAGCCTAAATATCAAAATTCATATGTTTACATTTTCGTGTTTTGGACTATTTTGCAAAATGATGATATTTTTCATTTGGGAAGTCCTTTTTGGAAACCAGTTATTATAGCATGTTTATTATCATGTCTACAATCATTCCCCAAAGTTTTATATTTTTTGGAATTTATTTGATATTTTTAAACAGGGTTTTAAAATCAGAAAAACAGTTTTCAAAATCAGATTTTCATATATCAGTTCTCGGTCGACCGCACCAGTCGACCGAACCTATGTTATTTAGTCAGTGGGCAACAGAGAGTTTGTCGGTCGACCGATGCGGTCGACCGAGAGCTCGATTTTTCTGTCGGTCGACCGCACCGGTCGACCGATGAAGTCTCTGTTTGTTTTTCTCGTTTTCGATCTGGATCGTGGTCGACCGGAAATTTCGTCGGTCGACCGAATGATTTCATCGTTCGACTGAAAATTTCGTCGGTCGACCAAAAATTTCGTCGGTCGACCGCCGGACTCCCAACGGTAATGTTGTACAGAAATCTGTTTCCTAATTTTCTGGGATTTTTGTTGATTTGGTTTTGGGTTTTAGCTGTTGTTTCTTTTCCTATATAAACTCCCAAACCCCCTTCTATTTCAGTAACCCATTAAAGAGTTTTGAAGAAGTTTTAAAGAGTTTTTGAAAAGGGTTTTAGTTGGGTTCAAAGTCTGTTTGGTTTGAAGATTGTTTTACAAGTGGAGAAGATCATTCATAGTATATGAACTTCATTTCAATCCTCCTCTCCATCTTGTTTTTCAGAGAAGAATTTCTAAACTCTTTCTAGCTTTACATTTTGTATTGTTTAAAAGAGTGGTGATTGTAAAGTTTTCGGTTAGCTAGAAAACCGAGTGTGAGGTGTAAACGTTATTCGGGTGAACGTAGAAAACCCGGTTGTGATAGTGGATTTCTCCCCGGGAGTGGAGAGCGGAGACGTAGGACGAAAGGTCCGAACTCCGTAATCATATCTTGTGTTTGAGTATGCTTTGGCGTTTATTTATACTTGTATTTATATTTCTTGTCGCCATTGTCATTAGCTCATTATTTATATGATCCACTATCTAGTTCATATTGTTTACCCTTGTGTTAGTTTTATATCCTTGCATATACATTGTCTATATCTCTTTGTTAGGATATATCTTATTGTTTATATATCCTTGCATATATATATTTCATCATATAGGATATATCTCATTGTTCACATTGCTTATCCTAGCTCATATATCTTGTGGTATTTCATACTTGCTAGGATAACTTGTTAATTTATTTTAATTGGCATATAATCAGATTAGATTAGCATAAGACCCTATTTCCCCCCCCCCCCCTCTAGGGTCTAACACCTATTACCATGTTGGTCAATTAGGTGATATGCTGTATTTGAGTAAACTATCTCTACAATAAATGGAAATTCTTATTTGGGTTGGAATTTACCTTTAGTCTCATGCGTCATGACCTTGGGTTGATGAACGGCTAAGACCAAGCCACATTCTTTGAAGGATCATTCTCTGACTCTCTTGTTGAAGGCTCTCAAAATCCGTGACTGGTAGATCTCGATTCTTTGCTAAGCTTGAAGTCTCAGCTCATCTAGCGCTTCTAGTTCTTAGAGGTATTTTTTATGATGTTCTTCAGTTGTCATCTTCTCGGTGATGGTGATTCTCAATAATGGTACCTGGATTTCTAGAGGGATCACGACTTTACGTCCGTAGACCAAGGAGAATGACATGGAGCCAGTGGGAATGTAGACTGTTGTTCGGTAAGCCATAAATGCTCTCCAAGTTTCTCATCCCAATCTTGTTTGTTGGATGAGATGAACTCCTTCAGAAATTGGATGATGTTTTTGTTGAAAGCTTCAGCTAGACCATTAGCGGCTAGCCACATCTAAATTCTAAACTTGTTGTAGAATTTGAAGAACGGTCGACTAATGAATTGTGGACTGTTATCGTAAATGATTCATCTAGGAATACCAAATCGGTAGATCATGTGATATTTTAAGAATTTGATCACTTGAGATGTCTTGACTTCTCTAAGGGGAATAGCTTCGATCCATTTGGAGAAGTAATCTGTGATGGCCAGGATGAATCGATAGCCTTTAATCGACAGCAGGCTAATTGGCCCAATGATGTCCATACTCCAAGCTTCAAATTGCCAAGAGGTGACTGTTGGATGTAATTCTTCTAGAGGTTGATGAAGTTAGCATGGATTTGACACACGTGACATTGTTTAGCATATGCTACCACATCTGTGAACATTGTCGGCCAGTAGTAGCCTAGACAACGAAGTCGGTCTTAAAGTTTGAGACCTGGTTGATGAGCTCCACATGCACCGTTATGATCTTGCTTTAACGCTTCTCAAGCTTCATTTGGTGATAAGCATCGGAGCAAAATACCGTCAACAGATCGTCGGTACAAAGTCTGTATGGCAGAATTATAGAAGAAGCGTGGATCTCTTCTTTGAATAGAGGCTACTTTCTTTGGACTATCAGGTAGTATCATGTACAAGATGTAGTCAATTATCGGGAATTGCCAACCATTGCTTTTGAAGCGAGTTGACATGACATGCACTTTGTTAGCTTTAAGAATATGCTCCAGGGAGCATAATTGATGGCTAGCCACCATTAGTAGATTTAGGTGGCATGGTGAGTGTACCTACAAAGGATGTCAAAGCATCCGCATGGGTGTTCTAGAGGCGAGTTATATAATTGATGTAGAAACCTTTGAAAGATTAAGGAAGCACTATTGCTGCTTTATGGTAAGGTATGAGGTCGTTGTGGCAGACCTCATATTCTCCTTTGATCTGACTCATGATCGATTTAGAATCACCATAGACTTCAAGATATTTGATGCTCATGTCTTGAGCAAGTTGTAGGCCCATTACAAGGGTATTATACTTGGCTATGTTGTTGGAGCATGGCTCGATCATTGAGTAGGCCCGAGGGAGGACATGCTCGTGGGAGTCAATCAACACTACCCCCACTCTTGCAATAATTGTTTCCTTATGGTTATGTCATGACACACCGTCAATGTAGAGTTTCTGTATTGTATGGTCTGAGACAGCACTCGACTCAAAGACTTCTTCCGAGATATCTTCATAGAGTTTAAAAGACTTGGAAATAAGGTGCTCCACTAGGAAATCAGCTATTGCTTGATCATTTACTGATTTTTGTAACTTGAATGTCATGTCGTATTGCGAGAGTAGTATTGCCCATTTTGCTAACCTGGAATTTGGTGACCCAGGTTTTGTCATGAGTATTCGTAAAGGATTGACTTATGAAAAATGATGTGAATGGATTGACCGGTGAGCTAGTGTCGCATCTTCTGAAGCTCGAAGACTAATGCTAAAAATTCCTTCTCAACTATACCGATGCTCGGTGCCAATCATAGTCTGGCTGTGATAGTAAATGGTTTGCTTGTGGCCATTGTCATTCTTCTAGGTGAGAAGTTCTCTAAGGAAATGGTCCATTTCCCTAACATAGATCAGGAATGGTTTACTCGATACTGGTGTGGTAAAACTGGTAGCTTTGTAAGATAACCCTTGATCTTGTTGAAATCTTCTTGGCAATTATTGTCCCAGACGAACGAAACAACTTTCTTCATGAGTCTTTTAAATAGTTAACATTTCTCAGACAAATTGACGACAAACCTTCGGATGTAGGCTAATTGTCCTTGTAGACCTTTGAGCTCTTTAAGATTTCCTCAGAGGTGGCGTCTCTTGAAGGGCTTTTAATTTTTCAGGGTCGACATGTTTTCCTGTGGATATTACAATAAACCCTAGGAATTTGCATGATGATACCGCCAGGAAGGATTTGGTTGGATTCATTTTGAGTTGGTGTTTCCGCATAATTTTGAGCACCGTTCTTAGATCACCAACTGATCCTATTTATGATGATTTTTATTGCAAGGGCATCAACATAACACTTCACTGTCTTGCATAAATACTCATGAAAGATCGTGTTCATAACACATTGATAAGTAGCTCTAACATTCTTCAGACTAAAGGGCATTACTGTATACAGAATACTCCTAAAGGTGTTCTGAAGGCTGCGTGTTTTATTATCATCTGGATGCATTTTGATTTGGTTGTATCTAGAGAACTCATCTATATATGACATCCTCTCAAACCCACACGTATTATCGACCATGGCGTCCATGACAGGGAGGGGAAATTCATCCTTCGGAATTCCCAGGGTAATTACAAGTGGATCTATCTCCCTGATTGAATCATCAATAGGATATAGCTCAACATTTGTGTCATTACCGCTATCTTCATCATTAGGAAGGACAATCTCAATTGTCTGGCTTTCATCATATAAGAGAGAGTCGGTGAAGTAATTCTTCACCCACTTGAAAGGATGCTTTTCAACATTAGCTCTCTGTTGAACTCCCTGTTCATCAATGTATTTGAGACACTGATGAAGTGTTGACGGGACGAGCTTGTTGGACTAGATCCAAGGTCGTCCAAGTAGAAAGGTTGCAAGGTGTCTCGACGTCGATGACATAGCAATTCACTTTCGTCCTCAAGTTTTCGATCTGACACTTAAGTCAAATCTTTCCAAGAGATCGGTTGTTGCTGGAGTTGAAGCCGAGTGTAATTGCAGATGTCTTTGAGAGATTATGAAGGGGAATTCCCAAAAAGCTCAAGAGTCTTCACGGAATTATGCTCAGCATGGAGCCTGGACTGATGGGAATCCTCTCGACCCCTGATGATCCTATATACCCAGTGTAGTAAAGGGGTTGGTTGTGATGTTGATCCTTAACAGCATGTCCTCTAAGGTGAAGGTGATGTACGACATCTGCTTTTAGCATTGATAGCATTGATAGGGTCCTTCGCCTCACTGCCATTCAAGGCTTCCTTCAAAGCCTCTCTCGTATCCTTAGACAAACACATTAGTCTGAATAAGGTGATACGAGTTGGAATGTTGGCCAATTATACTATGATATCATATTTGAATGGGGTCATAGGGTCACGTGGAGGATGCTGTAAGGCTTTATTAAACCGGGTCTCTTTTTGTTTGGTTGGTTCGGGTTGTTTGGATGTTCCTGGCTTATTGTAGTCCCTTAAGTAATATTTTCCGGATCTTGTCCATGTCATGGCCACTTTCTCTCCTTCTGAGTTAGCGAGTGAAGTGATGTGCTTAGATTCTTCTTCAATGATCGAGGTGATAGCATTGCAAGTCTTCATCTTTTGCTTATTTTTGGACTTCTAAAGAGTCTAATCTTCATCATGAAGAAGGTCGGATGTACCCACATTATCATTCCTCTCGCCATGGTAAGAAGAATCAGGCCTTGGTTTTGCTGGGTTTGGTGGTCATAGTTAACCACCTCCAATCTTGCAGTAGGAATGGGGACAACGTTGTCTTGGACTTGATTTTTTAGCATGGAGCCAAATTAGAGGATCACCATGTTGGCTGTGACTTTCTTTTGCTCGGGTTTGAGCTTAAGAATTCCTGATTCGACAAATGTTTGGATCTTATCATTAAGGGTGTAGCAGTTCTTCATCAGGTATCCTAACATTCTGTGATAGAGATAGTAGTTGGGGTAATTAGTCTTTCCAACTTCTTCATGCGTCTAGCTTCTGGAAGCTTCAGACGATTCCCTTTGTTGAGGACATAAAAAATGGTGACTGTATGTTCATCCTTGAACAAGTAATTGCACTAGAAGTTCTTCCTTAGTTCTCTTTTCTAGTTATTATTGGGTTTTTGGACTCCAACTACAAAAGTCACTTTGGCTTTTGATTATGATGTTTACCCTTGTTTGCTTTTGTTTCCCTTGAAATTGATGTGAGGTTTGAATTTGTTAAAATGCTCTGATGACTTCTCATCTATCTTAGCTTGTTCCATCAAATCTTTCCAATTATGGGCAGTGACAACGCCCATGTGAGCTTCAATTCGTGCCATGAAATTATGCCACCAAGTTTGAAGCAGCATCGAAAGAGGCATATCACGACATCACAATGTCTAGCTGCGGTATCTTTCAATGTATTCCCCGACTGTCTCATTCCCACTTTGTTTCTCGGAAAGGAGTTTGGCCATGGTGACATCAGATTGTTCCTTATGGAATTATGAGAGAAACTTTGATTCTAAATCTACCTAGGATCTGATTGAACCCTCGAGCAAATTTTGAAACCAATCAAAGACTACACCCTAAAGGATACTAATAAAAAGACGTGCCTTAATGACATCATTACTCACTACATTTTCAGTTTGTCGATGGAAGTAGTAGATATGTTAGTTTAGGAAACCTTTGCCATCAAGCATATGAAGCGTTGGTAACTTGAACTTCATAGGGAACCATGTCTCACTCAACATAATAAGGGTGGATGATTTCAACCTTCTTGAGCTCAGTTCATTGACAAAGAACTCTGAGCTATCTCTGTATATCTTTCAAGGCTTTCACTTGCTTATTTGGTTTTGAAGGTAGCGTCATTTCGGATCTTGCATGTTTAGAATTCACTTCATCTTGGTGTTCTTGATCTTCTTCTGGAGGATCTTCACCGATTGAATCTTCTTCTGGAGATTCAATAAGAGCTGTTCAATCCTTCTTTCCAGATCTTCGATCTAATCATCCGAATCTTTCTTCTGAATTGCCATTTGAGCAAGGATATATTCTTGATCTGTCGCATCTACTACCCATTGTCATTCTTAAATTGAACAAAGGGTGGAGTTCAACTCTATGTCAGAATTGACATTGCTAGAAGTAGGCTAATACACTTGATATGAGGACTATGGTGTCTGTGCTTGTAAGGAAGAGTATTCGAAAGGAATTGCTGCTCTTCACCTTAATCTGGTGTTGCGATAGATACCTTTAGCTTCTGGCAGTATGGATCCAATACCAACGGAGTATATATTGGATCGGGTGAACTATCTATGCTCTCTCCTTTATCATTAGAAGTCACACTTATCATATTGACAGTAAATATTTGTCTTTGGGCATGTCGTCGTCATTTAGTCTGAACCACTGAAGGCTCAAGACCCTGACTAAGATGGTTGAAGACTGACTCCTTTTCAGAAGTGGCTATGCATTGGCAATTATTTTAAACTACCGAGTTCACCTCTCTGAGGGTCACACAATGGTGATATTGGCGATCTCTCTTCAGAGATATGAATTCTCTCAAATCGATATTAATGCCAACTTTGCTGGTTTTGGTTTTGGAGCATGAATGTCGCTTATGGTGACGTTGGCCAAATGTTTGTCCAGCGGGGTCATCAATGATGATTTTATTCCTTCAAGGGAGATTAGATGAGGGTCTACCCCCATTCTTGGCTTCTATTAGGGAAGCATAGCGAGCGTCATGAAATTCTTTAAATTGAACTCCTAAAGGAGTCGAAGACCGAGACCCGAGATTAGATGTGGTGACATTTTAATATTCGTTCAAGGTGAGAGTCAAAATTCCTTCACTCATGGTGAAGTTCGTTTGGCTTCTAGTTAAGCTCAAACTATCTTCGATGAAGATCACCTTTTCACACGCAGGGTCATTTTAGACCCAGAATTGGCACTGTGATGAATAGATCCCTTGAACTTTGCTTGGTCAAATTCAATGACTAGCGTTTCAACAAAAGACCTGAAGGTCTTAGTGTTAGTGTGCGAAACAATCTTCTCGTCAGAGAAGAAGGATGTCCCCAACAGATGCACCATCAATTTTCTAATTCTTTTAATATTGCAGTTGATGCAGATTACAATAAAAGATTAACAATGAAACGAATGAAAATTTATATTTCCTAGGGTTCTTTTCTATGTGACCGTAGAGCGCCGATCTTGTACTCCATTCATGCACCGATTAAGATAATGGGTCTTTTTCTATTGATGAGGATTAAATTACTTGGAAGTTAGCTCAATCTTCACTTAGCAATATCTCTCAATAAGATCACATGTGCGATGCATGCGGGTTTTTAGCTAAGGCTTTTAGAACTTCTTGTTCCCGACTTCTCTTATGAATGGGTGATCTTCTCACCTTTTATAGGCTAAAAGAGAGAGTTAATGGTCCCCTTAATTGTGAATTAAGTGGCCATAAATGTAGGAGATAGTGGGGAGCGGTTATCCCCTAAAAATAGCTCTAAAATGGCTAGTAGGTGAACTTGGCGGGCCTAGCAAAGTTCACTGAAGACGAGGGCAAAGGTCACTGTGTGTGCGGATGAGGGTCGCTTCTGACGTGGGTGTGCCTTCTTCGAAAGTGGGTGACTTGGTCCATGTGGGCGGAGTTCATTAGCTAGCGAACTTCGCTTATGAGTTCGTAATTGACAATGGCTAGTAGGTGAACTTGGCGGGCCTAGCAAAGTTCACTGAAGACGAGGGCAAAGGTCACTGTGTGTGCGGATGAGGGTCGCTTCTGACGTGGGTGTGCCTTCTTCGAAAGTGGGTGACTTGGTCCATGTGGGCGGAGTTCATTAGCTAGCGAACTTCGCTTATGAGTTCGTAATTGACATAGAATTCGACTCTAGGCTTGGCCAATTGATGACACCTTTCGACTTGATCTGAGGCGTGTTGTCAGGATTGACTCGTGTCTGACTTGGTTGAGTTGAGCTGATATGAGTTGCTTGGTGAGATTCACTAATAACGGTCATGGGCATGGTTCATCAATAATGGCTATGGGCAAGGTTCACCAATAATAGCCATGAACGAACTTTGCCAGAATGGATGACAAGGCCCATGTGGGCTACTGGACGAAGCTCACTGTTGCTTGGGTGAGCTTCGCTGCATCTTTGGTAAGCTTCACTGTGGCTTCGGTTTCAGCGAACTTCGCTATGGCCTCAACAAACTTCACTATATGTCCTACGTGGACTATTTGGGGGAAGTTCATTTTGGGTGAGCCTCGCTAGAAGCTTCACTCTGACTTAGTCTTGATAGCAAGCTTCATTATACCTTGATCGAGCTTTGCTATAGCTTGGGCGAGCTTTGCTGATAAGTCCAGATTTGACTCAGAATCTGACTTTTATTAAGTTGATCGACTTGACGATGCCTTTCGACTTAGCCTAGAGTCCAACTTGAGGATTCACTCAGACATAGGTCCTCTTTGGTTCGGATGCAATTATGTTCCCATGTGATCCAAGTGAACTTCGCTGTAGCATATGATCTGCTGATGCTTGAGCCCATCTGAAGTATTTAGCCCATGTGTATTTACTTCTTGAACTCAGACTCAGCATTGGTCCAATAGAGTATATTTTAACCATCTACATTCATCTTCATAGTATGCTTCATCATGAAATATATAGTAATATATTGCTTGTGATTATCATGCAGACCCCACAAAATAAATGGTGTCATTGTGGATTGCCTCGCTAATGGATCGCTGCTATAAAATCTGGCTAAATGTTGAAAAAATAGGCCATCATCACATCATCACATCATATGAAATAGACATAAATTGATAATAAATTATGATAATAGCTAATTCATATAACCAAGAACAAATATCTCATATAAATAAACATAAATTGATATAAAATTATGCTAATAGACAATTCATATAATCAAGACTAAATATTTGTACTAGCTATCAATTTAAACCAAGAACATGAAGTGACATGAACCATCTAATTAACATGACAACATCCAAACCAAACACACAACACCAAAAGCTAGAAATAAGGGATCCAAGCAAGAAAAAACAAATTAGAGTGATGATTAAATAAAAAATACTATAAAACGTTAAATCTTAGATTTGAAATAATAACATCAGATAGCCCAAAATCATGACAAATCTGCCACCATATAGAAAACACAATACACACCATCAAACAACCATGAAAAAAACTCATCATCAACACTATCCAAAATTAGGAATCTATATTTGATGGAACCCTGATGCTCAAGAGAAAAAAGGCTCAATTTTGGTCATTATCTTCATAGTATGCCTTGTCATGAAGTATATAGTAGCACCATTGGTTGCAATTATCATTAGGACCATACAAAATAAGCAATCGTGGATTGCCTTGCAATGGATTATTACTATAAACTTTGGCTGCATATTAAAAAAAAACCATCATTATAGTAAGAAAAGGATAACAATCACCTTATACAGCCAAGAAAAAACGGATACACATACTAGCTCAACAATCATACCATTACACTAGAACTATGTGGGATCCTCTCAGACCATCAAGGTCAACTTAATCACATAATCCAACAAAAAACATTTCAAACATATATCGAATAATCAATATAACATGTCAATTATATGTATTATAGTCTAAAAATTGAATAACAAGCATGCAAACTCACAATGACTGACATGTATACTGATAAACACAATAGCAATGATGATGCATGTAATATAGTTTTATACATCAATCACATATATGTTTTAACAGCCAAAAGAATAAGCATTCATCAACTCATTTACTTACAAAAATAACCAAATTAGCATAAATGTAGTCAGTTAGTTTCATAAAAGCATCCAAAAAGCTTCCTAAAAACCATCTTCTACCACACTAAGTATTAGGTTAACTCTGAAAGAACTTGGTCACAACCTCAGTCTAATGCATGTTCACTAAGTGCATAGATAATGTGAATTATTTTATCTTATTTATCATCTCACACATAAGCACCATGTCCTCATTAGACCTCCCATTTTCCCTTATGCGTCCTTGACATATCATCTATAGTTTCATTTCCATTAGAAGTTGGTTTGAAGTTTAGGGCCATAGAGGGGACCGTGGGTGGTGGAATGTCAACTTGATGTAAAGAGACATAATTAGGTGTATTCTCCTTAGGCATGGTAATATCATCATCATCACCGCCAATGTTAAAAATGTGAACTACCACCAAATTTGTGCAACACATATGTTACATAGTCTCCTCAAGCTTGATCATCTCTGATAATAACTACAAGATTTTCATGGTGTTTCATAAGCTTGTTGATGTATTCCCTTAGCTTAGAACAAGGAACACTCTTGTCCTACGTGATTATGCATATACTAACCCCAAACATAGATTAAAGAAACATAATACTAAATATTTAGACAAAGAACATTAAAAGTTTGATATCTATAGTCATCTATCAAAGCAATCATCATCCATAGTGATTGCTTCTTCACATTATCCCAACTGACACCACTTGACGTTACAATATTTTTGCATGTCAAAAAATCTATTACAAAGAGCTTTCGTATGGTTTTTCGCATTCTCAGTTGTGAATTTTGATTCAAATTATTTGTTGATTGCGATAGCAGCAGTACGATAAGTAGTCTTTTTGAACTTCTTATTGGCCTCATCCCTTCTTAGTCACACTTTCTACGCAAAAGAATTAGCACATCCCTTCTGTTTTATTTTCTTATTATCCTTCATCCCTTCACCCCTTCTTAGTGGCCTTTATTCTCTATCTATGTATTGATACTGCCAATATCGTCCCCATTCTCTGGTCGTGTAGTAGGTTAATAATGTGATGGTGGTGATTGTGGTGGATCCTATTATGATGGAAGAGGGGATGAAGGCTGATGAAATGGTGGAGCCATAGATCCTGGTCTCATCTTATGAAGGGCTGAGGCTATGTAGTGTTGGTACTGCTGAAACTGGTCCAGCTGAGCTGTGAGACGGGTCTGATTGGATCTGTACCGAGTCTAGAACTGTTGAAACCCTATTTGAAACTAGTGAAACCTTATCTCAAGGGTATAGAGATGATCACTAAGCATCTAGAGTGTCCACTCTATGTGTGCATCAGGTGGTGTAAATAGGGTCAGATGAGCAGGTGCTGGTGCATGTGAAGAAATGGAAGTGGACGCATTAGCCCCTTATCCCAGGTAGCAACACTCTTCTTCACTGTATTAGATGTCAGTAATGCTCTCCCTACCTCAAGTCTATCAGTAGAATACACTAGTGCACTAAGAGACACAAATCTGGGTAATAAGAAATGGGTAAATCAACTAGACCTTCTGCCTATACCGCTGGCTGGGATACTCTTTGGTGCTGGTCATTATACCTGCTATCATCCTAAAGAGCAAATCAGAAATATCGAGATGCTAACTAGTGGCAATCTAGTAAAGTTGGACAAGGTATCGAGTGGTGGTCATTAAGTATGAGTAGCTCGGGTATAAGTCAAACTTAAGAAAGAGGTTTATGAGAATGAATTCTTTCTTAAGCATGCTTCAGTGTAGGATCCCACCCCTAGGTGTTGTCACAAATAAATACACCACCATCTAGTGTTTGTGTCAAAAGTTGATTTCTTTGAGGAATTTACTACAACTTTAGGCATTTATACCAAATTCAAAAGAAGAGATTAAAAAATTATAACTTTCTAGAAAACACACGCAGAAAGATCATTTATCGGCCTTCTGCTTGGGTGGGATGTTTGCCGGTGCTGGGGTTTATCCATGGACTACCAAATGATCAGATTCGATTGATTTCGTTGCCTCGCGAAGGAGATAAGAAATTGAAGTGAATATCTCAGCAATAGTGAGATAAACACTATTCTCGAGATCACAGCAACGATGCAATCTCAAGGAAAGTGGATAAACGAGGCTGAAGCAGCTGCAGATCTATCGAACCCTCCTCCTTTTTGTCGAAGAACTCACTAAAAAAACTTGCTTCCTCCTTCCTGAAATCCGTGCTCCTCACTCTCCAATTTGATAGGGCTTTGCCATTGCTCCAAAATTCCCCATCCCTCTGAATGAAGGCCCTAGGGCTGTATTTATAGGATTTAGAAGCTCTATTTTTAGATAAGAACGAACAATTTGATCTTATCCTTAGTTGTAACCACTTAATCACGTTTAAAGATAGCATCAAATCAGTTGGAAAGGCTGTAGAATCAAGAAATCTCAAAATCTTATTGAAAAAAGTTTTTGGGTAGTTAACGAGAGAAAAACAACTTTTCTGGGCATGAGACACCGCTGGTGTCTCTGCCTTAAAAGAGACACCAGTGGTGTCTTGGCCATTGGCTGAGACGCTGTTGGCGTGTTTCAATTGTTTTACCTCTAATTCTCCCGTCTGATCTCGGAATGACGTGATTCAAAATATATTAGAAAGCCAAAGAAGAGATCTACAACCTCCCCTGGGCAAAACACATGTTGAGTGAACGAGACACGAGTGGCACTTCATCTTTCATGGATGAAACAAAACTCCGGATCAAGTTGTTTCTTCGCTATTTTGCCATCCCATTCACTCGTATGTTTCGTCAACTCGCTTCATATGCTTGGTAGCTTCCTTACAGCATCAGATAATCCTTGTTGACTTTGATAATAACGTCATCGTTTTTTCCATTTTGAGCTGTGTGCGGGAACCTATAAACAAATTTTAATGCCTACAGATACCCCCTCCAAAGTGTTTTAGTCTCGTTCTTTTATAGAAGAGCATGAAATACTTTGGATATGATAGGCCCAACCTTCAATCTTCTTAGTATTTTATTAAGGAGATCGGCATAGACAAACCTATAACTGGCTTCAGTTCTTGACTTCTTCAACTCTCAGTCTATTTAGTATTTTGTCGAATAGCTAAAATTCTTCTGGTATTGCGTTTATCGTCTGACCATTGTTGAAATCTTAAACTGGAACTGGTGTGTTGGTTTCTGAATTAACTTGTGTTGTTGAATCGATGTTGAACTAATTATCTTTGTTGGGGATTTGTATCTGAATCACGATTGAACTCCCTGGGATTATCCTTTGACCTGGAATTGATCAGAGCCTTGTTTCGACGAAAGTTGTCAATGCATCGACTAGCGTCGTATCGTGTTAACCGGTGTTGACTTTCATCATAATGCATTGACCAGAGTTGACTTCCATCGCAACGCGTTGACTGGTGTTGACTTCCATCACAGTGTGTGTACTGGCGTTGACTTTCAACGTAACACGTTGACTGGCATTGACTTTCATCACAACGTGTTGACTGGTGTTGTCTCATGGCTACGTGTTTACCGATGTTGACCTTCATCACAACGCGTTGACCAACATTGACTTTTATTGCAACATGTTGATCGGTGTGTACATAGTTTATACTTATATGTCAACTGGAGTCTACACAATTTAGGCTCTTAAGGCGTTGGAGCGGGGAGGACCAGTTTATACTCATATATTCCTGGGAGTTTCGGGAGTCAGTTTAACCTCATATACCTATCGAAGGTTCAAAGAGATGCAATTTAGGCTCATATACTCATTGCAGTGCGAATACGGGCTTCAAATATAGTGAAACAGGCAAAAAATCCGATAACGGGTGAATGCAGATGAAAAATAGCACTGTGGAATACCCATGACCCCGTCTTAGGCTTGAGACACTGTTGGTGTCTCGCCCTAAGCATGAGACACGAATGGTGTCTCGGCCATGGGCCGAGACACCCCTTGTGCCGAGACACCTCTTGTGTCTCGACCTAGGGAGAGAGAGAAAGCATGAGAGAGAAGGGAAGAGAGAGAAAATGAAGAGGAGAGAGAATAGAGGATAGGTCGGACTAGGAGAGAGAAAAGAAGAGTGTAAAACCTCGTAAATTGAAAATATTGTGATATATGATAATAAATATGTTATATGGTTATAAATAACATATTTTGATATTTGAGTATGTTAGGAATTGATTTGAGATCAACTCAATATTGTGATATATGATAATAAATATGTTATATGGTTATAAATAACATATTTTGATATTTGAGTATGTTAGGAATTGATTTGAGATCAACTCAATGTATATATGTGAAT
>NC_033803.1:32181825-32185610 GCF_001876935.1 Asparagus officinalis | reverse complement strand
CGACACCCACCCTTCGAGTCGACACCCACTTTTCAAGTCGACACCACGTCGTCGTCTCGTTCGGTCGAGATTCATGTTGACTCACACCGCCCTTCGAGTCAACACCTGCCCTTCGAGTCAACACCACGTTGTCATCTCGTTCAGTCGAGCTTCGTATCGACTCCGACACCCACCCTTCGAGTCGACACCCACTTTTCAAGTCGACACCACGTCGTCGTCTCGTTCGGTCGAGATTCATGTTGACTCACACCGCCCTTCGAGTCAACACCTGCCCTTCGAGTCAACACCACGTTGTCATCTCGTTCAGTCGAGCTTCGTATCGACTCGCACTACCCTTCGAGTTGACACCCGCCTTTCGAGTTGACACCATATTGTCATCTCATTCGGTCGAGCTTCATGTCGACTTGCATCGCCCTTCGAGTCGACACAAAGGGTGTTGTCTAGTCTGGTCAGTCGAGTCATCAAGTCAACACAGAGGGTGTTGTCTGGTCTGGTCGGTAGAGTCACCGAGTCGACACAGAGGGTGTCGTCTCATCCAATTGGTCGATATGTCAACCTATGTCAGACTCTTAGTCGAGTCGACAGAGGGGGATTTTAGTTATTTGTACAAGTTTGAATGTAGATTTATTTCGTTCTTCGAGCTATCTTCTAGTGGCGTGTAGGCTTTGTACACGTGTTTTAGGACTTGTATTGAGATCTAGTACAAGTGGAATGTTGTGTATGGGCACTTCTTAAAAGAGAATTTCTTGTTCCTTAAAATCCGTAAAGTATGTACTTTATGATTCAACGTTTTCATCTTTTTACCTGCGGACGCCGCTGGTACTGTCATGATAGCAATTTGATGTTTTAACTTGCTTCCTTTTTAATAGAGACTCATTTTTTAGAGGGATCCTTGTCAAGAAAAACCCAACTCATCTTTTTCAAAGCCTTTTCACTTCTCAAATGCCACAGTAGTTTCTAAGTATTCATGTGATGTTTGTGGAGAGGAAACAGAGGCTAGCGTTTGCAGTGAAGGGGATCTCGCACAACCGTTTGGGAATTTCAACAACTTTGAGGCAAAATTACCCTCATCCAAACCTCTCCCTATAATTAGTTGAAATTTTAAGAAGATTCTTCATGCTTAAGTTTAACTATTATGTTAAAAATTAGTTTATGATGATAAATGTTAAATCCTATGCAAGAACTGTAATTTTATTCCCTTAACTGTTGCTTTTAGTTTCATGATCATGATCTTTAGAAATTTTGGAATTTATTTTGTTTTTTTAATCATGTTAGAATCCTAGAGGAATAATAAATGGAAATTTTCATGTTAATCAACGATGTCCAATTCCTAAAGCTTGTGATTACCTAGATAAATGTAACTTGTTTAAATGAAATCTGTCTCTAATATTTGGGTAGATCCCATCATGTATAATTAATCATGTGGATAGCTTATGTGTAAATTCAAAAAAATTGATTTATTATGATGTTAATTCTAATTAGATTAATCCTGAGAGTTTATCTTTTTCTAAAATATTATCATACTAAGTGGTAATTAGGTTGTGACATTGTTGTATGAATTATGAGGATAAAGATCAAGTTGTTTAACGTGTTACAAGTTCTGTAATTTATAAACCTGAGGGAACATATTTCCCTTTAGCCGGCTGACCGGCGCCCTAGGGGCGGTCGACTGTTTGCGTATCTCGTGCGCGTCCATGGACTAGTCGACCGGAGCCTTAGAGGCGGTCGACTGGACTAGGCCAGTTTGTCTTCCTAGGTTTGTTAGCATTGTTTTGAGTTGCGATGGTGGAGTTCAAGCCACACTTTGACACATGTACCGTCATGAACATGTATGAAAAGTGTTCTAGCACACATATGAATTTCCCAAATGGGACTATGACAAGTATTGTCCTGATTGTTCTCCACTACATATTATTGTTTCCGCACGAGTGTGCGCTAAGGTTGATGAACCTATGTTATTGTTTCCGCAAGAGTGTGCACTAAGGTCGATGAACCTATGTTGTTATTTCCGCATGAGTCTGCGTTGAGGTCGATGAACCTATGTTGATTTTATCCGCACGAGCATGCGCAGAGGTCAGTGAACCTATGTCTTCATTTTCGCATGATTTTGTGCAGAGGTTAATAAACTTATCTTATCTTTTTACATGAGTGTATGATCTGTTGAGAATTTACGAAGAATAATAATATTGTAAGCCAGCTGTTTTGAGTCCTTGGTGGATACCAAGTGTGATACAACCCATTGTTGAGTTGTCTTTTGACCAAGTTACTCATGATTGTGAGTACACGATATATATATATACTGATGCTGTTTATGATGATTTACTTTCCAGTTATATTTCCTTTCATATATAGCTCGAGATTAATATTTAGTTATCTAGAGTTTGAGACATATGGTATATATATGAGGGTTTTCTTATTTAGATTATTTCGCTCGATATACTAGTCTCGTGTTGTGGGTCTCTAATTATTGATTTCATTTAGATTGTTTATCTTTAGTTCGGTGTTAATATTTAGTTATCTATCATTTGAGACATACGGTATATACATGAGGGTTTTCTTATTTGGATTATTTCGCTTGATGTACTATGTCTCGTGTTATAGATTTCTAAGTATTAGTACCATTAGATATGGGGAAAACGGTCTAGGTAAACTATGCTTATTAGATAGAGCCTCTACTACATCTAGTAGCCCTTCCCCTGGGGTGGATAGAGGTAATCTTGCTAGTTCTCTGACACTCTTGTTGTTGTTCTTTTTATTTTATTTCTCCTTTCAGGAGGCCCAGAGCATCAGAGAGTCACAGGATGACAGAGTCCTTGCATAGTCGTCATCGTAGGGTTTGTTAGTAGGAAGTCCATAGTAGTTTTATATTTCTATTCGGTCATGTGAGTTTGTATTCGTATTGTTAAGGAAGTTTGCCTTAGTATGATTTTCAGTTGATTCGTTTTGGGATATTCGACATTTGCTTTAGAGATCAGTTGTATTCAATTTAGATTATTTGAGACATGATTTCATCTATGAGATATATCTTTCCGCATCATGTCTATTGTATCTATTTCCCTTATTTTGTCTATTTTCTACCTGTACTTCTATTTGATTCCACTAGAGGATATTACTATGATTGGTGAAACGTGTTATTGTATAGTGTGGGTGCATGGCAGGTTTAACATCTCTGGGTTCACCTTAGACTGCAACCATGTGTGAAAATAGGAGTGTAATAGTTGGCATCAGAGCTCTAGTTCCAGTATCCTTAGGATCATCTTGTGTTGAGTCGTAAAGATAGAATAATGTTTCTTAGGATTCATGTATAGATGCTAGGAATTCCTAGAAGGAGTGAGGATGTTATATACGTATATCTTAAAAATTATGAATTTTTTTATGACTACCTTACTTTGATCGAAAGGTATTCACATGAATAATTTATGATAACGATTTTGCTAGGTACTACATATGCTTTTGCCTGAGGTCTCATTACTGTGTCTTATAAACTCTCTTCCTGAACTCATAGATGTCAGGACAGGGATGCGAACGTGGTAGGCATCTTACCCGGAGAGCTAGACAAGCAGAGCTAGAGGCACAATAGGCTCCACCCACACAACAGCAGGCCCCATCCAAGCTACAACAAGTCCTGCTAGAGCTACAGCAGGCTCCGTAGTACCTTGTAGACCTCATGACACCTATAACGACCATGTTAGTAGCACTCAAGGAACAGATGACGAGTCATGTTCAGCTAGTTATACCGCCACCAGTGATTCCAGTCATTCCTATCTCGGAGGAGACCCAAGAAG
>NC_033803.1:32153956-32180708 GCF_001876935.1 Asparagus officinalis | reverse complement strand
AGGAGGCTTGGCTCTGTTTAGTGAAGCGGTATTAGAAGATGAGGACACCAGAGTTCTAGGGGTCATCATATTCACTTGTAGCTCATAAGTGGAAGGAAGTTGTGAGTAACATACTAGACTTACTTGGTGTGGATATAGTTCAAAGGCAGAGGCTAGCAGCTTACAGCCTTAAGGGTGATGTCGGAGAATGGTATCGGCTTCAGTTCACCCCAGAGCACCGGATGACCCTCACTTGGGAGAATTTCATATATTTCTTCGATGAGCAATATATCTCTTCCGCGACATGAGCCAGGAAAGAGCTAGAGCTGACCAGACTGGAGCAGGGGGATATGACCGTAGCTAACTATGAGAGCCGATTCATGAGTTTACTTGGCTTTACGGGCATGTGGAAAACTGGAGAGAGCCAGGCACAGATATTTCTTACAGGGCTTCATCCAAGCCTTTGTCGCTACCTAGTATCTAGGAGATTCCGCTCAGTTCGTGAACTAGCTGATGCAGCCACTTTGCATGAGATAGAAACTGTGATGTTCTAGAAGACCAGAGAGAGTAGCTCTAAATTTAGGCATCAGAATGGCAAGGGCAAGAGACCTTTCGCCGGACCTGGAGGGCCCCAGCAGTGGGGTAAGGATTTTTAGCGTCAGTAGTAGGGTCAATACAAGAAGGTACCACAGCAGGGTTAGAGAACGCAACAGCAACATAGGTTTCAGGGGACATGTCACAACTGTCAGAAGTTTGGACACAAAGCTTCAAAGTGCTGCGGTGCACCAAGAGGAGGCCAACAGCAGGGTTGAGGACACGATCAGAAGCAGAATCGTGGTCAGGGCTAGAAGCAGCACAGCCGCGGTTACGGTCAGCTGTAGCAGATGATTGAGGTACCGCCTACTGTTTCGAGGATTGAGGGGCCAGCAGGCTAAATTCGAGCTATCCAGAAGATTTTTGAGGGACAGATAGTTCTGTATGTTCCACCACCAGTAGTTCAGTAGTCACCAGCCACCGACAAAGTTTATACCGTCGTACTACGCGACCATGGCGTGAGTGGAACCATAGTGGGAGGTACTTTCTTAGCGAATTCATTTCCAACTCGGATCTTATTCGATTCAGAAGCTTCACATTCTTTTATCTCTCATACCTTCATGGGCAGGCTTTAGCTAGTTGCACATCTCTTAGACGTTCCGTTATCCGTCTCTACTCCTTTAGGGGAGGTATCCCTATTGGAGAGTATCTGTAGGAGATGTGTCATCAGTATAGATGAGTCTGAGTTTATCATTAATCTGATCATTTTACGGATGTCAGAGTTCAACGTCCTTCTCGGTATAGGTTGGCTATTATCTTATCATGTTAATATCGACTGTTTTGCCAAAACAGTCAGCTTGGGAGAGTCCGATGGGTCTAAATTGATCATAGTGACCTCATAGGGCAATTAGTTTGTAGAGTCATTTTTGGCGTACATCGAGGAGGTGATACTGAGGGATCAGAGTGTTGATTTGTGTGAGACTAGAGTTGTCTCAGATTATCTGGATGTTTTTCAGGACATACCTAGGTTACTTCCTGTGAGAGAGGTTGAGTTCTCCATCGAGTTGCAGCAGGGCACATCACCAAAATCTCGAGCACCCTATCGTATGACACTTGCTAAGATGAGGGAGCTACAAACCTAGTTGGATAAGTTGTTATCTCAGGGCTTTATTCATCGGAGTCAT
The DNA here is from genome assembly GCF_001876935.1 of Asparagus officinalis. Classification (NCBI taxonomy): domain Eukaryota; kingdom Viridiplantae; phylum Streptophyta; class Magnoliopsida; order Asparagales; family Asparagaceae; genus Asparagus; species Asparagus officinalis. The sequence continues at coordinate 32,179,011 of NC_033803.1, read as the reverse complement.
TCTCCGTGGGGAGCACCGGTCCTTTTCATGAATAAGAAGGATGATAGTATGTGATTATGTATCGTTTATTGTGAGTTGAACAAGGTCACCATTCAGAATAGGTACCCATCATCAAGGATTGATGACTTATTCGACCAGCTGCAGGGAGTGCAATATTTCTCAAAGATTGAACTTCATTCTGGTTATCATCAGTTACGGGTCTGAGAGATGGATATTCCCAAGACCCACTTTTTGACTTGATATGGGTCTTTCGAGTTCCTTGTCATGCAATTTGGGCTGACTAATGCACCCATAGTGTTCATTGATTTGATGAACTGGGTTTTTCATCCATATTTGGACCAATTCGTGATTATATTTATCGACAATATCCTTATCTATTCGAGATCGGAGGCAGAGCACGAGCAGCATCTATGATTAGCATTACAAACCTTGCAGGAGCATCAGTTATATGCCAAAATTAACAAATATGAGTTTTGGCTATCCGAGGTCAAATTTCTTGGTCATGTCATCAGCAGAGAGGGCATAATAGTGGATCCAACAAAGGTTACGACAGTACGTGATTAGGAGTCGCCGAAGATGGTTACTGAGATTCGTAGCTTCTTGGGCCTAGCCGTCTATTAAAGGAAGTTGATTTAGGAATTTTTGAAGATGGTCATGCCACTTACACCTTATGAAGAAGGGTGTATAGTTCATTTGGGGCACGGAGTGCCAGAAGGCCTTTGAGACTTTAAAGATCAAGTTGACTATAGCACCAGTTTTGACCTTTTCGAGCAGTGATAGGACATTCGTTATCTATACGGATGCATCATTAGCAAGTTTAGGAGGCGTTTTGATGCAAACCTAGAGAGTGGTAGCTTATACCTCTTGACAATTAAGGATGCATGAACAAAACTATCCCACGAACGACTTGGAGTTAGCAGCAGTGGTCTTCGCACTGAAGACATAGAGATATTATCTGTACGGAGTATAGTTTGAGTTATTATAGATCACCAGAGTCTGAAGTACCTATTTTCTCAGAAAGAACTCAATTAGAGGCAACAGTGATGGGTTGAGTTTATTAAGGATTACGAGTTCACGATTCAATACCATTCGGGGAAGGCAAACGTCGTGGCGGACGCTTTGAGCAGGAAGCTTCGACATTGGGTTTCGGCTTTGAGGTGCTCATTATACCGAGATCTTTACACCCTTAGCCAGTTTGACTTTAGACCGGAGATCGTAAGAAGCAGCACATTTTTGGGAGCTATGTCAGTGCAGCCATCTTAGAGTGATAGAGTGGTCGGAGCTCAGCTAGAGGACTCTTGGATTCAAACCCAAAAGGAGGAGATTTCTAAGGAGCCCAAAGCTGATTAGACCATTGGAGCAGACAGAGGTCTTCGAATAAAAGGCCGATTAGTCATGCCAGCTAGTGCAGAGCTGAAGAAGGAGTTGTGTGATGAGGCGCATCGTACTAGGTACACAGTGAATCCAGGCACAACAAAAATGTACAAGGACCTGAAGAGACACTTTTGGTGCAGCGACATGTGTAGAGATATTATGGAGTATATAGCTAAGTGCTATACCTGTCAGCAGGTGAAGACAGAACATCAGAGACTTGCAGGGATTCTACAGCCCTTACCCAATCCTAAGTGGAAGTGGGCAGATATTGTTAACCTTTATGTTTTGATGATGATTTACAACCACCATTATTAGTACTAATTACTTGTTAAGTGATATTGTAGATTATAAGTATATCAAGCTTATTAGTACATTGTTTGGAGGATTTGATGAAATATGAGCTACAACGATTATATCTAAGGAGGTGGAGGCAAAGTGATGAAGCAAAGCTTTTAAGAGTACTACATTCAAAAAAAACTTCATCAACATAGTAGCAAATATTAAGATTCAAGACATGTACTTATATGTGAGGGATATTTGTATTTTTATTTTCTCTCTAGTACTTAATGTAGGCAAGCTACATGTTGATTACATTTGAAGTTCTTGGATAACACACTTTCAAAACTCGTATTTGACATTTTAGCTAAAACAATAATTTTCACAAATACGAGGACCTTTTTGCAAAATTCCTTTTCAAACAAGTTTGTTATTATGTTTATAAACTATTTCCAAAGTTTCATATTTTTTGGAATTTATTTAATATTTTTTAAAGACTTTTGAAACTCATTTTCAAAAACCAATACTAGCTGAAAAATCATTATCAGTCGACTGATGCTTGAGATCAGTCAACTGATGAAACCCGCCATAATCTTAAAAGTGCTTCTTATTTGGTTGACTGCTTAGTCGACTGATGACCTCATCAGTCAACTGATGCATAAGATCGGTCTACTTGTGAAATCTACCAGAATTGTCAAAAGTTTTTGTTTCTTATTTGGTCGACTGGCCAGTCGACTGATGAGATGAAAAGTACCTGTAACGGTTAGCTCATCAGTTGACTGATTAATACCATCAGTCGCCTGATGCTGTAACGGCTAGTTTTGTACAGTTTTAGAAATCACGGTTTTTGGGGATTTTGTCTGCTTCTTTGGGGCTTGGCTGTCATCTTCACTTCTTATAAATACCCACCAACCCCATTCACTTTAATAACTAAGCAAGCACTTGAAAATATTTTTGGGTTTGTGTTTATTATTTAAAAGAGCTTCAACTTTCATTTGCTTTCACACTTACAAATACCACATCCTAAGCTTCAAATTACATCTCTTCATCTTGCCATAAGGCTGCTGTAAGAGATCTTCTTTTCTTCATTTGTAACATGTGGTGAGCTTGATCTCATGGAGATCTACTGTGTGATTATGAGATCTAAAGAAGAGATCGTTGTGTAGAAGTTCCGGCTTCTAAATTGGGTTGTGTAGTGAAATTCTCCCCGAGAGTGGGGAGTGAGGACGTAGGTCGGCGGACCGAACCTCGGGAACATATTGCGTGTCAAATTGGATAACTATTCTCTAACTCATCTCTTATATTTTGCTTTAGCATTTTATTTTGTGGTGTGTTGCATTGTCTCAATTTTAATTACATATATTTTGTCTCATATCCCTATTCATCCCCTCTAGGGACCAACAATTGGTATCAGAGTATGGTCTCTATACATTTTTAGGTTTGACCATCTTAGAGGAAAGATCAAATGGAGGCTTCTTTGAATGTGCATATGCTTGAGGGACAATCCACCACTAGATCCCCACTTTTTACCGGTAGTAACTTTGCTTATTAGAAGGCTAGAATGAGGATTTATCTATAATGCATTAACTTTGATATCCTAGACATTGTAGAGAAGAAATACGTTAAAAAGCCTACTAGTAGTAGTATGACCGATGGTGAGAGGCTTAAAGCAAACCTTAATATAAAGGCCATAAATGCCTTAATTTGTGGACTTACCCCCAATGAATACAATAGGGTTTCCATGTGTGCAACCGCACACGAAATTTGGAAAAAATTGTGCATCACTCATGAAGGAACCCCCCAAGTTAAGGAGTCCAAAATTAATGGCCCCATACATGATTATGAACTATTTAAAATGCTTCCAAATGAATCTATTGATGCTATATTTTCTCGTTTTACTAATATCATAAATGAATTGCATGGCCTTGATAAGAAGTTGACGAACCAAGAGATAAAATACAAAATTCTTTGTTCTTTGACATTGGTGTGGGAGCCCAAAGCTACGACCATCGAGGAAGCTCATAATCTTACAACACTTACTCTTGATGGTCTCATTGGCAAGCTCAAGGTCCATGAAAATAAGTTCAAGGAGAAGGAGGTAGTACCCCCAAAGGCAACCGAGGAATCATCTCAAAATTTGAAGACTATTGCGCTCAAAGGGGCAATTGATGACTCATCCTCTTTGGATAGTGACGTTGATGTCTCTAAAGAAGTGGCACACCTCTCTATAAGAATATCAAGATTAATTAAAATGAATAAGAATTTTAAAAACTGATCTAACAACAGTAACAACAAGTTTCCCTCTCGTGTAGGTAAATGCTTCGAATGCAATGAACTGGGACACTTAGCAAAGGATTGCCCCAAGCTTAAGGAGAAGTACTTGAAGTACAAGAAGAAGAAGGCTATGTATGCCAGATGGGATGATCCGAACTAAGTGATTCGGATAGCGATGATGAGGGTGCTAAGATTGCTCTTCATGATCCAAACATTTGTTTCATGGCTCATGAAGATGAGGTAAAATCCGAAACCGAAAGTAAATATTTTTTTATGCAATGTGAACTAGAAACTGCATTAGAAGAATTAAATATTGAATTTAAAAGAGTGGCAAAAGAATACTCCCCTTAAAAAATTACATATTTCTTGTGATTCTAAGTTTGAGCAACTACAATCCTCTCTTGCTCTAAAAGATGAGATGATAGGAGATCTAGACTTTGAAAATAAACAACTAAGGTCTAAAATTGAAAGGCTAGAAATTAAAAGTGATAGAATTAAATCTAATTATGTCTACCCTAGTCATCATCATATTGATAGAAAAATGGTATCATAAATCTCATGCTCCTACATACAAGAAAAAAATTTTGTGCACATATTGTATGAAATATGGTCATATCTCCACTCATTGTAGGATAAAAAATAACATTGATCATTATGAGTTAATGTGGGTACCTAAGGGTACCAAAAATACTAACATTCAAGGACCCAAAGTTTGGGTACCTAAAAGTTTTACAACTTATTCAAATGTAGGAAACGTCTCGTACAAGACGTAAGGAGTTGTGGTACATTGATAGTGGTTACTCACATCACATGACGGGCAATAAGAAATTATTTATAATCCTATCAAGGACTGAAGGAGGCAATGTCTTCTTTGGTGGTAGTGAGAAAGGTAAAATTATAGGTATTTACAATATTGATAAGATACCTTCTCCCATAATTGAGGATGTTTATTTTATCAAAGGACAAAATCATAATCTTCTTAGTATTAGTCAATTAAGTGAGAAAGGATTTGACATTTCTTTTAAACCGGATAAATGTATTGTTAGTATGAATGATAAAATCATTTTTGTTGCTTTTAGAAGATCTAATGTTTACATTTTTGAGATGAATGAGCTAATAGATCAAGATGTAAAATGCCTTGCCGTGGTGGATGAAGATCCTTGAATTTAGCACAAGAGACTTGGACATGCTAACAATCTTAACTGTCTTGTTATTATACAATCTCATTAAAGGGAGCCAGTTGACATGCTAACAATCTTAACTGTCTTGTTATTATACAATCTCATTAAAGGGAGCCAGTTATATTCACCCACGGTTATAGAACTTAGACCAGAGACAATGGTTGTACATGTAGTTGTCATCGTATTGTTGAGCTTAGGGATTTGTTGTTTAGTTTACGGGGTTGTTGATAAGCTTATTTGTTTGTTGTTAAGGTTGTAGCATGATTGTAAAGAAAAGTATTACCCGATACAAGGTTATTTTGTTAAGTTTATTATTTTATTATTAAGATTATGGACTGGCTGTCAAGTTTATTGATTGGTTGTTAATCTTATGGATTTATTGTTACGTTTGGCGTTTTATTGTTAAGCTTATGGATTGGTTGTCAGGTTTAGCTCTTGGTTGTCAGGTTTAGCTCTTGGTTGTCAATGTTTGGTGTTGTAATGTTAAGCTTATGGATTGGTTATCAAGTTTAGCTCTTGGTTGTCAATGTTTGGCGTTGTATTGTATCAGGCAGCGCTTAGCCTCTTTGTTGTTAAGCTTATGGAATGGTTATCAAGTTTAGCCTTTTAGTTGCTAAGGTAACCAACAGAAAAATTTTGATTTCTCTCTACATTAAATGCATTCCATAGTAGCGTATGTTCCCAAGACATGCAGTATTATCACCTGGCTCCTCTCTATTCCCAGCTGCCACACGGCAATTACCCTCGTCCCTTCGCCTGTTCAATGACAAGACTATACAACGCAGCCATCAATCTCCCCATCACCGCCATTCTCTATGTCAGGTTTGCGAACAAGTTTAAAACCCTTCTCTCCCCATCCCAGCCTCATATCAACTACACTGCCTTCATTTCCTAAACCAAAAGATCATGTCTCACGATGATAGCGTATGTATCCATTGCCATGGCTTGGGGCATATCTCCCGGTATTTCTCTCATAGTCTGAGAGCAAGCACCTCTCCACGATTGCTCCTCGTGCCAGATAATGTCGCCAGCAACATTCAGGAGCTTACTATCTTCGCTATCTTCACTCCTGAGCTGGGCCTGCCATCTTTGGAGGAACTCAGAGAGATGCTAGGGTATCGCTTCAACGTCTGGGATTGGACCTATGAGATCAAGCGGGTATCTACAAATAGCTTCATGGTTAAATTTCCTTCTGATGAACTACTAGATCAAGCCATCAAGCTCAATCTGGTAAATTTTGGGTCCTTCGTGGGCAGATTTAGGCTTTGGAGGGAGGACCTCAGGCTAAGAACATTACTCAACCCCATGTATATGTAGGTCCGCCTCTTCAATCTCCCCTACCACCTCTGGGAGTAGGAGTTCATCTAATCACTGTTTGAGGGCATCGGCCAATGCGTGTACTGCTCCGCTGATGTCACCACGAAAAAACTTCAAAAACTGCATGATGCTCCTAGAGATCAGGGAATATTCGGATATCCCTAAGAGGATTAAGTTTCATTACACATCTCCCATGGACCAGAGCCTGATGGAAGGTTTCATCATCACTCAGGTTGTAGGTCGGGACTGGGAGCATCAGGCGAACAATGAGGCTGGTCCCATTAACATGGCTGTTGACCAACCTCAAAGACAGCGTACGCAGCCTCCCCGCGCTGACCCGGAATTGATTAAAGTGACTTAGGATGGCAGACAAATGATGGTAGAGAAAGAGCTCTGGCAGCGATTTCTCCAGGCCCAAGGTGTTGGGGGGTCTACCCTTCCTCACGATAGGGGTTTCTCCCACGATTACGCTTCGAGCAAGGGGAGCGGGAGAGGAGCAGTCGGCCCCTACGAGTTAAACTTAACAAACAATCCATAAACTTAATAATACAACACCAAACATAACAATAAATCGATAAGATTGACAACCAGACCATAAACATGGCAGCAATTTCATAAGCTTGACAACAAATCATAAACTTAACAATAAATCAATAAACTTAGCAACAAGTACATAACTTTGATCACACATCCACGCGATAATCTTTCTGAACAAAAATAAACATAGTCATTAACAACCTCGTTACAAGCAATCGTTTACTTTACTAAAGCCGCGACCTTTAACAACAAACAAATAAGCTTAGCAACAACCCCGTAAACTTAACAACAAATATATTCCGGTGACTGTGACAACCAATTTTAAGTTTAAAATAGTAAACTTAACATTCACGTTCGTGGCTTACAGTTGAGTTTGTTGTTATGCTTAGGGGTTTGTTGTTAAGGTTACGGGTTTGTTGTTAAACTCATGTGTTTGCTGCTAAGGTTACTGACTGGGGGGTGTGTTGTTAAGGTTGGGCTTATTTCGCATTGTGTTGTTGAGCTTAGGGTTTTTTTTAGGGTTACGGGTTGCTGTCCTGAATTATTGGTTGGCCCCATGTAAGTGGCTTGTAGATAAGCTTGTTGTTATGCTTAGGGGTTTGTTGTTAGGGTTACTCATTTGTTGATGACCTCGTGGGTTTGTTGTAATGTTACGACTTTTCTATCAATGTTATGGGTTTGCTGTCTAGTTTTATGGATTGAGGGTTAATGTTATGGGATTGCACAGAAAGTTTCTAGATTTGTTGATCAGCTTAAATCTTTGCGATGTTAACCTTTATATTTATAATATTTACATGTATATTGTTATTTACAAAGAATTATAATATATCATTTACAAAAAATCTACATCTCAACATCATCATCGTCAAGTTTTTCCGCATCTTCTTTCTTCTTCACGCCTTCAATCAGTAAATACATTGCTAGCTTCGCATGTACCACCCATGTGTTATGTTCTACGGGCGTGACATGCAAGACATCTCTACCTTCGATAATAGCTTTTACGAACTGGTAGACGTAGATCCCATAGTCATACCTGCACACAAAAACAATCCTCCATTGAGACCACTGTTGCTTTCAAACAAAACAAAACAACAAACTCGTAACCTTAACAACCAGTTTCTAACATTGAATTCCAACAAGTGTTCCGGAAAACTTACGATCTCTTTTGCTCCTCACATGGAACTTTGATTGGATCGAATACGCTGTGCAATTGGTTCTCATCGAAGCCAGCTTTAATGTAGTTGAAGGCTTTGACAATATTGAGAACATGTTCCCAATGTCCAGATCTCTCCTTCAAGGAGTCGTAATGCCTGGCAATATCATTTTCACATCAAACTCCAGTAGATGCCAATGATCCTCCTGGACAATGGGAACTAAGAGGTTAATATACCCTGCATCGACCAAGTGTTTGATGTAGATTTGGTACAGTTCTTGGTATTCTGGTTTCGCCACATGTATCTGGTGCCGTAATAAATAATTAATCTGATCAGGTTCCTTTTAACATAGATTCCAGCAGATAAGTAGGAGTACACCATGCCAGACATAAACTTACACTAAACCAAACAAGGACCACCCCAAATTTTTTACTGGACGACCCTCTCTGACTTTCACGCACTAAATCCAACAACGTATTAACAAGCTATAATAAGTTAACAACAAGTAATTAATAATAGTATTGTTAAATATGCTAAACAATATTTACCAATTGAAAATCTTACTGCATCATCAGTCGACCACCGCGTAATATATTAAGAATCTCAAGCCGGGTAATAGTCCCCCTGGTCCTATGTACGCTTTAATAATGCTGCAAACAGGGACAAAATAAAAACTATAGTTAGCAACTAACAATTAACAGTAAGAACAAACCAGTAAACTTAACCATAGATCCGTAACTTTAACAACAAATCAATAACCATAACAAAAAACCCATAACCTTAACAACAAACTTGTAACCTTAACATCAAACCTGTAACCTTAACAACAGACCCGTAACCTTAACAACAAATTAATAACCATAACAAAAAAACCTGTAACCTTAACAACAAACCCTTAACCTTAACAACAAATCTGTAACCTTAACATCAAACCCGTAACCTTATTAACATATGAGGAACCCTAACAACTAATTGATAACCTTAAAAGCGAAGCTGTAAACACTGGTGATATGAGGTAAATACTTACTTGTTACATCTACAAATGCAAAAATGGTTGAGAGTTTTTTTCTCCTCTTGATATGAGGTAAATACTTACTTGTTACATCTACAAATGCAAAAATGGTTGAGAGTTTTTTTCTCCTCTTCCGTCAGCAGCGCGGCAACATCTGCTGACACCTTATAATTATGTACAAATGTGTCCTTACCACCCAAAAACTTGATGATGAAGCCTCCTAGAAAGGGGATCCCCTCGTTCAGCTTATTCCTGTATATTTCTTCTTCTGAACTCATAGGGGAACTCATGTGTTTTTTCCAAATAGAGTGGGGCTCACTTTATAGCCGAGCAGGCACCAACTCTGCTACCTTTTCCTACACCTGCTCTTCCTCCTCCCCAGACACCTCTACTATAGCCTTGTCCCCTATGTTGTCTTTTTCTTTCTTCTTCTTCCCTTTAGTGTAAGGGATGACTACCCACTTGGAAGGCTTCACTACTCTTCTACATCTATTCCCTCTAAGGGGTGCAGCAGCGGACACCTTCGTACGTGTCCCCTTTGTACCCCTCTTTCTCTTATTCAAATTCCTTGAAAACCTAATAGGAGCATCTTCATTCTCAGTTGATGTGTCAGGTGCTGGTGGAGGGGCATCCTCTGATTGCTTTATTTCCCTCCCAGTGTCCTCTCTTGGAGTGTCTGTTTCCAAACAATCCATTCGAAGTATAAATATTGAGAAAACTTAACCCCATCTATCTAAACTTAACAATCAATTTGTAACCCTAACAACTAATGCCTAAACATATGATGAAAAGTTTCTAACCTATACAAGTTTGCGTCTCTGTATCATGTCCTACAGAAGGGACATCATCCACCAGTGTTATTTCCTTTCCAGTGTCCTCGCGTTGAGTGCCTGTTTCAAAAAATATTCAGAGTATAAATAATCAAAAACTTAACAATCAATACGTAGACATAACAACCAATCTTTAACGTATAGTGCAAAAGTGAGCTGACCTGTACAAGTTAGCAGCTCCTTCGCTGGCTTGGACACATTCTCTCCCTCGTTTATTTCTGCTTCAAAAGTCGTATCAATGCGATAATCCTCTGGTGGAGGTACTTCCCCTGGCGGAGCATCTTCACTCTCTTTATTTATATCAGAAAAAATGGTAGTGGAGGGGCTCTCCCTGTTGGAGGGTGCTCACTCTCCTTATTAGCTTCATCAAATAATGATTTATTAACATCCCCCTAGTATTGTATATCAATGCCACCCACAGTGCGTGGAGTGTTTGATTCAAAAAATAAACAAATGAGCTTAGGTACTTCATTGTCAAAAAAATAGCATCAGTTACATAACCTTAACAACTAACCTAGATACTTAACGATCAATCTCTAACATTGGCAATAAATCTATAACCTTAACATTAGATCCGTAAAGTTAACAATAAATTATTAACCTTAACGAAAAATCCATATACTTAACAATCAATCTTTAAACATAACACACAAACGTAATTGCAAGCCACATCTAACCTGTACAAGTTTGCTACTCCATCAATGAACCGGACACCAATCCTGTAGGCCTCTTATCCTTATATACAGAGAGGGTTCTGTATTGTGCTTCGCTTAGTTTCTCTCTCAGCCTTCTATTTTGAGCAGACAACTTAGCCACCTTCACAGAAAGAGAACTTATCTTTACACGGTCAACAGCAATCATATCCTTGAATTTATTCTTGTTATTACAACGTAATGCTTGGTTCATTGAAGCGATGCTCTTCCAGTAGATCACTTGCTGAGGCCATTCCATTTTCTCAACTGCCTCATTTGGCTGCTCGACGTCTTCATCAATATCCTGTGGCATCACCTATGCAATGGACAGATAGAATATTATTAAAAGGATTAATTAATTAAAAAACAAATAAAATTCGCAACTGCTAAATTCTTACAACTTAGCATTACGTTTTATCGTAGCTTTGCTTGCTTTAGCTACAACAGTGGCCAATCTCAAAGAACCAGCAACCTCTCCAGGTCTCACCCAATTTGTGAGGGGAGGCCTCATCGTACATCCAACTGCTGGCTTCTTGATGCTAGTAAGTTCATAGTACCACAACTACACATTAGAGAAATAAAAACTTAACAAACACCTTTATCTTTCACAATTAATAAGTAACTCTAACAATAAAAACGTAACATTAATAACCAAACCGTAACATTAACAACCAAACCGTAACCTGTAACATTAACAACTAAAACCTAACATTCACAATCAGTAATAAAAGACATGATTACTTACATAAACTAGCGGGGTACACCCTTGCAGATATAAAGTTGTCTTCCCTGGCTCAGGACCCTTCAGTGCCCTCTTTATCGCGTCAGATGTCTCACTGAATATATAGGTCCCTCAAGCAGTGTTATTGACCTGTTCGATGTTGTCGACGTACTTGTATAAATACCTAGGAACGTCGGAAACACTGCTTGGACATCGAATCATGCTCAGCTGATAGAGGATCTGTAGCAGGACAAAGTCCTTCACATCTCGGCGATCAGCCGAATGTACCAACTTCAAGAACAGCTGCTCCACATTGCGTCTAGTGGGGCCTTCTTTGGGGGGGGCTATACTACTGGCACCCTCGGCCTCAGGTTTGTTAAAAAGCCTGGACCAAATCCTATTTTTTCTATCCCAGTTATGGTCAACAAGAAGCCCCTCATTGCAGAACCATGTATGCTCCATTACACACTCGAAGTTGAATGAGCAGGCGATCTCTTCTCCAGCATTCCTATTGGTGAAGACGAATTTCTTCCTTTTCTCGTCCCACTGACTCAAAATATATTCAAAGGTGGGAAGATCGACACCAGGTGTACTAAAATGGACGTAGTGTCTGAATACACTATCTTCATAGGCCGCAAAGTGCCTTGGCTCCATATGCTGCACCAAACTCCGCATGAAGTCATGATAGACACTGAAGATGGCGGTGGGCCGCAACATAATAGTTGGCTTTACCTTTTTTCTACATAATAAAAACACAAGACATAAGAAATTTTAAAAATAATCAGTAAATATAACAACTATGCTGTAAACTTTACGGAGAAACCAACAACCTTAACAACAACCACATAACCTTAACAACCAAAGCCTAACCTCAACAACCAAACAACAACCTCAACAATAAAAGCATGAACCTTGCATGTTAACAGTAACCTCAACAGCTAACAGACACCCGTAATTTTGGACCTTCCCACCAGACTAGGAGCATTATCAATAAAACCATAACCTTAACAATATAAAACTTGCGGTAAAAATTACCTTTTGGGTGCTGTCACGTGCTTCTCTTTTTCTCCTCTCTGTAGACCAAGGAGAGCTCTAGTGGCATCGTTGGACGCGGCGATGGTGCCGGTGCTGCCCTCTAGATCTGGGCAGGGGTCTAGACTTAAATTTTAAGGTGGACTTCTGGGTTGAGAATGGCTGGTTGCGATGTCCTCTAGAACATTAGCAATCACAACTTCAGCATCAGATTCAATACGCACTACTGTTGTCTGGGCTCTTTCTGAGATTTTGAACTGCTGGGCGTCATCACTTTCACTGTGGTCGGCATGGAGGATTTCTTTGGGGGTTGAATCGTCATCCATTTTAATCCATTTGCTTTGATTCGGTTTACGTTGGAGTCGATTGATTTAGGGCTAGGGTTTTGAAATGGGTTTCTGGAGTTGGTTTGCTTACAAATGAGAGATGATAGGGTACGAACGTGGAGGTAACTCATAACGGAGAATTTTAAATCGAATGGTATTTTGGGCATTTCGTGAAGGGTTTAAATGGAGTTATGCCTGGTGATTCATTTTGGGGGCTGGAAGAAAATTACGAAGCATTTTGGGGGCAAAGCACCAGTTAAAAAAGTCTTGGGGGGAGCACATTTTCTTGTGTTTTGGGGGCTGGAAGCATTTTTCCCTTCATAGTTTCTTTTTATCATGATTTGTAATTACATATGTGATTTTATTTGATTAATTTATAATTTTATTTGATTGATTTTATTTTTATTTAGAAATTCATGATTATCATGATTTTCATGGTTCTCATGATTTGTTTTCATTTGAAAATATTTTTCATGATTCTCATGTTTTTCATTCTCTTGATTTCATAAATCTATATATGTTTGTGTAGTGAGACATAATTTTCATGATAATATATCTATGTGTTATTAATCAATCATGATTTATGATTTATAAATTTTTTTGGATTTATTGATTAAACATTTGATCTTTGATTTTTTTAATGTTTTTGTTTTTAATATATATCTTATTGATATATTTATGTTTAAGATCCTTATAACACTTTGTCTTAATAATACATATGTAAGTTTTCACTTGGTATCTTTTGAAAGTGAGTGGTGTTTAGCATGTTCCATATTGTCACGCCCCGCTTCCCAAAATACCAGGGAATTGGAACATGAACAAGTCCGCGACGTATTAGATTAAGAAAAATAAATGAAAATAAACATTTATCCTCAACCTAATACGCTAAGCATCAAGAAATAAATATAATGCAAAGTCACAGGTCCCCGATCACAGTTAGCAAGAATATAATAGACAAACTCAGAACAAAATTATTCATATCATAAATGAATATCATCCAAGACATAATATTCGGGTTAACATGCCCTTATACAAAACTATCCAACTGAATACTGAAGAGATATAAAAATATACTAATCAAAAGGAAATGAAAGTGCTAAAAAAATAAACTGAAAGGAATAACTAAGCTTCGGTTTCTTCTTCTGCTCCGTTCTCTAGGCACTCCTACTAAGAATACTCTGGCTCTGGTTTATCTCCAAACTAGACATATTCCTCCTCTAAGTCTGACATACACCAGAGAAAACAGGTGTACGTTAGCGTGCATGGCACACGGCAAGATCCCACAAAAGAAAAGAACGAACGAAAACCTAATGCGAAAAACGATACAATAACAGAAATGACAAAGGAACGTATAACTGGAAATTTAACAAAACCAAAATGCAATTCATCATTAAAACATGATACTCATAAGGCTAACAGCATACGGTAACCGGGTCAAATACTAGCCATCCTAAAAACTCACTGGTCAACCTCTCAAATAGGTCCAAGTTCACATTACCGGAAGACTGACTGTTCACAATCCCCTATGCGCATCCATTACCGCTACACAAACTCGATCAAAGGACTACACGCAATCTGTTTTCAGCCTGGTCCGGACTCAAGCTAAACTCGGGTGAATATCAAACTCACGAACTAAAGTAGCGACACCGATCTACTTTGACCCAACAAACCAACCCCAGTGGCGACACAGATCCACTGGTGCGAGCCTGGAAGATATATCAACAACCTTATCTGATTATATGAACAGAGACTTCCTCATCCCAACTCTTCTCATTTTCTAAGTCAACGATCAAAGTCCACAATATCTCCGGTTCACCACCTAAATCAGTCAACACACCCACACATATCACTAGGTCTGTTTATGATGCATGAGCCACTAAGTCATGAACTACTAAGGGTTCTCAATCACAACAATGATATAATAATAAAACTATTCCTATGCAACAACATCATGGCATGTAGAATATATTAAAACAAAGTTCGTAAGACATGAATAATAACTACAAATAAATACGGGATGCATGAACAGTGTCTACAACAACATAAATACACACGTAAACAGATCTCATTAATATCTCACTACTGGGGTGTCCAAACTTCTTATGAAAGTTATCTGTGATTAAGTAATCTCTAACATAATAATGCTGTAAAAGGAAACTAGAAACCGATATCGTTTTGCACATGAAATGTCACGCTCTACGACTATCAGTTATACGTTCTTAATTAATAAATATTCTTTTTCCAAAATAATTCTTTAAAAATTATTTCTTATCATAACTATTTTAAAATAATCTTTTAAAATATATTTATAGTATATATAATTTTGTTAGTTCTTTTTTGCATGAATAGTAACATTTTCCTATTTTATAAATTATCTTTAATTTATTTCTTTTTCGATAATATTTCATAAATTCTAATTTTAACACCTAACTTATCATTTCAAATTATTATTCTAAAATAATTCTTTTTCCTTGAAATAAATTATTTTAAAAATATTATAAATTCTTTAAAATAATTCTGTTATCAAAATAAATTCTTTTAATTTATTATAACTATTCCGAAAATACTATTTACCACATATCTATGATTTAAATCAATATTATTCACCCAACAACCAGCACAATTAATTATAATACAAACTAATCTATAAATATAATATATAAATATTGAAATGACAATAAGGAGAGGCGAGATCTTGCCACAGTTCGACGTCGACGGCGCCAGGCGGATCTGGCGCGGAGGAGCGCGGCGTCAGAGGGGACTCCGGCGAGGGGCTACAGGATCTCGGCGTTCAAGAGGAGAGAGGGGCTGTTTAGGTAATTCAGAGGGTGGTCGCGGAGGGTTTCAAAAGGGGGCTGGTCAGAGCAGCGCTCGTTGCTATGGCTGAACGCGACGGCGGTGAGAGGTGGAGAGAGCTGCAGGTTGTTAGTCGGATCTTTGGTGAGGGTAGGGTGCAGAGAGGGAAGGAGGTGAAGTAGTGAGGCTGGGCTTGGTGGCGATGGGCAGAGGGCTTAGCGTCGGGGCGGAGGTAAGCTCGAGTGAGGCTGCGGCGGATTTGCGGTGAGGGGGAGAGAGGAGGAGCTGTGGTGCAACGTGGATTTGAGCGGTGGGGGGGGTCAGCGCGGGTGAGAGGTTGGTGACGGCGAGATGGGGGGTGCGGCTGAGGACGATGGTCGAGCGAGTGAAGGAGGCTGGGAGCGTGCTCGCGACGTGAGAGGTCAGGGTGGTGGTTGGCGGCGTGTGTGAACAAAGAATAAGGAGAACGAGAAGAGAGGAGATGGTGCAGAGAGTGGTGAGGGGGCGGCCGGACGGGGTGGTCGGATATGGGGCGTTTGGCTCAAGGGGGGTGCGGTTCTCGTGGAGGGTACAACGACGGGGTCGGCGGGTCGGGGAAGAGCAAGGCAAGGGGGCGGTGGATCCTGCGGTGTTTGGGGAAAAAAAGGAAGGAGAGAGTACACGTATTTATATATATATATAATATAATATATATATATATATATATATATATATATATGAAATTAGGGTTTTGAAAATTAATTAAAATAATAATAATAATAAATTAAATTAAATAATTATGTGAAAATTATCTACACATTAAAACGTACCAGTTGTAGTAATATAACCGATAATACACAACAGTAAAAATAATACAAGAAATTATACAATTAAACAAGAATAATTAATAAAAAATATAAATTTTTATATTTGAAATTAAATAATTATAGGATAATTATCTACACAATAAAACATACCAGTTGTATTAATACGACAGTTGATACGCAATAATTAAAGTAATACAACAAATAATACGTAATTAATAATACAATGTATTATACAAAATAATACGTAACAGTAATAATAATACAACATATTATTTCAAATGGTACGTAATAGTACCGATAACACAACAGATTAATTCTAGAAATTTTCACCACACGAAATTAATTTATAACTATTAAAATCATTTAAATAATATAAGATTTATACTTTTAAATCATAGAAATTCCTAGAAATTCCTATAAATTCCTAGAAATTCAGGAAAAATACAAATACTCTTTTAAAAATCATAATTAAATATTTTAAAATACTAGAAAATTATTCTAATTAGTATCAAAATTTCACAGTCATTACACATATCTATACTTTCTTACATATGTTTGCCTTTATATTTCATTTTATACATTCTACGTGGCATTTTGATAGGGGGAATTTTTCCCCTATATTTATTTTTATACTTACCTATGCTAATTTGTAGGGGGAGCTTACGCTCTATTATCTTTTATTGTTTTCCTCATTTTGATGTTGACAAAGGGGGAGAAATATGTACATTGTGAGTATATCTTACTTGTTGCTCTCAATTGGTTTTATGCATGAGGATTATATTTTATATATTCATTTGGTATCATGCATATTTATATACCCTTTGTGTAGATTGTTTGTCATCATCAAAAAAGAGGAGATTGTTAGGTCTCATGTTTATAAGCCTACTATTTAATCTTGTTTTGATGATTCACAAACAATTCCTAACAATATTTATTGAGTGTTTGCATTTGATTGTTAGGTATTCTACACAAAGATCCTCTGCCCGAGGTTGGGTGGAATCGAGTTTAACGACGATATCTTGGAGGTTAAAGGAAATCGGAATGAAGCTTTCCATAATTCAAGTCAAGATCCAATATCGCTTCATGCGCAACCAAGGAGAGCTTAATTGAAGATCAAATTGCTTGGGTATAGTGTTTTAGGTTTATATTTTGTGTGTTTATACTTAGAGCTCAAAATTCATATACACACATTTGTTTTGATTTATCGTTTATTTTAAGTTATCTCCGTTTTGGATTATAGACTTAACGACATGATCTTATATCTCTTGTCAAGTCTATAAACCTATTGGAAAGTGTTTTAAGACTTGTTTGGAATAAATTCATCAAAATCAAGTTTTAACAAGTTTGTATGTTTTACCAATATGCAAAATATTGTGTTATGGATTAATGACTAAATATAACGGTTGTATATATTATATAAAGTCCATTAATCCAGTTAAAGTAGTTTCAAACTTTTTTGAAATCATTTTGTCAAAATCATGTGTTTTTTATATTTCGTATTTTGACCAATTTTACAAAATGATGAATTTTCACAATTAGGAAGTGCAATTTGAAAAAATCTTTTTGTAACATGTTTATTTTCATGTTTATTTTCATTTTTCAAAGTTTTATATTTTTTAGAATTTATTTGATATTTTTAAATAGTGTTTAAAAATCAAATTTCTGCAATTCAGTCTCTGGAAATCCCATATGACTATTTTCGATCAACCGAACAAGCCTTGCCGGTCGACCGACAAGAATCAGTCTTTTCATCTATTTTTCTCAGGGTGTTTTAGTCGACCGACAACTTGGGTTCGGTCGACCGATGCACACCCTTCGGTCAGCCGACCAGTGTCATTCGGTCGACCGAACAAGTAGCCGTTGGCATAACGACTAGTTTTCCAGATTTTGTTATTTTGTGATATTTTCTTAGTTTTTGGGCCTTTGTTTCTTGATCCTATATATACCTCATACCCTTTAACTTATGAACAAATGGAGAAATGTTTAAAATAAGTTTTGGCAAGTTTGTTTAAGTTTTTAAAGAGTTTTACAAAGTTTGTTTGTGTGAAGAAAGTTTCACAAAGAGAAGAGCTTGATTTTTGTTTTGAGAAGTTCAACCTCAAATCATCATCTACATCCTCTTTGTTATTAGAGAAGTTTTTCTAAACTCCTCATCTAGCTTATTTGCATTTTGTTTATCTTATATATATATATATATTTGCTAGATTGATTTGAGTTTAGATTTCATATTTTCTTATTGTTTCACACACAACCATTGAGCTTGAAGTAATTTCACACATTGTGTAATTTGGGTTGTAGGTGTGATTGAGTGAGCCTAAACTTAGTTCTCACCTTGTTAGAGAACAAATCATTTGTACTTTGAGCTTCATTGTGAGATTACATTGTAATACACAAGTACACCAAGAGGAGTGTGTGGTGAGAGACGGGGTCAATTCTAAGAGGAGTGACGTTGGTAGTAAAGCCTAATGAGAGGTGATAAATCCGAGCACTTAAGAAAGGTGACACGTGAGAGGCCAACACGTGAGGATGTATTGTGTGATTGCATTTGTGAAAGTTGTGAAAGTTGTGAAAGTTTTTGGTGAGCTAGAAAACCGATTGTGTGACTTGTAAGCGTTTTCGGTGAACGTTAAAAACCGGTTGTGATAGTGGAGATTCTCCTCGTGAGTGAGGAGCAGAGACGTAGGTCGATGTGACCGAACTTCGCGATCATATTGTGTGTTAGAGTTTGCCTTGGCGTATTATTTGTGCTCGTTGCTTATTGCTTTCTATATTGCCATTATCTCATATTTATATCACCCTTGTTTTAATTACATATCATTGCATATAATTTGTTGCATAACATAATTTGCTAGGATAATTGTTAATAAGTTTTAATTTGACATTAATATCGGATTAGATTAACATATACCCTATTCACCTCCTCTAAGGTACTTTCACATTATATCTATCAAACTAAGAAAAACTATACTAAAAAAACTTCTAAATTGAACCAGTGGCTACTCTACTGCAGCAGCAACTCCAATAACAACGTTCATTGCCTTCAACTCTAATTGGCTTGGTTGAAGGATCCCGTGGTGAAAAGTGACCCTCATACTCCGAAATACTCACATTAATTTGCTATGTTTGGATAGCATGGCAACTTAATTCAATTGGTATACAATCCAATTTTTCGTAACTTAACATTCATTAAGTAGCAAACATCATCGAAATTAGTTCAAAAGCAAACCACCCAAAATAAGTAGTACACATCCAAACTATCCAAAATAGTATATTGTCATCAAACACGACTATTAGGAGACAAAGTAACAATCAATCCAAACCACGACACGATAATTCATGGCCTCCAAACATGTTGGAATATTTGGAATTTTTTCCCCCTCAAGTAGTACTCCTGTCCTCCTTGCTCTAGCGAATGGACAAGCAGCAGTAACCTGTGGAAGCCTGTTGGTGTCATGAACTCGTTGCATCGGCTTGGCTAACTCACACTATCTTTGAGTTGGTTGGTAGTTTCTACATCCAAAAGAAACACTTTGAGTTGCACTTCTGTTCCCCACTCTTCCTCCAGGTCTAATACCCCTCTGCCTCACTCTGTAAATTGGACAGTTATCATAAGCCAACTTAATAACATGTAGAAACAATAAGACAATAACAAATGTCATTAGCAAAGAACATGGGTTATATTGATCTTACCTGACTGTAGTTTTAGCTGAGCTACCGGTTGAAACAAAATTGCCATGACCACTGCCCACTTCAGTCTGTACATTTGACTTGAGTTGTCATTGAAGCAGTGACAAACATCTTATAGGTGCTTTTGTGATGCCCAAATCCACCACATCTCTTAAATTTGTGTTGTCTTTTTGACACCTATCGATAAAATTTCATTAGATAATGCATTATCAAGTTGTTACCAAACATTTAAATAACAAAAAGAATGGGCTTTACCATCCTTCTTCCCTCTTCTAACTCACCTGTGCTTTTTTTTCTCTTTGTTTTTTCAGTCCACCCCTTGGTCTAGTAGCATGTGAAGGACCTACTTTATACCCCAACACAACTTTTTGTCATTCTTCTTTAGAAGGCATAGCTACAATTCTAGTTTCATAAGCAAGTCTGAAACTAAAAAAGATACAAACAAGTGTATTAGTATTTAGTATTCATAAAGAAGATATATCTATTCATGTGAATAAATAAAGACACTTACTTGGTAATGTGTTAACAAGGATCAACGTGATCTGCCCATCTAGCATTTTTTTATTCCTTCAATAACTTCAGCACATGTATGCACAATAAACCAGTTACTTGCCATCTTTTCTTCAAGTGCAAGTCTTTAACTCCATATTCAAAACTTCTCTTTTCTCCATCAACTCCACCGCCACTTGATTATCATATCTTCTCACATGCCACCCTCTGAGATTCTCACTAAGATCTCTCACATATCTTTCCTCTTTAGGTACTAATACTCCTTTCCACTTAGATCCAAATCTTCTTCTCAGATTCAATTTTTCCATAATTTTGATCCTAATTGTATCCACTAAGTCAACAACTGAAAGGGAGCGTGCTTCTAAAATCCATGAATTAAAGCTCGCACTCAAGTTGTTAACAGTATAGTGATTCCTTGCCACCGATGAAAACGTGGATCCACTCTATTTGCACCCTATTTTACTACAGGTAGCTACAAGTTCAGCTGCGCAATCTTTAGATATAGCTTGCAATTCACACATTGCCCTCTCAAATTTGACTATCTTATATGATCTTGCAGCGTCCCAAATCTCTCTCTTACATACATCATCTGGATACTTCTTAATATTTTTCAACAAGTGCCTCATGCAAGCTCTATGTTCCACATGAAGAGATATTTGTATAACTGTCTCATGTAAACCCTTCTCCTCATCACTTATAATAGTGATGTGCCCCATGTCGATCGAAGAGCTTGTCTTGGCTGGAAAAAAAATATAGCCACGTGATCTCTTTCTCACCCTCTACAACAGGATATAACCTATTGTTTCTATCTATTGCAAATGTCAAGTAATGTACCCAAATCCTTACTCCTAAGGTGTTGCCATCAAGCCGAAGATAGGCCTACAACTATATGTGAACAATTCAATTGTACTTTATATAAGAGAAGAACAATCTCTGGAATGCATGAGTGTGTTCCAACTCATATTCAACATAACTTCTACGGTTTCTGCAAATTAATTCTGCCATTAGAGATGGAATGAAGCTAGAGCTCTCCTTGATATTGTCATAAATCATCACTAGTGCAACTTTTCTTGCTGTCCAAATTTTATGATAAGGATTTGTGAATTTGAACTTTTTACCACTGATCTAGTAATGTCCTTTGGGGGCAATGTTAGGATTTTCTCTAATATCGTGCAAGATAAATTGAGCTAGCCATTTAATCGAGACAGCATTGCTTCCTGTCTTGTTAACCCCAGAACATGTGTTCTTATAGCTGTTTTTTCTAATCTCAAATGAAAGGCTACAATCTCAAATAAAAAGCTATCAGACATCTTGGTGACTAGTAGACCAATGACAAGCCGGACTACATTATATCACAAGCCGATTCGGATCACTTTTTTCAATTCTGAAGTCAAACTTAGCCAAGATACTATGTTGTTTAATACATTGCTTGACATCTTCTGTATTTTTGAATTTACACCCCATAGGTTCTTCAAAATTAGTGATAAGATTTCATCCCCTACATATTCTTCACTTCATTATCCTCTTCATCATTTTGTTCTCATCATTAGAAGAAAGCAAATCATGGAACTCGTCTTCTGAATAGCAATCATCCATTTTGTTTTCAGCTACTTCTTTGTTCTCCACAGCAATCTCATCATCCTCAACATGTAGTGACCCTACTACAAGCTAAGAAGTTTATTGTGAATCTGCTATTATAATGTCTCTAATGACTATTACCTATATATCCCTAGTCCTTGCATCAAAATCATATGCATCAAAGCGTCCAAAGCCTTAAAATTCTATAGGTTTCTTCATCACTAGAAACACTTATTTGCCTTCTGGTCTCGCTAACATGAGGCTGTAAAATGATGCCTTCTTCTCTTGAAAATGCTTAAAGTTTGTGTGAAGTTGTCCTCTGGAACATCCACATGTTGTGCTGCCAAAGATCTCAGTCTTTCTATGTTGTATGTACTGAACCCAACATTTACTCTTGGCGGGGGATCTCTAGTTACAATAAATAACTGTAGGTTCTTCTTCTATTATAAGTGTTTATAGATCAATTATCTCAACTTGTTTTCGTTTCCCACTACTTCATAACGTTTGGGGTTGGACTCAAGCACCAAATCATATATGCAAGGAATAGTGCCCATGGTCCATGGAGCTATTGATGCGAAACAATGTGATGCAGGTATGAAGATTAATGACAACAATGTTTCGCCAAATCAGCGATCGATCTAGGCAGGAAGCTCAAGAATAAAGTGTAGCCTTCGATGGTTTTTAAGCAAAAGTTGCAATGTACTAAGTTCAAATCTTTTGTAATGATCCAGAAAATAAATGTAATGATTCGTTCTTTCAATACAGTTCAAAGTGTAATATTTGGATAAGTAAAAGTACTTAGCAACAGATTCACTCGCTCACTTAATCAAACTGAATACAGCACAGATACGATTGATAATAATATTGATAGCAACATGCAAGCAATAGCAGTTCCGTAAATAACTGGGCGAAAGAAAGTTGAACCTTCGTCGGGTTGAACTGGTTCGATGGGAGGCTCCTCTGGTGGTGGTTCGTACACGCCAAAAATGAGGGGAGGAAGTTCTCCACCGAGGGCGGCGTAGTTCGGATGGAGCGGTGTATCTGGATGGAAACGCCGATGCCACGAACTGATTCCCAAGCTACTCTCTACGCTGTCAATGATCTGATGAGTCACACGCTCAACGTATTCGGGCACGCTCTCGAATGACTGATAATCAAACCACGGAGAAATCTGTAAATCTGCGATGTCGGTCTCTGGATCTAGCACAATTCCATCATCAGCATCAGGATCAGCCATACACCAACGGTCAACAGAATCGAGCAATCCCAAATGCAGATCAATACAAATGAACCCAAAATAAACAGATCTGAACCCACTTGGTTCGGTTCGGATCTGAACCAAACAAACCCAACAAATAAATAGGAAAGAGGAGGGGTCTGAACAAATCAACTCAGATCCAAGGCTTCCTTCGTTCGTTGCAATGGAGAGGAGAAGGGCACGGATCGAAAACGGCGGCGGGGCGGGTGAAGTCGGGACGGCAGCGCTCGGGTGGAGCGGGCGGCGTTCGAGGCGGATCAGGATGGAGGGCGTTCGGTCGGGGAATCCGGCGGTCGGGTCGGAGGGCGAGGGAAATGGGGTTCTGGACGTCGTCGGATTTTGGGGAGGTGGGTTTTTAGGTTCTGGGGATTTTGGAGCGGGGATCTTGGTGGCGGTGGAGGTGGGTTTTGGGGAGTGGCGGGTCTTGGTTCGTCGCTGACAGGGGACGGGGAACGGGAGGCCGTGGTGGTGCGGTTGATGATGTTGGAGGGGGAGGCGACCGATTATTTTGAGTTTTTATTTTGTGAAGAGATTGACGGCTGATCAAAATCAATAAGCTAGGGTTTCACACCATTATTTAGCAAATCAATTTCATTCATCAGTGATTTTTTCAAACTGATTACATGAGAGTTTAAATAAAGCAAATTACAGTTTTGGAAAATCCTCCTAAATCCCTCAAATCACTCCCATAACCAATTACATTAAATCAGCCCAATAACTACCAAATAAAAATCAAAATTCGAAATTCAAAAATTCAAAATTCAAACTAATTATTACAACTTGAAATCAAAACCATAGTGCTGAAATATTGCGCCTCCTGCGCTGATAAACCCGGCGAAAATCTCGTGTATGAGTCCGGATGTCCCCATCAGCTATTCTAACGTGAGTGTCAACAAATACATCTTGTAATGCCCCCCGCCCCCCAACACACCCCACCCCAACAAAAAAAAACCCTCCCCCTCAAGCTTAACTATTTCCTTCTGTCGGTCATAGAAATTTTTTGTCAATACATTGCATATTTCCTTCTGTTTGTCATAGAAACGTTTTGCCAATACATATGCATATTTCATCACCGTTAACACAAATTGGATAAAAAATGCAAGACTTTATAATCTCAGTTAACACAAAAAAAAATTAAAAAAAATCAAAACTTTACCATCACAACCTACGAAAAAGATCCAGAAATTTATGATGATAATGGATACTAATTTATGATCATAATATACACTACTTCCAATTTTCACATTCAAAAGAGCCAAAATCTTTCTCATTCAACTTGGTAGAGAAACTAAATGGGTTACGATAGTATGGATGAAAATAACAAATTAAACTCAAGATCCGTGTTAAAAAAAACTAAAAATCAAGTGATCATGTCTGAAACCAAAGACATTTTTAACTAAAATATAACCATAATTTGCACTAAAAAAAGACAAGCCCTAAACTTATACCGTGTTTAAACATCAATTCTAGCAGGCATTGAGCTTTACCTAGATCCTCTTGAAGTTTGGCCAACTTCAACATCACGAACATTATCTACGTTCAACCTCTTTGGATTACCACAATTCCTCTCCAAGGTAACTCCAAAAATGGCAACAACAGGGGAAACGAATCTTTTCTCTAGAGCAAATTTGGGCTTCAGCAGTAAGCTTGAAGAGGGAGCAAATTTGCTTCACCCAGTAAGCTTGAAAGGGGGT
>NC_033803.1:32150524-32153313 GCF_001876935.1 Asparagus officinalis | reverse complement strand
TCTGGGAATGCTCGATCATGGTGATGTCTGGTATGGTCTGCACATAAAAAAGAATTGATTATGTATAACGTGAAAAATTAAAATTAGTGCTAATGCTAAGTAGCATATACAAATGATGTTTTACCTGTCCTGAGTAAATATGGTCTGAAACGTGGCTAACCTGGAGGGTCAAAACATCAAGGCATATCGGTCCTGGATCCATAATGAATATAACTGAGAAGTCGACGTGAAGAAAATGCACAATGTGTTAGATCTTTTTGTTAAAATACTCATCTAGTTATATATAAACAACAAACGAATGCGCAACGTGAAGAAAGCAATAACTTGAAACCAAACATTAAATTTATATAACATAGTACGAAACGATACAAATTACAATCACAAATGAGATACAGAAACAAACGACTCACGAAACCGCTACAAATTACAATCACAATTGACACACGGAAACAAACACAGAACGAAACCCCTAACATTTAACAATCACAAATGACATACGGAAGAAAACACAGATCGAAACCGTTACAAATTACAACATCAACGCCTAATCCTAACTGGACAATTATTTTTGTTATGGCCCGGTTGATCACATCTACTACACTTATTTCTCCTCCTAACTCCTTCACGACCGTCATCCATACAATTTCTAATTCGTACGGAACGAGGGCGCCCCGCCGACCTTTTATACAAAGGAGGCAATATCAGTGGCCCGTCTTGTGTCCAATATCGACTATCATATGGTGGACGAAAACACTCTTTGTATGTTTGTCGATAGTTGTAAGTAGAATACCAAGCCTCGACGAACTCATAGTGTGAAATCCTCGCACCACCTTGTAGATCAGAACAAGCCGCGACAACATGTGAGCAAGGAATCCATTGTAATTGAGGTACGTTACAAGTGCACGTACACGAGTGATCCACTAACATGTTAACTTTATAAGAGCGATTTTCTCTATGTGATATTCCCTCAATGACTTTCCATTCCTTAAAACTGTATCTTACGACATGAAAGGATCGAGCTTGTACAATCCGAGCCGCTAACATTTCATCATTTTTCGGTGTGAGCTCCGAGCGGATATTTTCACCAAGTTCACGACGTCGTAGAAAGAAGTTATTAAGTCTGTAGAATGTTTTAGCAACTAGTGACTGTATTGGCATACCACGTGCTCCCCTGAGCACGCCATTAAAACTCTCTAAAGCGTTCGTAGTCATCATACAGAACCGTCTCCCGCCATCTTCACATAAAGCCCACTTATCAACATTGTGTGGTCCCAAACTAGTTTCGATCCAATCATGTGCAGCTCGGGAGATAAACTTAATCCTCTCTCGTATTTGATCATAAACTAATTTTTCTGTTGCACAGCCGGCTTGCCAAAGAAGATCTTGAACCTGACCGTTTCCAAATTTCTTCTTGAAGTTGTCCCTAATATGTCGTAAGCAATAACGATGTGCATGTGGCTCTGGGAAATGACATTTGAGTGCTCTTGGAATTCCTTTCATCCTATCATATATGAATGTAATCGGCCGCGCACCCACACTAGGGATATGATATCTAATGCATGCAAAAAACCACGCCCAATTCCATCATAATTCAACGATTTGCCCAAATTCCTTTGATGTTTTTCAATGAACAATTCAATCGAACGCTTCTCATCATGTAAGACTCCAATTAGACTCATATCGTAGTCACTTGATATTTGAATGCCGCTTGTCCTGTTCTCCACGACAGGATAATTGCAAATAACATTAAGGTGATACTCACGTGAGTTGGTTAATGTAAGTTTGTGCAATTCATTAACCAACTCATCGAAAGTACACGATTTTGTTATAAACAATGGTCTCGTCGTACCTCCTTCATAAACGGGCATATTATTTTCGAGGTATTTAATCTTCCCATCATACGAACACAAAATTACGATTCGATCGTTCATCATTACCTCTGAAGAGTAAAACAATCAAGATCAATATTACACGAAAAGACTCTAAAAATTTTTTGTTACTTAAAATTAAATCCTATATCAATTTTAGGGAACCATAATTTTTTACAAATTCATATACTGATTCATATACCAATGTCATACATATGTACCAACACTATTTTTTACATTATTGATAATTTACCCTCTAACTCGACAAAATAATTTAAGTTTTCTTCACATAATTCATAAAATTTACGATTAAATTCTCAAATCTAATTGATGTCATATAGCACTAATTTTTAAATTTTTTATAATTTCATAACTTATTCACAATGAAATTATAAAATCGACAAAATTATTGATAACACTATTTTTTTAAAAAATTTCATAACTTATTCACAATGAAATTATAAAATCGACAAAATTATTGATAACACTATTTTTTTAAAATAAATTCATAAATCAACAAATTATTCATAAATCGACAAATTTATTGATAACGTCATATGTAGTAACACTATTTTTTACATTATTGATAATTTAACCTCTAAATCGACAAATTTATTTAAGTTTTCTTCACATAATTCATAAAAATTTCACAATTAAATTCTAAAATATAATTTTTTTACATGTAATCACCATTAAATAGCGAGAAAATACAAGAAATTAAGAGAAAATCTAATTTTGGGAGGAATTTACCCTCAAACTGTCGAAATTCGGCAAAGTAGGCGGTTCCGACGGTCGAAATGAAGAGTCGGCGGTCGGAAAGGGGTTCCGGTGGTCAGAATCAAGGGACGGCGGTCGGATTTGGGGGGCTGGGGTCGGAAATGACGTGGACGGCGGCGGGTGGGACGGGAGAGAAGTTAGGGT
>NC_033803.1:32150077-32150500 GCF_001876935.1 Asparagus officinalis | reverse complement strand
TGCGTATATATAGGCCGCAGCTTCACGGGAGTTCAACTCCCGTGAAGCTGCAGGGTAAAATCCCCAGCGAGTAGCTCGCTGGAAAATCTGGCCTGCAGCTTCACGGGAGTTCAACTCCCGTGAAGCTGCAGGCTAATTTCCCAGCGAATTACTCGTTGGGGATTTTACCCTGCAACTCCACGAGAGTTGAACTCCCGTGGAGTTTAATGAGGGAAATAAATTTCACAGGAGTTCAACTCCCGTGAAGTTTAAAAACATAGTAAACTTCACGGGAGTTGAACTCCCGTGAAGTTTCGTAAAGTTTTTTTCAAAAACCGACCTGGTTTCAGCGACAGTGCTGAAACCAGGTCGGTTTCTCTAAATAAAATAGAAACGGGTCGTTTTTTGCAATTAAATCATGAAAAGGGTTGGTTTTGAAAATTT
>NC_033803.1:32134275-32149380 GCF_001876935.1 Asparagus officinalis | reverse complement strand
GAGCGGGCTGCGGCGGCTTAGATGAAAAAACAAAATCTTAAAAATACTTTTTTGGTGTTTTGAGAAAAGTGTTTAATTTTTAGATTTTGTAAATGGACAAGTCAAAAAAACGTCCTGGTTGCCAAACACGTTTCTTTGTTTTTATATGAAAAAAAAACAGAAACGGTAAAAACGTCACGGTTGTCAAACGCTTAGATTTTGTGGTTTATATCAAATTATTGATGTTCAAGTAATAAACACCTTAAAACACCCTTTTTCGAGGCTGGTCGACATTTATATATCGTGCGCTTTTACCACTTTGCACATACTTTTTTGTTGAACGTATGCAGTATAAATTTTGTAGGAGTTATACGTTAGGACCTTCTTAAACTATGTGATTTATTCCTAAAATGTTTCTTTTAAGACATGTTAGGATTTCATATGGGGTAGGGAAAAATAGCAGAGAGAAGACAAGGGAAGTTAAGATAATTTTCCTCCCCTCAGGTACATTGTAACCGGGGGAACAAATTTTATATTGTTAAGGGTAAATTTAGAGAAACTAGGGAGAAAAATTCATCCCTTTCCCTTAATCCAAAAGTGGGTTTGGATATAGAAGGGGTAGCGGAGGAGAATGGTTGAAGTAGACCCTAAAAAAAGTAATAGAGAGTGAGTGGATGGAATGAAATTAATTATGTTCGGATAGACAAGAAGAGGAAGATAGAGCATGTTATAATGTATTTGTGTAGGATAGAGAATGGAAAGGGAAGGGACATTTCATGGCTAATATAACATTTGAAGAATTAAGGCTTAATATTAGAAAACCCCCCTTAACATTGGACAATTATTGAACAAAACCCCATAACTTTGAAAATATCAGAAATTCCCTTAAGTATAGGAATTTTAGAAAAATCCTCATTTAACTTTAAGCTTTTATTAGAAAGACCCCTCTGTTATAAGTTGCAAGTTAACCAAGTATTAATCAACAGCTGTGAAGCTGATACGTGTCCCACTCCACGCTTAATCAAATTACTCTAGCAACCGACAACTCGAGTTGTTCCAGCGGCCGACTCTATCGGCCGACAGCTTGCATGGCCGACAAGAAAGGTGATACTTGTCGACCTATTCTCTAGGTCGAGCCCATAAGACTCCGCACTCGGCCTGCTATTTCAACCGACAACATGCATAATCGACTAAAATGGCGGTGTTTGTCGGCCTTTAGCCAGAAGACTAGAGAGGCGGTGTGTCCTCAAACCCCTCGTCGACAACCAACTACCCTTGCATTAACTGCTCTAACAAAGTCATCATTGCTCAAGCCCCCATAGTATTTATGACTAATTAGACCCAATAAGCACTAAGCAACTGATGCTGCCTTTGCACTAACTACTTGGATGACTCATCCTCGTCTGCAGCCGACACCTGTAAGATACATGCCGAGTCAATTGCTTGCCTAGACTCGGCCCAAGTCCTCGTCTGCAGCCGACACCTGTAAGATACATGCCGAGTCAATTGCTTGCCTAGACTCGGCCCAAGTTACATTTTTGCCTTTTCAATTTTCTATAAAAAGGCTGCATTATATGATGTAACTTTTTCCGATCCATGTAACACTGAAATTCTGGATTAACTTCATCACTTATCTTATATTTCTCCACTCAAGCTCAAACACTGACTTGATCGTCGGAGAAACACTGGAGAATCCAACTCCGGTCTCTCACTAGTTCTTCATATGCGGGAAAGAACAGTGGGCCCCAGAGTTACTCATTTGAAGGAGCGTGAGGATCCAAACACCACCATAATCCACTCGCAAAACTCATTTTTGGTAACCGACATCAATAGTTTGGCACCCACTGTGAGGTCCTTCATCCTTCTTCTAGCAAGATGTCTAGTTCTAAACGTCCTGGTCGAGCTTTCAACCCACTTCCTGAAGAATCGCGAGTGGGCTACGTCACTTAGGCTCAATTGTAAGAATCTGCTCAGCGGATTACTCAGTCTTTTCAGCAGCAGTTTGCTGCTTTTACCAATAAGCTCCTCAGTCGAATTCCTCCCTAACAACCCACCACCTCAGTTGTTCCTCCACCTCCAACACGCTAACTATTCACTTCTCCTTCGCTTGGACATGCCGTGCTGGCTAGACAACAAGGAGATCAAGTTGAGCGTGCTTCTTCCCTCACTCCCCAGCAAACTCGCTTTGTAGCCCCTTCTTGGCAGCACCAGTAGTACAAGTAAGTGACATGGGAGAGCCTAAGCTATGGACATGACAATCGAGAGTACGCCACAGGGGCAACATCATGTGGCCCTCGACATCCTCATGCTGCTCCAACCCCCTCTACCACTAACCTTGCGCCTGGCTACAACCGGACCTTTCAGCCAATTGCTGAAGCCATTGGAGGGAACACTCCTCCCGCTGACAACATTATGAACGCCACATGTGAGAAATTCAAGATGCCATTGTTCACGTTAGAAATTGGTTTCATTGCTTTCGAATCCATTACAACTTTAGGCGTTACAACGATTCAAAATAAAGAAAATTCAGTCTTTTTATAAGACTTCTCTTATAATGAAAATAAAACAGATAACTTCCAGAGAACATACGCAGAGAGATTGTTTATTGATCTTTTGCTTACATGAGATCTTTGCCGGTGTCGAGGTTTATCCGTGGACCACCAACTGATCAGATCCGAATGAAGATTTTATTATTTGCAAAGGAGATAAGAGATTGAAGTGACTATCTTGGCAACAACGAGACAATCACTCTTCTCGAGAATCACAGCTACGTGTGATCTCAAGGGAAATGGATGAACGGGATGTAGATCTCTCGAACTCCTCTTCTCTGAAATTCATGCTCCTCACTCTTCAATTCGACAGGGCTTCACCGAGACTCGAGAATTTTGGATCTGTGCAGATGAAGGCCTTAGGACCATATTTATAAGCTTTAGAAGCTCGGTTTTTGGATAAGAACGGCCAATTTGCTCTCATCTTCAGTTGTAACCACTTAACCACGTTCTAAGATAGCTTTAAATTAGTTGGGGAGGCTTTAGATCAGAATATATCGAAATCTGGGCGGTTAACGGTGAAAAATAGCATTCTTGGGCATGAGACATGCTCTATGTCTCCGCTTTGGCCAAGACACGACATATGTCTCGGTTTTGATCGAGACGCCGTTTTGCGCGTCTTGACTGTTGTCCCTGTAATTTTCCAATCCGATCTCAGAATGACGTGATTCAAAATACGTTGGAAATCTGAAGAATAGATCTACAACCTCCCATGGCTGAATCATATGTGGAGTGGACGAGACACGAGTGGTGCTTTGTCTTTTGTGATTGAAACGTAACTCCCGATAGGATCGTCTCTTCATTATTCTGTCGTCCCGTTGATTCATACGTTTCATCAACTCATTTCATGCGCTTGTAGGCATCAAATAATCCTATTTGACTCACATAATGGCGTTCATCATTTTCTCTCTGTCTCAAGCTGTATACAGGAACCTATAGGTAATTTTTTATGCCTACAGATACCCCCTTCTAAAGTATTTCATTCTTGTTTTTTTATAGAAGAGCCTGAAATACTTAGGATGTGATAGGACCAACCTTCAGTCGGTGTAAAAGGATATGTAATTAGCTTTAGTTTTTGACTTCTTCAATTCTCAGTCTATTCATAATTCTGTCGAATAAATAAAATTTTTTCGATTCTGCGTTTATCGTCTGACCGTTGTCGAAGTTTCAAATTGAAATTGGTGTGTTGATTTCTGATTTTAGCTCATGCCGTTGAGTCGACGTTGAACCGACTATCTTCATCGAAGATTCATATCTGAACTACGGTTGAAATCTTTGGGATTATCTTTTGTTTTGGATTTGATTGGAGCCTTGTTTTGACGAAAATCATCGACGTATTAACCTTCATCACAACACGTTGATCGGCATTGATCCAAGGCTTTACGTTGACTGGCATTGACCTTCATCATGATGTGTTGACCAATGTTGACCTTCATCGCAATGCGTTAACTAGCGTTGACCTTCATCGCAACGCGTTAACCAGCGTTGACCTTCATCACAATACGTTAACCTTCATTGCAACGCGTTAACCGGCATTAACCTTCATCACAACACGTTGACCGGCGTTAACCCAAGGCTACGCATTGATCGACATTGACCTTCATCGCAACGCATTGATCGGCGTTGACCCAAGGCTACGCGTTGACCGGCGTTGACCCAAGGCTACTTATTGATCAGTGTAAATACAGTTTATACTCATACGTTAACTGGAGTCTACATAGTTTAGGCTCTTAAGGCGTTAGAGTGGTGAGGATCAGTTTATACTAGTATACTCCTAGGAGTTTTAGGAATCAGTTTAACCTCGTGTACCCGTTGGAGGTTCAAGGAGATGCAGTTTATACTCGTATACTCATCAGAGTGTAAATACAGACTTCAAATACAGTGAATCGGGTGAAAACAACCGATAATGGGTGAATACGGATGAAGACAATACCCGAGACTTCGTTTTAGGCATGAGACACAGGTAGTGTCTTGACCTTGGCTGAGACACACATTGTATCTCAGCCTTGGCCGAGCCACAAATTATGTCTCGGTTGATGATGAGGATAAGAGAGAGAGAGAGAGAGAGAGAGAGAGAGAGAGGGTGAGCCGGCCAAGGAGAGAGGGTATAGGGTTTTGTCCAAGGGATTTTCGTGTTCCTCTCTTTTATCCAAAACCAAAATTTGATTTCCCTCTCTTATTCTTATCTTCTTCCTCAAGTTTCTTAGAACTCCTCATAATCCATAACTTATCCTCTATTAGAGTTCTTAATCCCCTCTTTAAGAACCCTTAAACCCTTATAAAAAGTTTTGAAGCCTCATCTTCCCCTCCTCTTTCTCTTGGCCGAATTCCACCCATGAAATCTAGGGTTTTGATTGGGTTTTCAAGTTCAAAACTTGGGCTTTGGCATTAGATTTTCAAGCTTTTGATTTGGGTAAGCTCCTCTCCATAACTCTTGTACATTTGTTTGATTTTGATTCATGAAGTTGTGGGTGTGATTCAAGAGTTCATGAACTTGTATGCAAAGATTAGGGCTTTGATCTCATGACTTGAGTTTGGGTTTTGGAGGGAATACTTGAAACTTGATTAAGGGAATGTGAATATGGCCGAATTTTGAATAGGTTTTTGGCATGAGGAAGAAGTTTGAAACTTGGGTTTGAGGAGCTTGAGTTTATGGCTGAAATTTGGGGGCTTGGGTTGCATACCCATAGCCAAAATTTTGAAGGGGGTTTATTACAAAAGTGGCCAAAATCTTTTTGATGTTGAGAGCTAAGAGGGATGGCCGAAATCTTGATGAGTTCATGGCTAGCATTAAGCTTTGAAAATAAGGGGTATTTTGGGTATTTTGACCAAAAATTGATCATGAGGGTCTTGGATACAAATTGAACCCGTTGTTTATATGTAGGTTTAGTTAGACTTCAACCGTAAAATCCCATTTTATTTGTAGGATTTCGGTTAAACCTCATAATTTCCCTTTTAATTTCGGGTTCCTGAATTTATGATTGTACCTGACCCGCTGATTTTCATTGTAGGATTGCAATGCCCGTCCCCCCCCCCCCATGCATTGTATAGGATCGCTCGGTTTCTCAGCACAGTGAGAGGGAGGCTCCTGCAGCTTTTTCATACGGGGGTGAGCTTTTATAGCTTTTGTAAATTTGATATCCTGTGTATTGCACCCTCGTTTTTCTCCTTGGAGAGTAATTCGGGAAGAGCTTATGTCCTCCTTTGCGGGGATTGAAGCTTTAAAAGACGTATTTTGCTTAGCCAATATACGTCTTCAGGTTGATGGTGGAAATTTCATGCTGTATTGCACTCTGTAGGGCGGGATATATTGTCACATTATTTGCACGATAATGTACATTGTCCCTTTCCCGTAGAACAGTTGATCGTCTTGCCAATTGACCACGTGGTGACTCTATCTCGCTGATTCGTGAGATGAGTTCAACTCATTGTCTTGCTTTAGAAACATTTTTCTAATTATGTGCTATCTATTTCAGTTGAGTTTCTTGCAGATGGATTCCTACCTTACGCCACGAGAAGTTGTAGCAGAGAGACTTTTACCACTAGTGTTGATAAGCTGCTTATTGGTTCGACTCCTCAGTTTGATCCGACTGGTCCTAAGGAAGTTCTTCATCTAGTATGAGGTGGGGGTCGTTGTACATTACGACAGTTGATCACAGATGCTCTCTTTACTGAATATTCTAGCTCTACTCAGGCTTTGAAGAAGCTAGATTATTTGTTCGGTGATCATGTTGAGAATCCATATGTGCTGACTCTTGTTGATGAGCAATGGCTGAATGATGATAGCGGAAGTCCACTATATATCCCTCTTATCCCTCGCCAATATTCGTTTGCACATTTAGAGGCGCAAGCCGTGGGATGGGAGATGTCTTGGCATCTTACAGATGATCACGAGCAAGTCCACTACGGGTTTATTACCTAGCATAAGACCTCAGGTTCGGATGGGTATAACTAAATTTGTGGCCTTCGACCAAGGATTCTGGGACTTGATGCAGCACCGCTAGATAAAGTGTTGATAGCTGCAAACATAGTGAAGAACCATCTCGCCAAACTTGGGAGGAAACTCCCTATGAAAGAGCACAGGTGCTATGCTTAGGTTCACTCGCCCCCAAGAGGTGGTAGACTCGTATGATGAGTTATGTTCTCGGACGCTAGGAGAATGAATTGAAGCACAGTGGATTGTATGCATCGGTACACGCCATTTCCTAGCGTTGTTGGAGCTTTATAACCCTGACACCAACACTTTCTTGACTCACAATAGGGAGTTAGGGTTAGCATGAGATGCAAAAGGTTTCCGAACTTTTGATGGGAGATTACCCGTACCAGGAGTATTTTCCTACCAATCGGTAGCTGAGGCAGTTGAAGAGAGCTTCTTCCAACATGTATGATACGTTCTAGGATCTTACGTGTTACTATCAGACTGCTCTAGTTAGTATGGGCCCCATGGCAAAGAAGAAGAAATAGATAAGCTTGAAGCAGTTTGCTAATTATTTGTTTCAGCACTTGGAGAGTAATTCTGGCAAAACTATTTATAAGTTAGCCTCTCTGACTCCTTCTGCGATTAATGACCTGATTGAGAAGACAGATGCCCAATCATTCACTATTGCTGCTATTGAGGGCCCCTTTCCAACGAGGACTAAGTTTTGAACATTCCTGTGGTATGCGCAGAAGCGTATTCGCCTATGACTCTTTTGGCGGGGTATCTCGCCATTTGGTTGAAGAAGTACGTCGTTCCATATTAAATTTTCGACGCTTTGCCGATTGTGGTTCTCTTCCCGGCTGTCTAGTTAGCTCACGGGAAGGATCTCTCTTTACTTTTGGTGATGGTCATCGATATTCATTGTGGGCTTAGATACATGGTCGATGGTCTTACGCAAATAGGGCCCGAACCGTCGACCAAGATCCCTTCCGTGAAAGTTGAGTTTCCATATACATATCTGATGACATGGCTGGTCCTTCATCACCCTGATTTGATATCAGCACTGAGAACTGCTGATACCTCCGTCCCCCTCTAGCAATCATTAGAGGAGAGCAAGTGGTTCTTAAAGACTTTCACCGAGGCAAAAACAAGAGCTTCAAATCCATAAGTGTTGGGAGTTCTTTAAATGTTTTCTTGTTTCTCAGGCCGCTATGACGAGGTATTAATTAATGAAGAGAAGCCAGGGACTAGTCGAACATCTCTTGATATGGGTTGTTTCCATTGGTTGGTGAACGTCCGCCCCGGATATCTCATCCTTTGGGCGAAGAGTCATTGCCATATAGAGCCTTATTTGCCTAGTAGGGTTGCTCGTCAATTCGATTACGACCAACTGTATATTGGGAACCCGAACTAAGGCTTGAGAACTGAGGGAGGTCTTATAGACGGTGTTCGAGCATAGCTTTGGAGCATGATAGGTTGTACGGGCGCCACCTTCACTCTCCCTGCATCTAGGTGTAAATCACAACTTACGTTGCTCAGCTGCAAGTGGCTCATTTCTACGAATGAGCTTATGAACGTGAAGGACATCGCAGAGTTGGAGGCCGAATATTTAGTTCGAGCTACTGTTAAGGCCACTCGTGCATCTGAGCTTTTGAAGAAGCATGGGAAGAAGCCTGTCAAACCCTCCCGCAAAGGCAGATGTAGAGTGGAGGATGAGGAGGAGTTCCTTCCTACTGATGACGAAGAGGAGACTTCCGAAGAAGACCTTGGAGATATGGACATCGGATTTGGAAGTGCTGAGGAAGAACTTAAGACGGGTCTGTCAGACTCTTTCTTCTCAGAATTACTGAATCTAGCGTTTGCTCATCGGGTTTAACGCTCTATTTTCCCTAAACCTCCACCGGCGCCATCAAAGCCGAGGCAAGAGGTTTTGTTTACTTATCTTAACAAGATGACTCTTGTTACCCTAGGTGGGATGGTTGAAGAAGACGAGCCTCTTATCTTCCATCGTGTGAGATTACGGTCTACCGTTGAGTCTGGTGTACGGGTTGAGGTGCATGTTAAATCCAAACATGAGATACCTAGTACCCACATGGAGGCTCGCTCCCCTAAGTGGAAGAAGATGGTGAGTAAGTCCTATGTCGATCCGCACGCTTGCCAGGCAGAGTTACTTAGCCACGTACCTATTGGCAAAGGAGGTAATCCCCCACCATCATGTATCCTTTAATTAGTTCTCTTATGGATTCTTCGAACTTAATCATGTCCCGTGTTTCAGAGGGGTCAGAAGGTGAATTTTCGTATGACTCTATCTTCTCTAACTTCAACCATTTCGAGAGCCCGAGCTTCGTGCAGCAAATGTGTGATGCTATTGATGATGAGCCCGTACCTACCGAGGTTAGTGAAAGAGTTGGCCAGGGTACCAATGTTGAGCTGAGGATTCCAAGTCTAGGTATATCTAACAACGGTAGTACACCATTCAAGTGGTAATTAAGAGAGTTAGGTGATCAGAATATGTTCCCCCTTTAATCGTTTCCGCGCTTCATTCTCTTTTAGACAAATTGAAGGATGCGGGCATGAATGTCGGGGTAACAAAATCTTCTACAACTACCAGAGGTGAATCTGATTCCCACTATCATGAACTCTAGCTTCTTTCTCTTTACTCATCATTTAGGCTTTTGTGTAGATGCCACAATGGAGGGATCGATTGAGGAGGAAGAATTTGATGGTGTGGACCCTGGAGGATTCAACGGACACGTATTCGTCTCAGCGCCGAGCTTCTCAGGATCTGATAATAGGCTGCTTGTTGACATATCAGCCGAGCTGGTCACTCGATATGCTACAGTACCATCCGTTGAGGGTGGTTCATCTACAGGTTTGCATCTACTTCATAGATCCTTTTTTATCTGTTAATATTTTATTTAACTACATGGGAGTTTTAATTGTAGGACCAGTTACTGGGGATGATACAACCTGAGGGTTCTGTCCCTTTATCATTGGAGGGACCCACAGCTACGGCTCAGTTGCCTAGTTCTCAGTTTCAGGCTACTGTTCCTTCAGATCTGATGGACACAGACATCGTGAGGTCACCTAGAGGAGACGATATACCGATGACAGTTATGCTTACCACCATTCTAGGAGTTCTTAAAATTAGGTTAGTAGAGCCAAGTACAGAACACGAAAC
This sequence comes from Asparagus officinalis, assembly GCF_001876935.1. NCBI lineage: Eukaryota > Viridiplantae > Streptophyta > Magnoliopsida > Asparagales > Asparagaceae > Asparagus > Asparagus officinalis. The sequence continues at coordinate 32,139,752 of NC_033803.1, read as the reverse complement.
TGAATGGACTTCTGCTGGTGCTGGTAAACCTACAATATTCTAGAATTTCTTATTCTTTTGTACAATTACTTGCAGGACTTCCACCGTCTCTATACGAGCGCATCATGTCCTTACTATCTGATACTGATCCGGACAAGGACATATTCCGTATAGATCTTGAGAGTTTCATTACCTTCTTGGGCAAAATGGTGAAGATGATCATTCATCATGGATATTGTTTTGATCAGTTCAGGCAATCTCTTGACCGCCATATGAAGATGATTAGAGAGGAGGGGTACTTAGAGCTAGCTAATTCCCTCATCATAGATCTCGTCATACTGGAGCGTGAATCCCAAGAGTTAGGGCGGAAGACTAGAGGTGTTTCCTCGTTTGTTGATACTCGGTTAGAGTCTGAGCTGAAGTAGTGGCATGACATCATAGCATCCATTGGAGACGATCTTTAGGCACAAGAGGGTTCTGTTATGTAGATGAAGGCTAATCTCTCGAGGAATGACAAGGCTAGGGCTAAATTACTTAGCTCTTTAGCCTTGGTTGACGAGAAAATAGCTGATCTTGAAAAGGCCCTGAAGTACACCAAAGAATCTCGCGCTGCTCTTGAAGTTGAATTAGCAAATGCCAAAAACTCTCGAAGATAGACACTGGCAAAGTTAGAGCCTATAGAGGAGAAATTGGCTAAGTTGAGAAGTGAAGCTGCAAAGATACTAGATACATCTGAAGATTCCATCTGGGTTGAGCTGTAGGCTAAACTCGAGCAGAGTTATGCAGATGAGTTCTCTACATTGGAACTTCGGATTCTCAGTCGTGGATTGTATTCGGACTGATAGCTTCCACTTTTATATATTCATTTAACTTGACATTATTAATGAAACAAAGACTTTTACTTAACGCATTCTCCTTCTTATTATGATTTTTTTATCCAATCTAGGACAAATAATCACAATACTTATAGGATTTTTGGCAAATCTTCAGCCCTCAACGGATTTGGTATGCCTTTACCGATTACTGTTTGAATTAGACTAGCATGTTAATTGTTGAAACCCGTTTCACATGTAACGTTGTACTAAAAGAATGAATTTTTTTAGACTTAGTGCTATAATTTTGAATACATACACTTAATCATCTCTTGCGGGATGCTCATAGGATTTTTGGCAAACCCTCAGCCATCAACGGATTTGACGTGCCTTTACTGATTACCGTTTAAATCGGGCTAGCATATGAATTGTTAAAACTCATTTCATATGTAACGTTGTGCTAAGAGAATAAACTCTATTAGACGGGATGCTAAGATTTTTAATATATAGACTGGATGCTAAGATTTTTAATATATAGACTTCATCGTTTTCATAGAAACGGAACACCTAGAAACGCATGTTAGACATAGACTTATCTCTGATTAGGGATCAAGATAATATCCCCTAGACATGGATTCTGGTGTCTTTTTCACGATGAAAGACTAACCGACAACGCGTGTTAGGCGCAGACTTATCTTTATTTAGGGATTGGGATAAAGTCTCTCATGTATAAAAGGCGTGGATTTTGATGCTAAGACATTGAATACGTAGACTTGGTTATTTTCGCGGGAACGAACCACCCAGCAGCATGTGTTGGATGCAGGATTATCTATGTTTAGGGGTCAAGATAAATCCCCCAGGCATGAATTCTGGTATCTTTTTCACAGTGAAAGATTAACCGGCAATGTGTGTTAGGCGTAGGCTTATCTCTATTTAGGGTTCGAGATAAAGTCCCCCAATGCATGAAAGACATGGATTTTGATGAAAAAATATATCTTATCTTGGGGCAAAGACGAACCCAACGCTCGAGAGGAAGAATTTTATATTCTATCTCCATGTCTTCTTTTGGGGGTAAAGACAAACTCATTGACGGAGAGAAAGAATTTTATATTCTATCTCCTGCAAAAGAAACTTAGAGTGGAATTTCCGCTCTGAGAATCGAAATGATTTGGATAACCCTGACTTTTATAGGATTGATTACCCGATCTGAAGACAAATTTTTTGTTTATCGAGATGATACTGGAGAGGAAGAATTTTATATTCTATCTCCTGCGAAAGAAACTCAAAGTGAGATCTCCACTTCGAGAGTCCTGAATGGTGAAACTAAGAGTGGGATCTCCACTCCGAGAATCAAAGAGATCTGGATAACCCTAACTTTATAGGATTGGACAAATTTCTCATTTATCAAGATGAAATTCTAAGTTTGATTGAAACTGTGGGAAGGTCTGACCAAGTGGAGGCTTGAGATGATCCTAACTTTTATAGATTTGATCATTCAAATTGGGTGGGTGACTTTCATTTATCGAAAGGGAAAACTGATTTTGAATGTGGGCCTCTCGTTTATTGAAGGAATCAAGAGGGCATTTTGGCTTTGGCCCTAACTATAGGAAGGTTTGACCAAGAAATAGTGGGAGTGACGATACAAATAATAGTAGGAATGTTGACTTGTACAGATTACTCAGTGGGGGTTTTGGTGCTAAGTAACAAGATCTTGATACGAAGGGGGTTCGATGATCACCATAGATCATCATATTGAGATTTCAAGTATTGTGTCAGGACTTTAACGGTGGGAGTGTTAAGTACACAGACACGGTGGGAATTTGGATGGACTCAGCCGAAAAAATTTTTTGGACTCACTGTCAATTGATTTGACTAGTGAGGGATTTTGAGGTGAAAGACCGTGAATCATTAAGCACTCTACAATTGCACTATGAGAGTTTCGTGAGGAAAGATTGACCGAATGAAGTCATCGGATCTCATCTCGACGCAAGAAGGCTCCAAAACATAGTGGGAGTGGGTAGAATTAATCCTAGCGATTGAAATCAAACAATGATTATGGATGAAAGAAAGAAGATTTTTTGTTATCTTTCAATTCGCAAGAGATTCCTAGTTATCCGAAAGATGTCGATAACTGAAAAGGGTTTTGGCAAAAGACAGATGAACTGTGTTTCATCCTTGAAGGACCTCAGAGTCACAATAGGAACTTTGTGAGGGAAGATTGACATGATTAAGTCATTGAATCTCATCTCAACGAAAGGCATTTCGAAAATCATAGTGGGAGGGTTTTAATCATCTTGGAAATAATTAAATAGTCACAGTGAGAGGTTCTTAATCATTTTTTATATATCATGATTAAGAATCAATAGATTTTAGGTTATCCTTAAGAATACCCTGTGTAGCATTCTCCTGGAACTTTCCATTAAATAGGTTATCCCGAACGTACTAGGGATAGTACTTCTTTAGGAACTTCTCATTTATTAGCATCATGAGTTTGTCACCATTTTGGATGACCAAACGATATACGCTGTTCGAGTAAACTATTTTTACCACGAACGGTTCTTCCTATTTGGGCTGGAGTTTTCCCTTCTTCTTAGAATTGAGAATCATCGGTCATCGAATGGCAAGAACCATGTCTCCTTCCTTAAATCTTTGTTGTCGAACTTGCTTATCGAAAGCCCTGGAGATTTTGGCTTGATAAAATTGAATTTACTGCTAGGCTTCTAAGCGCTTTTCATCTTATGGCTCGAGTTCTTCAAGACGTTTCTGATGTTGTCATCAGTCGTCATCCCCATTGCGAGAGCAATATGCAGGGAGGAAATCTGAATCTCTAATGGGAGAACGGCTTCACATCCATATACTAGGAAATACGGGGTTGCACCAGTAGGCGTGTGAACTGTCATGCGATAGGCCCAGAGAGCTTCACTATGTTTATCGTCCCAGTCTCGTTTGTTGGTTCTCACGAGTTTCAACAAAATCTTTATGATTATCTTGTTAGAAGCTTCAGCCAAACCGTTTGCAGTGGGATTGTATACCGTTGATCAAACGTCTTTAATCCTGAACTTCCCACAGAATTTGATGAAGGCGTTACTGATAAACTGAAGGCCATTGTCATGCATGATTTGCTTCGGCATAACATATTGATAAATGATGTGGTGTTTGATGAACGTGATGACATTGCTCGTCTTTACTTCTTTGAGTAGAATAGCTTTGGCCTACTTAGAGAAGTAGTCAGTAATCGCTAGGATAAAGCGGTCGCCTTTAACCGATGGTGGGAAGATAGAGCCAACGATGTCCATTCCCCATGTCTCAAATGACCATAAAGTGGACGAAGGGTGCAAGTGCTCTGGGGGTTGGTGCATGTAATTTGCATGCACTTGGCACGCGTGACACCGTCGGGCATAGTCAAATGCGTCCTTCACCATGGTTGACCAATAATATCCCATTCTTCTGAGACATCGCAAAGCTTGGGACTGGGCTGATGTGCACTACAGATTCTATCATGCGCTTCCTTAAGAGCCTCCTCCGCCTCTTTGGTTGAAAGACATCGGAGTAACAAACCGTCGTATGCGTGATGATACAGCATCTGAGTTGTCGTATTATAATAAACTCTCGGGTGCTCTTCACCAGACTGAGTCTCTTTCTTTTATGTCTTTTGGTAAAATACCATGCAAGACATAATCGATAATAGGGAAATGACAGTCTCGGGGTTCAAGTTCAATTCTAGTCACGTTCGCACTTTCGTATGAAGAGCATATGAGTTCTCACAGTGACCAATTGTTCTGTTTCGAAAGGCTATGCCAGAGATACTGCTAATGTTACCGGTACATGTTCATATTGAAGGACCCTAGAGGGGGGGTGATTAGGGTCAAGAGGCTCTAATATGCAATTAAAAAAACAGTACAAACAAACCACAGTAACAGAAGTGCAATAATAAAGAAAGAGATAAAGTTAGGAATCGTTATCCTTGACGCGCGATGTGTTAACGAGGTTCGGCCCGCTGACCTACGTCCCCGCTCCCCACTCTCAAGGAGAAATCCACTAACACATCCGGTTTGGAAGCCGGAACTTCGTCTACACAATGATCCCACAAGATCTCTCTCTCACTACACAGTTGATCTCACAGATCACACTCCTTCACAGTCGATCTACACAAGATCTCACTCACAGCAGCAGAAGATAAATGCAAGACACTCTCTTTACACAAGCCCCTATAGCAAAGAGAAGAGTACTGAAGCTGGGAAGTGAAACACACACAAGAACTCAGAAGAACAAGTTTGATTTGAAAATTTTCTCAGGAAGAAACAGAGCTCTCTGGTTCTCTTTCAAAACGTTAGGGCTTAGAGAAGAAGAAGCAGGCTTGGGGGTTTTTATAAAAGAGTTTAAATCAATAAAAACAAAAACCCAATCTTCCTATTTAGGAAGATAATCTACTTTGCAGGTTGTGACCTCAGACTGTGCCAATCACTAATAAGTGAAAGCACAAGAGTCGAGGCGAGAAACGACCGTTTAAAAAAATCGCGGCTGACCAAATCGGTTGACCGAAGAAATAATCGGTCGACCGAAAATACCGTCGGTCGACCGACCGAAAAATTCGGTCGACCGCGGGCAGCTAAAGAAATTTGGAAAAACAAGCAGAGCCTCGTCGGTCGACCGGCACGGTCGACCGATTAGAAGATTGAAAATTCG
>NC_033803.1:32105531-32121824 GCF_001876935.1 Asparagus officinalis | reverse complement strand
ATGTTCTTCCATGTTGTTTCGCTTCCTTTGAATCATTCCCTTCTGATTAAGAGAGCGGCTTGCCTTGAGTGGTATTTGGATGTCTGTAAGCATTTTTTGACGCCTACACCACGAGCTCTGTGTTTGGAGCTTAAGTTGCGGGTCTAACCCTTCCATTCTGATTTTGGAACACCGGGATGACCTCTGTGTTTTGGTCTTGGAACGTAGGGAGGACCTCTGTGTTCTAATTTGTAGTCTCTTTGCTAGAGCATTACAAAGATCGTCATCTTGTAATCTTCACCTTGGCTCCTTGACGTATGAGAGTCGTCAAATTGTAACTTCTGACATTGATTATGAAAGCTATTGAATTAGAGCTTTCATCAGTTGTTATGAAGGTTGTCAGATTGTAACCTTCATTGATCTATGTGAAAGTCTTCAAATTATAGTCTTCTGAAAGCCGTCAAATTGTAATTGTTGGACCCTAGAGGGGGGGTGATTAGGGTCAAGAGGCTCTAATATGCAATTTAAAACTCAGCACAAGCAAACCACAAAACAGAAGTGCAATCAAATAGAAAGAGATAGAGTTAGGAATCGTTATCCTTGACGCGCGATGTGTTAACGAGGTTCGGCCCGCTGACCTACGTCCCCGCTCCCCACTCTCGAGGAGAAATCCACTAACACATCCGGTTTGGAAGCCGGAACTTCGTCTACACAATGATCCCACAAGATCTCTCTCTCACTACACAGTTGATCTCACAGATCACACTCCTTCACAGTCGATCTACACAAGATCTCACTCACAGCAGCAGAAGATAAATGCAAGACACTCTCTTTACACAAGCCCCTATAGCAAAGAGAAGAGTACTGAAGCTGGGAAGTGAAACACACTTGAAACAGAGAGAAAAACAGAGTTTTGAAAATTTACTCAGGAAACAGAAAAAGCTCTCTGGTTTTTCAAACGTTGGGGCTAAGGAAGAAGAATAGGTCTGGGGGGTTTATATAGAAAAGTTTAAATCATTTTAAAACAAAAACAAATCTACCCAAATGAGATAATAATCTCTTCTTCAGACCCTCATCACAGACTGTGCCAATCACTAACAAGTGAAAGCACAGGGTTCGAGGCAAACGACCGTTTTAAAAAAGTCGCGGCTGAACAGAGGCAAAAATCGGTTGACCGAAGAAAATATTGGTCGACCGAAAAATACCTTCGGTCGACCGACCGAAAAAATCGGTCGACCGCCAGCAGCTAAGGAGTTTTGACAAAACATCCAGAGACTCATCGGTCGACCGGCACGGTCGACCGATTAAGGGTTGAGAAATTCGGTCGACCGTATCGGTCGACCGACGACAATCTGGAAAGATACTAAGGGATGGCCATAGGATCGGTCGACCGGGTCGGTCGACCGATTTCTGATATTTTCCAGAAAACAGGTTTTTGACCAACTTGAAATATTTGCAAGATATTCATTTGACCTCTGAAAATTCTGAAACTTTGTAAAATGTTTTTAATACTAAAAACAAACTGTTTGGAAAAAGAATTTTGCAGATAGGTACTCATACTTGTGAAAAATAGTGTTTTGTGAAAAAACGCTTAAAAGACACAAGTCTAAAAACGTGTGTGTGATTCCCAATAGCTTCAAGTAAACTCAGTAACTCTTTGCCTACATTCTAGCACTAGAGAGAAGAACAAAAGAAGGCTAATATCCTCATATTGAAAGCAATACTTGAGCTTTGATATAGCTTGAATCGGATGAAGCTTTTATATGCCTTTGTTGTTCTTGAAATAACGTTGCTTCATCTTTTTGGCCTCCTCCTCCTTTAGATGTCTTCGTTTTAGCGTATATTCCATCCATCCTCCGTTAATGGCACTAACGAGCTTGACAAATGATTTTACTACATTTACACTCAATAAGCCATTAGTACCGATAATGGTGGTTGTAAGAACATCATCAAAACATGAGGGCTAACACATATGTATTTTGGAGACGCGGGATGTACTCAATGAAAATTCCTTCAAAAGAGTCTGCCATCTCGACAACCACCTTGTGGTACGGAATCAGGTTCTAGTTTCTGACTTTGTACTCTCTACGTATTTGGTTAGCTATTAGTTGGGAATCACCAAAAGCTTCGAGATATTTGACCCCCAGCTCTTTGGCGAAACTGAGTCCCATGAGCAGCGTGTTGTATTCAGCTACGTTGTTGGAATATTTCCTTATCAATGAGTAGGCTCGGGGTATCACATGCTTCTCTAGGAAAACTAGGACAACTTCAACTCCTACAGAAATTCTAGATTTACCAGGAGCGCTTGCCGTATTAGTCACTCTGGAAGCCCCGTCAAAGTACAATTGTCACACCTATTGATGCAAGGTAGTGTTGACTTTGTTGGTTTCATTAGGTAAATCTTCATATAATTCAGCTGTATCCACCGTATGGTTAGCCACCAGAATATCACAAATTGCGTGTCCTTTAACCGACTTCTATTGCTTAAAATACAAGAAGTATTAGGATAGGAGAAGGGCCTATTTTGCTAACCACTAATTCATGGAGGTCAGTTGCGTCATGAAAACCCGGACTATATTAACATTTGAGATGACATAAATTGTCTGCCCAACGAGGTAGTGTCACATCTTCTGGATGGCAAATACCAATACGAGACATTCCTTTTTGATCATTGGGTAGTGAGATTCGGCACCTACCAAAGTGTGACTTAGGTAATATATTGTCTGCTTGTGACCGTTGTCATCGTCTTGTGCAAGTAAAGCATTTAACGAGTGGTTCATCACCTTGATATAAATCAAGAACGGTTTACCCAACTTCGGTGCTACGAGAATGGGAGGATTTGAGAGATATACCTTGATATCTTCAAATACCTTCTGACATGCATCGTCCCAGATAAAAGATACGCCCTTCTTTGTGAGCTTCGAGAATGGTTGACATTTCTCGAACATGTTTGAAATGAATCTCTGAATGTAAGCCAGTCTTCCTAGTAGTCCCCTGAGTTCCTTGAGGTTTCTCAGGGGTTGCAATTCATTTATCGCCTTCACTTTATCAGGGTTAATATGGATGCCCTTCATGGTGATGACAAACCCGAGGAATTTTCCACTGGACATTTCGAAAAATGACTTTATGGGGGTTCATCTTCAATTGATGACTTTGCATGAGATCGAACATTGTCCTCAAGTCTTTAATGTGATCATCTTTGTTGCAGCTTTTAATAACCAAATTATCAACGTAGCACTCGATGGTTTTACGAAGGTGTTCCTAAAAAATCTTCGTCATTGCTCGTTGGTACATAGCGCATGCGTTCTTCAAGCTGAAGGGCATGACTATGTAGCATAAGATGCCGAGAGGTGTCCTGAAGGCGGTATGCTTCTCATCATCTGGATACATCTTAATTTGATTGTATCCTGAGAATCTATCCATAAATAACATTCTCTCGAACCCACACATGTTGTTGATGATGACATCCGTGATAGGGAGAGGAAAGTTGTCTTTCGGACAGGCGGTGTTCAGGTCTCTGAAATCGATGCAGATCCTAATTTTTCCCATTCTTCTTCAGAACCGGGATGATGTTCGCTAGCTAATCAAAATGTTGCTCTTCCCGGATGAAGTGTGAATTGATTAGCTTTTTAACTTCAGTCTTAATCACCTCCATAATTTGTAGGCGAAACTATCTTTGTAGTTGCTTGACGGGTTTGGCATCCTATTTGATGTTGAGGTAATGCATCATTACGTTCGGATCAAATCTTGGCTTGTCTTCATAGTTTTAGGTGAAAATATCGATATATTCTCTGATGAGAGCAATCAATTCTTCTTTCTCATCTAGTGAAAGTCTATCACTAATGAATATAGGTTTCGGATTGGCTTCATCACCCATGTTTACTTGGACCACTTTATCCTCAGTGGGATGTTCTCTTTGCTCATACTGGTCACCATATTAGATATTTAGGTGATAGATCCAAGGATCTTCCCAAGTTGGTAGTTAGTCATCTTCCTCGATTGTGGCAGGATCGACCATGGTCATATTCGACATCAGCTCTTTGAGCATCTCTCCGAGGCTAGCATCGGAGCCCAACCCGAAGAATCAGATGAATTTCCATCTTTGGCCAATTGATCTCCAATCTGCCAACAACATTCGTCCTCTGATGAAGAGACATAGCCTAGACCTCTCCTAAACATGTAGTAATTATCAAGTTTCCCTTTTGGGACATACGCAACCTTAGTCAGAACTCGAGAACCTCGACCAAAGCAAAGTCCTTCTCCAAGTGTTAGATTGTATCCATGCTTTTCCATGAGGTTACGTGCTTTTGAACTATACTTAGATAAGTGAGGAGCAGGATTTTCATTGTCACTATCATCTCTTGAAAAATGGTTCGGCATTGGAGACATCCCGCCTTTCTCATAAATTATCTCCTTTTGACCCTTTTTTGTCCCAAAGGAGTCTTGGATACACTTCTTTGTCACGTAAGATGATAGGAGTGGTATGTGTAAGTCAAGATCATCATATAATCCCTTTATTATCTCATCAAGATAAGGCGAGTACTCTAAATCGTCATTTATTACTTCTTTGACAAGTTGCTAGTTACAGCTACCATCTGACGATTCTGTACCGTCAAGATTGATTACAAAGGGTATAATGTCATTCAATACAAAACCTCCATTGTAATCAAGCCCAGCCTCGGTGTCAGCTTCTTCTTTTTTGTTCGTACCTTGGGCCAATGGTTCAGTGTAGGACTCAGCACCGTAAAGAAAGGAATCAGTAAAATAGTTTTCCAATCCTTTAAACGGTTGCTTATCCATGACCACCGTCTTGACCTCATTATTAGTATCTACATGCTTGAGACACTGGTGGAGGGTAGAAGGAACTATAACGTTACCATGGATTCAGGATCGACCTAATAGTAAGTTATAGAGGTTTCTGCGTCTATCACATAACATGTGACTTCGGATTTTAGATCTCTAAGCTGCCACTTTACTCGGATTTTGCCTAATGGTATAGTCCCACTGGTGTTGAACCCATAGATGACAATACATGTGGAGGCCAACGTGCTAGCTAGAATCCCGAGGCTGTACATCAGTCGGCATGATGCTAATAACGGAACCCGGATCGATTTGGATCCGGTTAGCAACGCTAGAGCCAATGTATCCAGTGAAATATAAAGGCATGTCATGCTTCAAATTTCTTTCTTGTATATCTTCCTTGGTGAAGGTGATGCAAGGGAATTGTTTGGCTGTAAGGTTGCAGTGTTGAACTAAAGACTCCGGTTCCTCGGGGATCGGCTTGATCTAGGTGAGGAATACATTAGAATTAGCCAAGGCTTCTTGCAGGGCCTCTTTGGTGTCTTTGGACAGACGTAATAACTCATATAGAATTATCTTTGCTGGGTTGTTAGCCAGTTAGACCATAACATCGAAGCGGTATGGAGTGTTCGAATTCCCCGATTTATCTCCTCCAATCGAACGATTGAATCGAGACTGCTTTGGGTTTTGAACCTCTTGATGTTGGGCTCTTTATCTTTCTGCTTGGCTGCAGTCTCCTTTTGTTTAGGGGTTGACTACTGCCGAGAAGTTCCCTCAGAAAGTTTAGGAGTGGTCGTAACCACCCCCTATTTAGCTGGCTGATCGGCTATCTTGGAATAGTCAAACCGATATTTGTTTCCACTCTAGTGGCAAAGGTCGATTCTTTGCTGGTAGCAAGAGCTTCATGCTCATCATTAGAAGGTGGGAAGGTAGGGATTTCTTCATCATTTTCCTCCAGAATAGCTATAGTGGCACGACAAGATTTCCCCTTGCCTTTGGACCAGGATTTCTTCTTGGAGGAGGATCATATCTATTGCTCATCTTGAAGTAGATTAGGATGAATCCAAAGAAGTTCGTCACTAGGAGCTGTATGTGGTACTAGTCCTTTCTAGTGCTGTCTGTGAGAATCTTCATTAACCATCCTCATCCCTACCTTTGTCACGGGTTCTAGTTGAAACCACATGAGGGGAACAGAGCCGAAACTAATGCTTAATGTGTTTGCACCCACTTTCTTTTCCTTGGGTAGCTTTGCAGTGATAATCTCGATGTCAATCAATGCTTGAATTTTGTCCTTAAGAGCATAGCACGTCTTGGTGGGATGATGAACTGCTCTGTGGAACACGCAGTACTATGGATCCATAGTCTTCTTAGCTCCCTCGTGATCGGTGATTGGAAGTAGCTTGATATTGTCGTTCTCCAATAAGTATTTGAAGATATCGGGGACCTTTTCTTCCTTAAAGGAGTATTCCTTTGGGAATTTCGGCTCAGAAGCCTTCTGTTGCCTTGAAGGTCATTGCTGCGATTGTTGATTGGACGCTTGTTGTGGCTACTGTTGGGGTTGCAATTGGAATGTCTGATTTGTATCCACCACATTCACTTGCACCTTCCCTTTACCACAAGGGGTGAAGTTCTATTTTGGGCATTAGTCATGGGTTGACCTCTTTCAGCCTTCTTCCTTTTGAGAAAACGTCCGGCTTGCTCCCCGCTTACTTTCAACTCTTTTCAAGTCTTGGATGGTGTGATGCTCATAGCTTCCAGTACATCCAAGGAAAGGTTGTTATGATATGTTTGGAGGATAAATTCCTTCATGATCGGATCTCGGCAGTTCATCGCCTTATTTCTGAAGTGCTTGACAAAGTTTTTGACCGATTCTCCGTCCTTTTGCTTCTCATCAAACAGCATTTCGATTGACACCTTAGTATCGTCATCGAAAAAACTGGTGAGAAACATGCTTTCCATATCATCCCAGCTATTGGTACTTCCTAGCTTGAGATAGTGGTACCAATCGAAGACGGCCGTGCGAAGGGTCCCGACGAATGATCATACCATTAGAGGTTCATTGCCTGAAATGACGCCTAGGTGAGACTTGAAGTAAATCAAGTATTGAGTGGGCGAACCCCTTCCGTTGAATGGCGTGAAGTTAATCAGGTTGAACTTTATAGGAATAGAATTGATTCCCACTCCCGCAGATAAGGACATAGAATGCCGATCTTCTTTACCTCTTGAGCAGACATCAAAGCATTGATCTTGCTCTCAAGGTCCTTCATTTTCAGATATTCGCCTACATCTTTCTTTAGGCTACTTTTAGGAGGAATGGTGGGGCCACCCCTAATGTTAGTATTATCACTTGGAGGGGTATTAGTGTTGTGGTCTTCCTCCACATCTGAGTCACTACCGACGCGATTGCGATGGCTGGATTCTCCCAACTGGTTTGATAAGGCTTGAAGCCATTGTTCATGCAACTCCCTCATCCGCTGCACGGTTAACTTCATCTTAGTTTTAAATTCTTCTTTCTGCTTGGCCAAAGATTCTTGAAGGAGCTGAGCCACTAGTTCAGTGAAAACCATGAATGCTTCTCAAGTCCATCCCACACTAGACGTCGTATTATTAAAAGCGATTGCAGAGTTTGTATTTAATGCTTCATCATCTGAGGAATGTCCTCTCTGAATTCTTCGATAATCCCTTGGTTTGATAGTTCCAGACTGTAGCTGAGTTATGCGCTGAGATACCTCCGGGAAAGGTTCGAGGCTAAAGTGTCATGTAGACTTTCCTTTATCGACCATGTTGATGGTGACTTCTGGAAGTTTGCCACCCTGGCTGGCTGATCTTCTTTGGTTTGGACGCTTCAGTAGAGACCCTTTCGAATACTGAGACCCTCCGTGGAGTGGTCTTTAGGGCAGTTATATTCTGATAATACTACCCTGATTAGCCTCTCACAAGGATAGTGAGAGTCCATTTCTGGGATATTTCTCTTTCAAAACTTACCCCCATCTCGATACTACAATTCATCGACGTTGTGGCCGGAGCAACCTATTGGCTGTTTATCAGGTATAACGTTATCTTCTGTCAGACACGTTTTCTTTTGAATAAGCAACACCATGTTGGTGTTCGTAGGAGTCACACGTTCAGAATCATACCTTTGTGAGGGTGAAACCTTAACGGTCTCCTGTTTTTTCACACGTACTCCCAAGTGGGTGGTTACGGGAATCAGTTTGTTGGAAGGTCGTGTATGACCCCCAGTCTAGATGGTTACTTGGGAATCATTCAGCGGACCTAAACGTTCCTTAACAGGAGCTTTAGCTCGATCTTCAGCTAGAGGACCAAGGCAATCCTTCAGCAGAATTCTAAACTTGGAGAGATCCACGCTGCTGTAGGGCTTCACCAGAGGTGCGGGAGCAGAAGGAGTGGGATCTAAAATTGACGAAGGCTGGGAAGCAGCCTTAGAGCTGGAATTGAGTGAGAGACATGACTGGTGTCTTTTGTCAGGTAGAGGTGCCTTAGCTATTTTCGGTATAGTTGTAGGCGCTCTTTTAGCCTTTGGTACCCAAACCTGCTTAGATATTGGTAGTTCTTTGACCACCTCTTCTTTTTGCAACTCTTGTGCCTTTTGCATAAGGACCCGGGTATGCGCAAGAAGTATGCAGTGCTTCTAGATGTGCTCCTCAAGAGTAGAACGGGTTCGTTTGACATGAACCCATTTATTAGTCGTCGGTTGGGAGGAGGATCCCGATGCTTGTTATGGCGATGGCTTAGCCACTTAGCGCTTTCTGAACTCTAGATTTGCTTGGCAGTAGAATCCATCCACCTGCTCTAAAGCCTTGGTGAATTATCGGGCAATACGTTGGTGGCATCTCTGATGAGTCCTCTTTGACAGCACTAGTGTGCTTTTAGTGGGCAACTCCTTGACTTTTGAGGAGTTGCGGCGAGCACCAGATCCGACTTTTTTGGACTTTTAAGGAGGAGTCTTCAATAGCAATTAAGTGAAGATTGTTACCCTAAGTCCTTAGATCCGAAAACTAACAAACCTTCTTGAGGGAAGTGGTCTTCCTGCGCTTGTAAGGAGAGGAAGATCTGGAGAAGGAGGAGGAGATGTACTCCTCAAACTTCTATTGGTCAAACTCGTATTCAACCTCTTCATCCACAGGGATCTTGATCAACGGCTGTGGCACGATAGCCTCGGCAGCGAGATTGTTGGCTCCTACTATGGTCGCCAGCGTGTTCACGTCAAAAATCGATTTTATTGCTTTTGAATCCATTACAACTTCAAGCATTACAACAATTCAAAATAAAGAAAATTCTACCTTTTTATAAGACTTCTCTTATAATGGAAAATAAAACAGATGACTTCATGAGAACACACGTAGAGAGATCGTTTATCGGTCTTCTACTTACGCGGAATTTTTACCGGTGCCGGGGTTTATCCGTGGACCACCAACTAATCAAATCCGAATGAAGATTTTGTTGCATCACAAAGGAGATAAGAAATTGAAGGGACTATCTCGTCAACAGTGAGACAATCACTCTTCTCGAGAATCACAACTAGGTGCGATCTCAAGAGAAATGGATAAACGGGATGCAGATCTCTCAAACTCCTCTCTGAAATTCATGCTCCTCACTCTTCAATTCAACAGGGCTTTGGAAAGACTTGAGAATTCTGGATCTGTGTAAATGAAGGCCTTAGGGCCATATTTATAGGCTTCAAAAGCTCGGTTTTTAGATAAAAATGGCTGATTTGCTCTCATTTTCAGTTGTAACCACTTAACCACATTCTAAGATAGCTTCAAATCAGTTGGGGAGGATTTGGATCATAATATACCAAAATCTGGGTGGTTAACAGCGAAAAACAGCGTTCTTGGGCGTGAGACACGCCCTGTGTCTCGGCTTTAGCCTAGACACAAAGTGTGTCTCGACCTTGGCAAAGACACAATATGTGTCTCATCCTTGGCCAAGACACAACATGTGTCTCATCCTTGGTCGAGACACATTTTGTGTCTCGGCTTTGGCCGAGACACGACATGTGTCTTGGTTTCGACCGAGATGCCATTTTGCGCACCTTGACTGTTGTCCCAGTAATTTTCCAGTCTGATCTCGGAATGATGTGATTCAAAATACATTGGAAATCCAAAGAAGAGATCTACAACCTCCCATGGGTGAATCATAAGTGGAGTGGACGAGACACGAGTGGTGCTTCGTCTTTTATGAGTGAAACATAACTCCTGATCAAATCGTCTCTTCATTATTCTGTCATCCTATGGATTCGTACACTTTGTCGACTCACTTCATACACTTGTCAGCATCAGATAATTCTCTTTGACTCAGATAATAATGTTCATCATTTTTTTATCTCGAGCTACGTGTAGGAACCTATAGGTAATTTTTAACGCCTACAGATATATATGAAGAAATATAAAGGCGAAGTAGATCTACCTGAGCATGCTCAAAATTATTATGACATGATGACCATGCTGCAAGCATTGAATTGATCATCTATAAGTACTTTCCTAATACTTTGTCAGGAAGCATCAAGCTATGGTAGAACTCCTTACCAAAGAAGTCTATCAGTAGCTTTGAGCAGTTCAGTCAGAGGTTAGTACCTCATTTCTTGGCTAACACCAAGCAAAAATTGCCTCCCCACTTCTTACTTCATATGAGACAAGAACCTGGAGAGAGCCTCAGGAAATATTTCAAGAGGTTCTAGGCCAAAAGACTAGAAGTCGATGGCAGCACGATCGCTATGTCTGCTGTTATGGCCGGATTAGAGAGCAACAAGTTGGCCGACTTGCTCATTAAGAAACGAGTCACCAACTTTGATCAGTTGATGGCTAATGGATATATGGATGTGCAGGATGACCGGGCCTATAAAAAGGTAGCTAGGGCAGTCGAAGCCAAAGCTATAGCACCAGCAGCGATGACAACGCCAACAATAGAACTAGTAGCAGAGGCCGACCGCTCTCCAAGGGAGGAGGCGGCAAAGAATCCCTCCAAAGCCGACCCTAGGCCAAACAGGACCGACGAAAGGGATCAGAGGAAGGAGACCACCAAGAAGCCAACCCTCACGACCCTAAACACCTCCCTTGCAGAAGCTCTCTACTTGATCCAGAAAGAGTGGTTCCTCAGTTCCACCCCTCCTCACATGAAGTTAGATCCTAGATCTCGAGACATCAAGCAATACTGTAGATACCATCGAGATCATGGCCATTATACTAATGATTGATGATTCCTTCAGAGAGATATTGAGGATTTGATACATAGAGAACACTTGAAGAAGCTTGTCACCCAGTGAGACCAGAAAGAACTCGCTCCAGAGGGATCCGACCAAAGATCTCAGTCCAGATCACCTCGCTCCTAGCAGTCGCCTGACAACCGACCTGCCGAGGCTAGCACTAGGGTGTCATCAACACTATTAGTAGTGGCCCTACGGTGGGAGCAATGTCCAACAATGCTCGAAAGAAGTATGCTAGGCGAGCGTTGCAACTAAACTTATGCGACAAAAAGCCGAGGACAGACCAACCCATACCCTTCAGTGACTCGGACTTGCGAGACGTTGAGAAACCTCACGATGACACCCTCATCATCTCGACGGATATTAATGCCTTCTAGGTCAAGAGGATTTTGGTCAACATAGGAAATTCTACTAATATCCTATTCATTGATACCTTCAATCAGATGGGCATTGACAAGTCTAAGCTACAACCTTGTCGGGGTCCACTCATTGCATTCACAGGACATTCGCTCCTGCCAGAAGGAATGATCACTCTCCCCATAATGGTTGACGAATACCCCCAACAATCCACTGTCCAGACCTAGTTTTTGGTAATAAACCTCAAGTTGGCCTATAATGTTATTTTGGGAAGAACTACCCTCAATAACTTGCAAGCAGTTCCATCCACACATCACCAAATGGTGAAGTTCCTAACTCCTGAAGGAGTTAGAATTGCCAGAAGCAACTAGCGGGAGGCTAGGTCCTGCTATATGCTTTCAATGAAGGAGAAAGAATTACCAGAGACCCTGCCTATCAGGAAGACATGCCTCCAGATGGAGAAAGTATTAGAGAGAGAGAGAGAGAGGCGACCCCCATTGAGAAGCTCCATAATATACCAATTGACCAATAATGAGTGAAGAAGGTCAAGATTGGATCAAGACTCTATGCCACAATGAGGAGTTATGATTGCGTTCCTACTTGAAAATGCAGATGTATTTGCTTGGGGGCGGAAGACATGTTGGTGATTCCTCCCAAGGTAGCAAACCATGAACTCTCAGTCGATCAACACACTAAGCCGATTCGCCAGAAGAAGAGGCATCTCGGTCTTGAGAGACAGATGACGGCTACCAATGAGGTCGACCAACTCCTTAAAGCTGGTTTCATCAGAGAAGTACAATATCCAGAGTGGTTGTCTAATGTGGTGCTAGTGAAAAAAGTCCCTTAGCAGATGGAGGATGTGTGTGGACTTCACAGATCTCAAAAAATCTTACCAAAGGATAGCTACCCCCTCCTTAGAATTGACCACCTTGTGGATAAGAGCGTGGTTTATGAACTACTCAGCTTTATGAACGTTTTCTCCGGCTACAACCAGATCCGTATGGCAGAGCATTATCATGAGAAGACCTCAAGTGATGCCCTTTGGTCTCAAGAATGCAGGCGCCACCTATCAGAGGTAGTGGAGTTGGGTTGGTCCTACATAGTCTAAATGGATCCACACACGAGCACTCCATCACTTTTGATTTTTTTGCCTCAAATAACGAGGCCGAATATGAAGCACTTTTAGTAGGTATTCAAGACGCCTTTACATTTTGGCTGACTCCTAACTTGTAGTTCAACAAGTGAAAGGAGAGTATGCAGCCAAAGACTCAAGGATGATCCTGTACTGAAGGCGATCAAAGAACTACTGAGCAACTTTACAGACTTTAGGTTTGCCCATGTCCCCCACACCCTTAACACATCGGTGGACGCCTTATCCAAGCTCGAGTCAACCAGCTCACGAAACTCATTAGAATCTGTACACATCGACACCCTCATGCATCCTATCATTATGGAGAATCCAAATCCGTTAATGCAGGCCGATACGTCTATAGAACCTTATCAGATGGATCCACTCATCCAGTACCTAGCATGGGGAACTTACCAGAGAATGCTACTAAAGCAAGGAGCCTATAGAGGAACGCGAGAAGATATCTGATGCTCGATAAGCAGCTTTATCGAATATCGTACTCCAACAATAGTATGGAGCCCTATCTCCTATGTCTCCATCCAGCAAAGGCCAGTTATATTGTCAAAGAGATTCATGAAGGGACTTGCGAGAATCACCCAGGGGCCCAAACTTTTGCTCAAAAACTTATCTGCTAAGGATATTATTAGCCTACCATCTTAGCCGAGTCTAGGAGGCTTGTTTCCCATTGCAAGAAGTGCTAACTTTTCTTGTAAATACCCTGAGCCTCAGCCATCGAGCTCACCTCCATCTTAAGCCCAATTTCATTAGCCCAATAGGGGTTGGACTTGTTGGGACCTCTCCCTATAGCCTCTAGGCAACAAAAATTCCTGATTGTCGCCATCGACTACTTCACCAAATGGATCGAGGCTAAGCCATTAGCCAAAATTGGTGAGAGCAACAACACCAATTTTGTATGGAGATTCATTATCTACCGATTCAGCGCCCCTCTCTTTCATCACTGACAATGGTACTCAGTTCGATAGCAGAGGCTTTCGAAGCTTTTGTGAAGAATGGAATATCTGGCTCAAATTCACTTCTGTCACACATCCGAAATGCAATGGACTCGTAGAAGCCACCAACAAATTCATCCTCCAAGCTTTAAAGAAAAGAGTGGACAAGGCGATTGGAAATTGGGTCAAAGAACTGCTATGAATTCTACCATCTTATCTCACAAAACATAAGAGCTCCATGGGGGAAACCCCTTCAAATTGGCTTATGAAGTCAAGGAAGTAGCCCCAGTTGAAGTCGGCATGCTGATAGTCTGAATGTAACATTTTGACGAAGACTTGAATTCAAAAGGGCTTTGAATCGGGCTTAACTTTATCGATGAAGTTCAGGAGGAAGCTCTCCAATCCCAAGTAATCAATCAATAGCGCATTGTTCTGCCCTACAACAGCAAGGTCTGGCCCCAGAGGTTTAATATCAATTATCTTGTTCTTAAAAAAGCCCTCTTTGACAAAGATGCTAGGTGCGGCAAGCTAGTCGCCACTTAGAAGGACCTTATATAGCTATCGAGGAAGTGCATCTAGACACTTATCGATTGAGAAGCTCTGATGGAAGCACTCTGCAACATCCTTAGAGCATAGCGTATCTCAAAAAAATACTTTCAGTAATTCTGGCTGTAAGACCCACTTGTGATATAAAATTATTGGGTTTTAATAATTTTATTGTGCTATGCTTTTGTAGTGTCATAAGCATTCGTTGAAACACGAAGCTGAGTTATCCTTAGCTTGGTTGACTCATACTCTAAGACCTTGGTATCATTATGAGTAAACTCAATGCATGAAGACTAACCATCAACAACTCGGTCGGCACTGACTCAAAAGACCTTAGTTTCATTTATGAGTAAAACCAAGGCACTCCATGGACAAAGACCTTGGTGCCTACTCAGGGTAAAACAAAGGCACACGCCTTGACTTGGTCAACTTCGACTCATATGACCTTGGTGCCTACACAGGATAAAACCAAGGCACACGCCTCGACTTGGTTGACTTTGACTCATAAGACCTTGGTGCCTGCTCAGAGTAAAACTAAGGCACACGCATCGACTTGGTCGACTTCAACTCATAAGATCTCGGTGCCTACTTAGGGTAAAACCAAGGCACATTGATTCAACCTACATCGGCTAAAAGACCTTGGCATCTTCCCAAGCTCAAGGCACGTACTTTAAGACCTTAGTGTCATTATGAGTAAACCCAAGGCACGCATTCAAATCGTCCCAACAAAAAACCAGTTGATACACGAAGGTACGCGGTCTAAATTCACAAAGGCAAACATTTTGTGCCTAACATGCTTGTAGCAAGACCTTGGCATGTTTGTAAGACAAAGACACACATTTTTAAAACCTTGTGGTCATATTTAATAAGACAAGGTATGAGGTCGAGTCGCCAAATTCGTCATAATGGCTAAGCCGCCTTGACTCTCTATGGACTGGAACAAAGTATGAAAAAAATGCAAGAAAGTTACATAAATTGAGAAGGCAAAAAGGTGACTTTTTATTCATATATCAAAAATGTTCACACTAACATTTACATCAATGTTTACATTCATCAATTAAAATAAAGAAGAAGTCGGATGTATGAAGCTTTACAGAGCTTTGCTCAGATCAGGAGTAGGACTGGGCAAAGGCTACACCTAACTCTGGAGTTAAATTCAGCTGAGGAGAAGCAAGGATATCCTCTTCATCTTGATTAGAGCCTCCTTTTGATTCCTCGCCTCTCTCGTCCCCATTGTCAACATCCAGCACTGGCCAGCCTTCTTTTATCTCTATCTCCTTCAAGACATCGAGGTAGTTAGAAACTCAAGAGGATAATAGAGAGCTGGCCCAAAAGGAATTCAAGTCCAACTTTACAAGCCAGAGCTACCTCTACAGTGCCTAGAGGGCCGTCGTGGTATTTATCCACAAATTCCACCCTAAAGGCCTTAGACTTGAGATAGCCAAGGCAGCCCTATAGTGCTTTAACTTTAGCGAGAAGCGACTCTCACTGCTTCTCAGCCTCCAATGTCACTTAGGTTGCCTCCTTCTTTAGCAGTTTATGGGTGGCCGCCTCCTCTTTAAGCTATACCTAGAGGTTATTGACTTCTGGGCGAGCAGACTGGGCATGCTCAAAGGCAATCCTGACTCGCCTCTTAAGTTCAAGCTTACTCTCCAAGTATTTCACTCAGTCATCTCACTCGAGAATCTCATGTTGAAGATGGTCGACGTCTTCTTTTAGCTCTCGATGGTGGCCAATTTCTTATGGTTGTGGGCCTTGAGTCCCTCGATCATCGTGTCCTGAGTCTCCAACTTCCGGTGCTATTTTCTATCACTCCATTTCCAGGCATTCAGCTTGAACTCCATGGCAGCAGCTTTCTTCTCGACCTCCTCCCGAGCCACCTTATCGGCCTCCTAACCTCTTGAAACTTAGTGGGGAGGTCTCATGCGAGCTGAACTAAGAGAACAACTCCTACTCAATCAGAGTTCCCCGCAAAAAAAGATAACCATTGAGGGCTTGGTGAAGGCCGACAACGGGCATCCCCTCGAGGATTTTGTCACCCTTGGTGAGAAAGAATTACCCTAAGGCCCGAGCTTGGACCATCTGAGTCTCCATGACCAAGCTCCTCTTGTCAACAGATCGCTTGGCCATGCATCGGTTGTCTGAGGATGACTCCTTGTCATATCAAGGGCTATCTCTGGACCAGCTAATTAGCATTTCCTTTAGTAGCCCCCACACGTTTGGGTCAAGCTCATTGATACGGTAGGGTAATGATCACTAGAAGTTGGTCCCTGGAATTGGAGATACCTCGGTCGACTCCTTGGCTGGCG
>NC_033803.1:32094118-32105521 GCF_001876935.1 Asparagus officinalis | reverse complement strand
CTGGCGGAGGTGGGGCGATCTCTTCCTTGGTCTGTGCCTTGCCTGGCCTCTGAACCGACTCAGGCAGGGGAGCTTAAGCCGTCTCCTCTTTAGCTTGAACCTCAGCCTCCCTAGGCTTGACTACTTCCTCTTCCCCCCACAAGTCGAGCGGGGGATGCTTCATTAAGAATGATAATCTTGGTTAGCCCAGGGAGGGGAGCGCTTGGAGCTGGAGGATGCTGGCCGACTTTCGGGACTAAGGTAGGAGCGATTGCTTCCACTCCTCCTTCCAACCTAACTCGAGCCAGCTTGGTACTTCTGTGAGGACCTCAGCCACTCACTTTCCCTAGCCTTCTCCTCTTCTTCTTCTCGGCCTGGGTGGTAGCACTCGGCCTGGCTAGTCAAGTAGCCCTTTCGACAGCATTCGCTACTACCGCCTCAGCCTCCTCAGGAGCTATCTCATCCCTCAGGCACTTTTAGGGCCTAATTTCCAACCCTGGTTGTGCCTCACCTTACTCTTTGAGTGGGAGTGCTAGGACTGTAGCTTGGATTTTATCCTCCTCGGTTGGCGGCACATGAGATAGGCTGACCACTCGGAGGATAACCAGCGCAAAGAGGTTGCTGATCTCCATTGACCTAGTATAAGCTCGAATCTTGTCGAGCCCCCGCTTCTCCTCATTCATAAGCAGGCCCGGCTTCAGCACATTCTTCTTGACCTTGGGCCAAGTTAGATAAAGTAGGATAGGATTGGCCCCGAAACTCACATGAACTTCTCCTTCCAATCTTTGTGAGTTAGGAGCGTTCGAGATGAGTTTGGAGCCACCCAAATTCTGGAGATAGTACTGCCCTTCCTTCTTGGCCATCTTGACACTGACCAGATGTCCTAGCATGCGTAGACTCGACACAACACCGACTCGATGGCAGATCATCACATACACCACCAAAGTAGCGATTGAGTTCCTCTTGATCTGAGAAGGGGATACTCCCAAAGTTTCACAAACCAAACGGATGAAAGGGCGCATCGGTAGACAGAGTTCATACTCCAAATGTTTCAAGTAAAACAGAGCCCTATCACTGCCATGGTGATATATAGCCTTTGACCTCTCTGGCGCCAATAAAGTGAAGGCCTTAGGGAGGTCGAAGTGATCATAATAAGCTTAAAGATCTGTTGCACAGACTATCAAATGGAATATGAGGAGGAGGTTGATCCTCATCTCGTAGCAATTAGAAGTGAAGGCAGGGAAAGCCATCGCAGTTCGTCGAAGTTTTTGTCGGAAATTGTTCGACACATAGAGCTAGGGTTTTTTGAGACCAGGTGGCAAATAGTTTTGAAAATTAAACTCTTCTCAGAAATGGGCTACATATAGGCTCGAACAGAGACACGTGTCAAGATCGGAATGACCAACTCGATTAGGAACAGATGGCTGAGATAAACCTCGAAACTCAAACCACTTGTACGGGAAACAAAGCACTTCCTGTTGATCAATATTCCACCCATCTCGTAAATCAAAGCGATGACGACGCATCATATCTAATGACATCAAAAGGTCACTTCAACAGCAACCCATCACTTTATTCATGAATGCACCTCAAAACTCACAAAACAGCAACTGTTTGAACTTCCACCCATACTCACCCGACTGAGTTCGAGAGGAAGGGGGCACTGTTATAGGCTGCAAGTTAACCAAGTATTAATCAACAGCTGGGAAGCTGACACATGTCCCACTCCACTCTTAAGCAGATTACTCTAGCAACCAACAACTCGAGTTGTTCTAGTGACCGAGTCCATTGGTCGACAAGAAAGACGATACTTGTCAACCTATTCTTCAGGCCGAGCCCACTAGACTCCACAATCGACCTACTATTTTAGCTGACAACTCACATAACTGACTAAAAAGGTATTGTGTCCTCAAACCCCCTACAGACAACTAACTACCCTTACATTAACTACTCTGACAAAGTCATCATTGCTCTAACCCCCATAGTCTTTATGACTCATCAGACCTAGTCAGCACCAAGCAGCTGCTATCATCTTTGCACTAAATACTTGGATGACTCATCCTCATATGCAGCCGACACCTGTAAGACACCTGCCGAGTCAGCTGCTTACATGGACTCTGCCCAAGTTACCTTTTTGCCCTTTCGATCTACTATAAAAGGAAGTTGTAATGTATGAGGTAACTTCTGCTGATCCATGTAACTCTGAAACTTTGGATTAACTTCATCCCTTATCTTATATTTCTCCACTCAAGCTCAAACACTGACTTGATCGTCGGAGGAACCACCGAAGAACCCAACTCAGGCCTCTCACGAGTTCTTCATGTGCACGGAAGAACAACGGGTCACAGAGCCAGTCATTTGAAGGAGCTAGAGGACCCAAACACCACCATAATCCACCCGCAAACCTCATGTTTGATAACTATCATCAACACGCTCTAACTTTGAGATCTTTTTAGAGAACCCATTATCTCAAAATTAAAGGGGAATTTCTGATTACCCCTAAACTTAAGCGGAATTTTTTTATCAAGGGGGTTATCCAATAATTGTCCAAAGTTGAGGAGGACTTTCCAATATTTATCTGAGAATTAATACACATCTAAATTTTTTGTTTTTTATAAGAGCAACAACGAAAAATTGGAAAAGTTTCACTTAAGTTTCAATCCCTCCCCCTCACAAGTTGTCCACTTTAGGAGAGTTTAAAAAGTAAAAAAAATTGTCCATTTTAACCCTCCCTCCTTTCCCCTTACTAATTAAAATTGTAAACAAACACACATTTTTGGAAGTTTACATTATAACCTTCCTACCCCTCTTCCTTCCATCCTAGAAACTTATTCAAACTCATCATACTGTTGGGGGTTAAATAAAGGGTTAATTTTCACTTAACCTCTCTGAACATGGGAGGTTGTTGCGCATAACTCCTTGAACTTCGAGCTGTCTCACAGAACTCTCATGAACTTTGAACTTTTTCACTGAACCCCCTACATGTAATTTGGAAAAAACTAAACTTACTAAGAGAAAAGATTGTAAACTTTGCCATATGTCATTTACAGACAATATACTCCTCGCCTAAATTTTGAATTTTTTTAGTCTTAGTAAAATTCTTGTTATTTGCAAATTACATATAGAGAGTACGGTGATAAAGTTCAATGCTGAGCGGGCGTGAGGCGCGGGAGGGCGCTCGGGTCGGGGGTTGGTGAGACACCCTAAAGTTCAAGGGGGTTATGTGAGGTAAACAAAGTTCGGGGGTTATGTGCAACACCCCATATAGTTCAGGGAGGTTATGTGAAATTAACCTTTTAATTAAACTAGGCGTAATCTTGTTTTTCAAACCCCAACATATTAACGTTTACGAATTATAACCGTGGAAACTTCCGCTAATTAGCCCTTTTTTAACTCAAAATTCGAAAGGAAAGAGATGATGGCAATGGAATCCCTCATACCAACCAGCATGCGCCCTTGTAAATCCCCATTAAAATTTCTCAACAGAGCCAAGATTCATGGCTCTCGTCGCTCTTCAGTCATCGTCACTGCAGCATCTCGAGACCCAAACTCTGAGCAGCAGCTGCTCGACCTCTCAGTCCTCCGCTTCACTTTAGGTAGCTCACTTCATCTTCTTCACAATTATAGAAAAAGATGGGTTTTTAGGGGTTTTTTATAGGCTTTTTGGTTGTTTTGCAGGGATCCCAGGTCTCGACGAGTCGTACCTCCCAAGATTCATCGGCGCAGCGTTCGGTTCCCTCATTATCGCCAACCATTTTCTGTCTCCGTCTTCTCCGAGTCCAGCTCAGCTGGTACTGTAATACTTCAGATTTTAGTTTGGTATGTTTGAGATTTGATTGTTTGTGTGTATGCTTTGGTGCAGAGATCGGAGGCTCTTGGTACTTGCTTGGCTGCATTCTCAACGGCGCTGCCGTACTTGGGGAAGTTTCTGAAGGTAACTGGCTTTCAATTATGAGATGCTTTGTTTGTTTCGTGCTTGGTTGTGGAATGAGCGTAAGGTGTTTGATTGAATGCTGAACAGATGTTCAGACTTGATTTGTAATGTGATGCTGCTATATACAGTGTAATTCCTAAGAACACTATTTATAACCATGTCATAGATGAGAAAGTTATAATTTTTAACAAGGTGCTTTCCTGGCTTAAATT
The DNA here is from genome assembly GCF_001876935.1 of Asparagus officinalis. Lineage (NCBI taxonomy): Eukaryota > Viridiplantae > Streptophyta > Magnoliopsida > Asparagales > Asparagaceae > Asparagus > Asparagus officinalis. The sequence continues at coordinate 32,101,396 of NC_033803.1, read as the reverse complement.
GCCAATTTTGTGACCTATACCGCTTCTATATTTGTTTAATTTACAAAGGGAATTGGTTTACATGACATGTCCTTGAATGTTATATGTATTGGGACTCGTCTTATGACTAGAGAAATAACCCCTTGTTTAGAATTTAGAATTTTAGGATGTTCGTTGTGAACCTTGTGTCTTAGCTTAAATTTGTAGTGGTCTATCTCTATAGGCGGCTTATGGAACCATTTAACTTGGTCCATCAGCATTCTATCAAGTTTACACTTGGTTTTCTCATCACACAAATGGTCGATCACATTGTCGTACATTATATGTTTTGAACCTGCAGACGACCTTTTCATCTTGTTGCGAAGCCACTCACTAAAATAATAAGTAATCTGCACTACAAGCATATAATTTCTTATCGGCTTCTGCGATGGTTTGTGCAAACCTGCTCAATCAAGATTGAGCAAACTCATTGGATTTTACGCATCAAAGTAGTTTACCCTTAAGATTTGTAATTAATTCGGGAAAGGTAACTAGACCTAAATAAATTTCCCCTTAGTTAGTTATTGTCAAAAAGTGGTAAATCAATCTAAGAACAAACTGAAGCTCACCTCTTGGTGGGACTTTGAGATACTTGGCCAGTTGACCCATAAGATTTAATCCATAATGTTTCAAAGGCCATATTGTGATCTAAATAAATAGCTTAAACTTGAAGCATGATATATACTGAGATTTGATTCACATCCTGAAACAACAACAACAACAACAACAACAACAACAAAGCCTATATCCTAAATTTTTGGGTTTGTCTACATGAATTCTATTCTTTCATTCATTTCTTTGACTCATCTCCTCCTTTAACTTAACTATAACTTATCTTTCTTAATTGTTTTAAACCAAGTTCTTTTAGGTCTACCTCTAGCCCTCTTTGCCTATTACCTCTAATCTTATCACTTCTCCTAGAGGGTGCATCAGTGGTCTCTGTTGCACATGACCAAGCCATCGCAATCGATAATCTCGGTCAAAGTTGTTGAAGGATATTAGGAGAGGGTGGGAAGCCTATTCTTGATTCTCTTAATCAAGGTTGAATATGAAGGAAGGTCATCTTAGTTGTTGGCAAAGCATATATTGATAGTGCAAGACTCGTCCCAACTGATAGTGAGAGATTTTGCTCTACTTTGGCAACTTTCCTTGTTGGTCAAATATGATTAATGTGGATTAACTAAGAAGCTGGCGAGTGGCTACATAAATCTCCAACACCTTGATAGGAAACTTGATAGCTTATTTTAAAGTATAAGCTCTCTTTTCTTAATGAACTGAAATTATGGAATTAATATGGTAAAAAGGAAGAAACATAGACACTATGCCTGGGGCATCAGTTTGGGGTATAGACTGAGGGATCAGGAGGTATTGGCATTTGAGTTTGTTATATCTGTTTTTATAGGCAAAGAGATACAAAATAACTTGTTATATAATATATATTCCGACAAAGCAGAAGGATAAAGAAAAGAGATAGAGGTGAAGAACAAGAAATATAATGAGGAAACGGACAAAGAAAATAAATTCTAGATGCAATGCATTCTTAACATTCACATGGAGAGAACAACATCATGTATTTTAATGAGGCTAGTCCCTTTTAAACACACAATAGGTTTGTTAGTTTGATGACTTAAACTATTTGACTGTTTAGTTCACCAGATCAGACAAAATAGGATGCTTGTCTATGACAATTATTGATAAAGGAAAGAAAAGGACATCCTCCTATAAATCTTCCTACTTTTATTTTCTTTTGACCTATACAATACTAGATTTTGTTCTTCAAATGATAGGTTGTACATGCATCTTCAAAATTTTCTTTTGATGTACCTCTTTGTTATTGTCTTTTTTATATGTATTTCCCTTCTCAAATTGTATAGGTTATTTAGTTTATTAAATGAATACTCTCTTAAAGTGAAAGTAGTAACGAAATATTCTTCCTTCAATTGTAAATAACTTAAAAAACTCCAGATCCTACTTGCTCCCTAAACCATTAAAATTATTTGTTCTTACCTCTTGAACTATTTTTAGTCTCACTTTATCCCATGAACTCTCAACTTTAGTACCTAGTTACCACTTTCCATTACTAAATAGAGATGTCATGCCGCATAATCTGAGGACCTCCTCTTTAAAATCCCTTTAAAATCCCTACGAAATATAAGGAAAAAAGATAAATAAAAAATAACTCTCACACTCCTTAAAACGTGAGACCCACTCCCATCAGAGGCTTTCATTTCTTTTCTCCTTTCCTATTCCAATTGCTCATAGCTGAGCCTAAAAATCTAAAAAATCCAAATCAAAGTTTTTAAAATTGACCCATAAATTAATTGATATGCTACAACAAAATATAATCCAAAATAATTCAAATTTTGGCAAAAGTGTTTTAGAGTTTCATTCAAATATCATTTGAGTATCATCCAAATGACATCCAAAATGAACTACACAAACATAACAAACTCCTAAAAAACATAAGCTATTGTCCCTATTCAGCACAACACCAAGCAACCAAAATACAACAATAATAATTTTAAAACAGCCACCAAATTAAAGCTAGATCTAGACCTACCTTTAAGGTGGTTTATCATTTTTTATATGTTTCACCCTTCCATCATTCTCTGCAACTCTCATCTTCTTACCATTTACCATGCATTGAACCCTTTTTCTGCAAATTATTAAAAATGTTGGTACTCCTTTGCTAGCTACTACAGAAAAGGAGTGTGCTTTGTTGTTTTGCAGAGAAGATAAGGGTGATGGCTTATTGTTTCTAGCCAGACCTAAGACAAAAGACGCGGACCTCGATGGAGGCTGCATAGAAAAAGCTTATGGTGGATGAGCATATTTAGGGAGGTTCGAACCCATAAAATTGAAAATTTTTGTTTCTCTTATTTGGTGGACTTCCTACACTTACCCTCCTCATGACTTGTGTTAATATAAACAAAATGAATTAGTAATCTCATATACTAATTATGAAACCTTCATGAATAGATAACAAAATCTTTCTTTGGTTACATTTACTTCATTTAGGGAATCGATTTGGCTTGATTGTGTAGGAGCATAGACTTATTAATATCCAGTTTGTAGTTCACCGCTAATTGTCCTAGTGTATGTTTTCTTCTTAAGTTTCCTCTTTTCTTATTTATGTATAAAATAGAAGCATGTTAGTTAATAATACTTACACATAGATCACTCACTATTCGTGTACAAAAATATAATTACCTTTTCTTTGGAGTTATTCATTTGTTCTGCTTCTCTTTTATTAGGACACTTGCTGGAGTTATGTTCTGCTAACTTACGTATACTACAATGCACGACCCTTCTTGCTCTAGACATCTTGATTGGTCGCGCAGGGGGTTTGGAGTTAAGCTCATCTTTATCCCTCTTCTTTGGTCTACTAGTAGGTCTTATACACATAAGCGGAAGAATGTCTTCCTCACATACTAATTCTCACTTGTTAGGACCGTCAGTTGGCTAAAGCATATTAGTATAATCCCTCAAGAATGCCTCTCTATTGTACTAACCATTGACAGTCTTCTAGGTAGTGTCAATTAAAACAAATGGCTATAGCTGCATGTACACAAAGAATACCTGTGAGATCCTAATTAAAACAAGCATATGCATTTTCTTTCAACAACACCTTCTATTGTTTGTCAGGACCTCCGTGTACGTCAAACTCATCATTGCCTTATCCAGTTATGCTCAAATCTCCCACTTGCAACTTAGTCTTATCCAACTTCTTTTTTATTCTTAGACAAACTTCCCTTTTATACTTAAGCATTTTATCCCTTCTAGTGTTAAGTTTGCCCATCATGTACCTTCTGATCTCCTCTAACTTGTGAATAATTGGCTTATCTCTATGCTGCAAATGGATGAATTAAAAGCTTCGCACTTGTTTAAGAGTGAATCACATTTGGACAGGGGCAAAAACTCATGCCTAGCCCAATGATCAATGGTTTCGCCATCATATGATTATATGCTTACTTGTTCTATTTTTCCATCTTCTCCAACCAATATTTTCAGGCCAACCTTGTTGCTCTACATCCATTCCATAGAAATTCTTTCAATATTTTTCTTGGATATTTCCTTTAACATTCCCATATAAATGTCATCCACAGAATCTTACCTCAGCATAGGCATTATATCGTGGAGAGCTTGTAATAAACCCGACAAATGCAAAATAAAAGTTAAATTAATATGACTAAACTAAAAAAAGAAAATCTAATACTAACCTTTCCTTTTGTTGATATAAGATAAATGTCCATCCATGCTCACTTGTAGTTCCCAAATCACTAATTACTTGTTTTAAAATCAATTGCACGATTATGTAGTTGCATTGTTTGCTACTACAGCCTAAGCATGAAAACATACATTATTTCAAATATGAGTGCCCCAGTATTGCCAATCTTATTAACCTTCAAGTTCAGTGTACTGCCTAGATTGGATCACACTTTATCACAATAAATTGTCTTAAAAGTTGATTTTTTTAATGTTCCTTGAATTATTTGCGCTATTCTTCTTTTAACCCTAAAAGCTTTATTCCTTGAGCATGGAATCTGATATCTTTTCCACACCATATCAACAACATTACTCCATTTTATTCTAGGATTCTTCCTAAACACATCCGAATGTTTCCTTGCAATAGCTAGATATGTGACATGTTTGTTTTGAAAATGCTTAAGACAAATATGATGATCATAAAATGATTTCACTTGCATTGTTTTCAACTTAGAATCTAGCAATTATGCAATTATAATCAACATATATAGGTTTTAACGTATGACCCGTACTCTATGCTAATCATTCACTTTGAAATTAAGAGTAGAGGAACCTACCCTTGCATATTTCCTTACAACCTGTCTAAATTGATCAACATCGTGAAAACACAGCTCCAAACAAAGTATTGGATTATCTATATTAACTTTTTCATTAAATTCAGGGTATTGTGGTTCTTCATCATCATCTGATTCGTGATGAGTCATCAACCTGTCTGAATCATTTCCTCCCTCATCTGTGAGATCTTATTCTACACCATCAATCGCTTTCATTTTCTTATGCAATTTCCTTAAGAATTCTCACATTGGAATATACTCATGATCATTTTTTTCTTCCTCCAGCTTTGTGTATTTATCAAACAAATCCAAATTATTTGGATCTTCTTTCTCATTGTCATCATAATAAGAGTGATATTGTCATATTTAGTCCTTACTATTTTTTTAATTGTGCATCGTCCTTCATATTAAGGTCCAGGGTGTATAGGTACATATTAAGAGGGCTGCGCTTGGTCAATCAGAATAGGATCATATTGTTGAGTTTCAAAGGCTTGAATTTGGTCAATATCACCCTCCAAATGTTCCATCTAAATGTTTAAAATCCTACCCTTAGGCATGCTCACTAAAAGACTTATAATATCTAGTGTTACCAATGCGCAAGGCACAATGCGATCCTTTTGCGCATACATAAACAAAGCACAACACAATTTGCGCGCATGAGTGAAGTGAGGCCCACAATGCATACATAATTTTCAAGATAAATGATCAAGCATGAAAAAACATATTTAAGAATTTTACATAAAAAAATGTTTAAAGATAACTAATATTTGCTACCAAATTGCAAAATATGGTATTGATTCTTAATGCTAACACATCCAACATAGTAGCGAAGTTCATAATTTTCCAAATCAAAGGTCAATCAAGACTAATATCGCAACAAAATCAAGTAGAAAACGAAGATTAGTTAGGAACCTTAAATGAGCGACTAAAAAGGTTTAATAGGTGTTTATTTCGCTTTTTAAGGTTATAAGTTATCGGGTATAAAGACCCGAGTGAAATGTTAAAGAACAAAAACAGAAGAGGATATCTCTCACATACACGTTGTACTTCTCGTAGTGTGCTTGTGAGTCGCAAAAGGTGCTGCCGCATCCAATGTGGGGCACTTTGCCACTGCTTCGCATCATAGGGCGCGTGAGGCATGAGCCTTTGATAAGGCTGAATTAACATCATCATCAACGATCCAGACTAAATGATGTTCCAGGGATATAATAATGCAATGTCTTATATTTACCATTTTCACCTATTTACAACACCAATATATCTCTTATAAGCTCTGTCAATCATAAACATCAAATAAAAAATAATTTAATAAACCCTTCTATATTACTTCAATCTGTGGTCAAGTTTAACATGCCCCCACAATGCAAACCCACCCAAAACTATCCGTCTATACTTGTTTGAACACATAACAAGATAAAAATTATTAAGTAGAGTAGAAACAATCTAGCAAACAAAAAAGGTAGTTATTAAATGTAGTTAAAAAAAGAGCAATTCCTCTTTAAACTCAGTACAACTTAAAAAACTCTTGCTTATGACAACGCCTTTATGTTACTCATAAGTATAGTGCATAAAAAGCATTTGGCTCGTTTGTCATGTTAAAGAGTAGGAGATCACACCAATGCAATTATTTCAATACAAATCATGTTAGTCAACTCCTAATTCTAATAAACAAGAAATTTTTTTATTTTTCTCACAAGGTCAAACATAATGCAAAGCATCACTGATGACAGTTTGAAGATATGTGTATGTATGGGATATGTTTGAGATGATATCTGCTATAGAATGATTTTTTTTCAAGTGTTATTTGCACTTAAATACCCCTAAGTTTATCCATATTATCTTGAGGCAAAGTTTTCAGATAAAGTAAACGATTTAACATATAGAAATTCAAAATTTTCAATGAGATGTCACATAGTAACAATCAATTGAATCAACGAATACGAGAACATGAATTTTTGACAATATCGTGAAAAATCCTAGCAATTCAGTAAAAATTAGATAATAACATGATAAAAAGCCTAATTATGAATTTATGATGCAAAGATAATCTGACAATGTATGACTAGATAATTCCAACAGAATCGAAAGGGATTTAAAAAAGCCCTATTTGTGCATAAATAAGAACCCTGCTTTTTCTAACCCTAAATAACTACATATGAAGAATTGAACATGCCTTTTGTAAAAATAAACAATGCAAGCAATCTTAAAAGGGGATTAAACATGCCTTGTGCTAATCTTGCACGCGGCAGGTTTAGTCATTTTTGACAATTTTTCTCCACTTATCCTCTAGTTAATTATTTTTGTTGTTTTTATGTTGTAGGGATTACACGAATTTATGAGATATATTCCTTAGATTTTGACACATGACACCTCCGTTAGTTTAATAATGAAAGTGGTAACTAGATACCAAAATTGAGAGTTCACGGGGCAAAGTGGGCCT
>NC_033803.1:32035741-32093175 GCF_001876935.1 Asparagus officinalis | reverse complement strand
TAATAGTGTAGGGGGCAAGTAGGACCTGAAGTCCAACTTAAAAATGCTATCCTTTTTCACCCTTCTTCATTGTTAATCTCTCTATCTTCATCCTTAAAATCTTATCTCCTCTATTAATCCTTTAACACCTGTGTCATGGAATGACTCCATTACCATCCTATTGTATTATCTCCAACTGCTTTCTGATTCCCTTCTATCTTTTCATCTTATTACACCTAGAAAACTTCCAAAATCTTCATGTTTTTATTCAACCTAAGTGTCATCTCAAGAAAGAAATTGGTGAAGATAATTCATGAAGAAGATTATGAATAGAGATGAATATAAGGTTTCACATGTTGAGGGATGGATCTAGGATTTGCAATTTTATAGATAAAGAATTTGAAGAGAAGAAGAGATAGGAGCTCTGAGCTCCTCTCATTTGTTAAAATGGTAACAAACATAAAGGTAATTTACCCCAATGTCTCACATTCTAAAGGTGAGTAATGGAGAGTAATTTCCTTTTTCTTCTCCAAAATAACTTATATAGTTTAATAGAGAGTGTAGATACGTAGAACAACAAATTACAAAAGGGATGAACGAAATAATGCAGATTATTACTTTAAGAGAAAGGAGGGGTTTCGGTGGTCACATTTTTCATTATGAATATCCTATTGCTACTCCTTAGGCTTTGTGTCCATAGTCATATTAGAACGATGTATGATTAAAAAAATTGGAATGTCATGACTCAGAGGAGGTTCTCTCTTCTTTTATGTTGATAGAGCGACACTTCACTATAGTATGATCGCATTAGCTATTTCTAGATAGTTATTTAAATGGGAAAAATGACCTACAACGAAGTCTAGTTTACTAATTCGCGATGTGTAGCTGATATAATACTTCATGTGAAGGCATCTAATAGATTGATTTGACTACATAATGAGATATCTTCTGCTAGGTTGCTCTCCGTGATATCTTAAGATTTTGTCCCACATCAGATATTGAATGATTGATTACATGGTTTGTAATGTAAGTCCAAGGAGTCAAGTGCAACATTAATTGGGCAATTTTGGTAGTGGATTGAGCCATACTATGTGTTGCACTCTGTGGGTCCTAGAGTTTACATCGCACCAACTAGTTTGCGGGCCCAATATGTTAGAAAATGGTATCAGAATAGTTAGCCAGCCGGAAATGTAGAGCTAAGTGCTATGCGGGATTAAGTTCTACACCGTGTGAGTGTAGTGAGAGCCACCTCTAGAAGCCTATAGGGGCCACCTCTAAAGTCCACATCACCTGATGGTGATACTGTGATGGATCAATTGTCATGTCGCAATAAGAACGTCGTGTAATTATAGTGGGGGTGATTGTGATACCTCAAGATTTAGTCTCACATTAGACATTGACTGAGTGGTAGATGGTTTATAATGTAAGTCCAAGGAGTCACATGCAACATTGACTAGTCAATTTTGGTAGTGAATTTAGCTAAATTTTCGTGGGTCCTAGAGCTTACATCGCACCAAGAGGCTCGCGGGCCCGGGGCGTGACACTCTTGTCATAATGCTCAGTTTAATATTCAGATTGCACTTTCAGCAACCTCTTGAGTTACATGAATTTCTAGGAACATGTAACTGATTAATCGATGGTCAGTAATGCATATATTATTTCTTTTTGTGCTTTTAGATCCTAATGTTAATTACATCTTCCTCAGAAGTTCTCATATTCACTATCAGTTTATTCCTCTTCTTGGAAGAATTTCTCTTTAGTTTTTATTTTCATTTGTACACATATAATGCAGGGTGCAAATCCAGTTGATCGTTCATCTCTACCAGAAGGTAACAAGCAGATATTTGTCTTATCCCAAAACCTCTCAGGTATCCAGAAAGAGGATTTAGCTTGGGAGTCGTATGTTCTTTTGCGGAATACGAACACCATGTCAGTGGTATCTTCCAGACTTTATTAATTTTGGAAGGAAAATTAATTGTTTAATTGTACCGATGGATGTTACTAGTACCACAAACAAGGAAAAACTGTTCAAGATATAGAAATGTTTCTATGAGTAATTGTGGTTCCCAAATAAATGTTACATAATAAGTAGATGTCTCAATTCAAAGAGGAGAAAAGAAGCAAGGTTTCTAAGAAGAGCTTTACACACATAGAAGAATCAGATTAACACTACTTTGAAAATAATTATGTTTTTGAGTACAGCTAATTGATGATGTCTGTCCCTTGTCTCAACTCTTAAGCATCTCTTACATACCTCATGGTTTCATTCTCTTTCACCAGGCCATAGTTGTTCAAGACACGTTTTGTTTACGTGGTTACTGGAACACACCTGAAAATCTTTCAAAAGACCAAATAGTTGAATGGTTTAAAAGTCAGATTCAGCAGCTGGGGTTTCTTGATCTGAAGGAGGCACTCTATTTTCCACAAAACCCAGGTATATTGTTCAAGAGTTTGCACCATTTTCTTATTATTATTTTTATACTCAACTGAAGGATTAAGATCGATTAACATAAAATGGTTTCCACTACCAAGCTTGGCCCTGTAGATGGCTTTAGCCTTTATATAATTTCTTTACGCTATGATTTGCTCTTATTTCTGTTATGTTGCAGCGTGACATAACTTTGTTTTTATTTTTTTTTTCACTACTATTTATAATGTTCTCATTCTTCAATCTGCAAAGTCAGATTTAAGAAATAAGTTATTGCTCACTTCATGTTCGTTGAAACATAGGAAAATTATTAATTTCGAATCTTCGACCTGTCCTTTTAGACAATTAGAATCTTAAAACTCCTGAAGTGGAGTATGTGCTTGTTGATGAACATTTTTCTTCTATGAATCTTGTTAAAATAAATGGATTACCCTCATTTGGGAGGTAACACTTCTTCTCTATTCCTGAGATATCAAAGCAGATGGCTTTTCCGACATAGTTTGCTTGTAGCCACTTCCAGATGTCATCAAATTCACTTAGGTCTCATTTATTTGCTCGTTATACAGATATTCGCCTTCGAGGAATACTACCTAAGGGAGTCCTTTCACTACTTGTGCAGCCACTTTCTGGTGCTTCTGATTCAATTAACAACGTCGCAACTGATATACAAGGGTTTGTGTTGCTGATGTCCAATGCAAAGTATGCGTACAGTGAAAAAGATAGATCTTGGATAAGAGTAATCACAAACAAAATTCAAGTATAAACACATGTCCGGACATGGAAGCTTGTAAATGATATTAATTTGTTCTAAATTATATGAATTGTTCATACCCTTGTCATGATAATTTTTTTGGCTGAATAGCATCTTGTATCACATTGTGAAAGATCAAAGCTAATTAATTCATTAGAGGAATGTTACCATTCTTAGGTAGATCGTAGAGGTCATTTTCCCCAACGGGTTGATTAACCGCTGTAGTATCTCATCTTGTATGAGAATGGACTGGCTTTTCAGATTTTTATTTTACAGGTATCATTATTTAGGAGTTTATCAAAAAATTTTGCAAGTGATTATTATTAAAAAGGAAAAATGGGTACATAATAATTAGGATGTTGCATAAAGTGGATTATCGTGATAACGCTAGTTGATCACATCCCAAGATATCAACAATCATTAATTTCTTTTTCTTATTTAAACACATGCTATTTCAGCCCATCCATATCACTCTCCTCGCATAATTTCTGTTTAAAGATCCTTGAAATTCTTTTTTAAATAGAGTATCGTGGAACGATTATATCAATGTTTTAAATGTTGGCCGTCATGTTGGACATGTTGGCTGACATGTTGGATTTAGGGGCCAACTGACACAATATGGAGCTTTTCAATACGTATTGCATTTTTTAGGGTTCATGTCGGTTATATCGATATTTTTTTTATGTCTCCTGACATATCCCCGACTTTCACTATCCGACATAAAGTTTAGCCATCTGGCATGAACCTGACATCCGATATTTAAAACCTTGGATTTTTTTCATGTATTTTCATTGAAGTGACATTTTTAAATACTGGTTTAAAAAATTTTAGGTGACCTCCACCATTAAATCTGAGTGTAAAGAGTTATATACAAAAACTAATGATAAATGCATCCTTTAATATGGATTTTGTTCTGTTTTCATTTTGATTCTTCCTTTGGGCGCGTTGGCTCAAAACAATGGTTGACACGAGATTCGAGATGACATTCTAGACCGCTTTTCCATGCAAATTTAATAAATATTAAGATTTATTATCGTTAATTCTTTATCTTTTAGTACATTTGCAGAAATCCACCAAATCAACATGACAAAAATACCTAAGATCGTTAAAGCAAGTCCAACCAAAATCTGATTTAGTACATATAGGAGGGCATGGATGCTTCAAGAACTGTTGCCCTCAAGTACACCATGCAGCTTCATTTAGAACACGCATACTTTGAAGTAGCAAAACAGTCATAGCCATGCTCACGATTTTCAGTACATATTCATGGGAAGGTGTAGTCAGCAAAACACGCATTCATACACGCGCTAATAGTCTAATCGAATAAAGTCAAGTCACCTTAGGTTACCAGCTAGAGACATAAGCTGTTTAGATAGTTATGGTTATTAAAATACTTCATACAATCTGAGCATACAATACTCCCGAGGTTGAATCCTCCTGAGAACTCATCAACATCTGGAGCAGGAGACAAACTGTAAGGACCAGAATCAATTAGGTATTATCAATCATCAGCAATTGTGTGCGCTAGATTTGCTTATTATATGTTATTGTTAACTCTCACTCTTATGTTAAATTGACTAGCTGCATTGAATCCGGCTATGGGAGGGATAGAAAGCTGCAAAATTGAAAAAAATTAACACTTTGAAGATCACATAAATCATGGGTTAGTTACCACAAAGACTAGCACATATGTATGATTGCTTACAAGCATTACCAGTCTTCATTTTTTTCTCATTGATTTTGCAAAATGACTTTTGATCAATTTATTGTTTCACTTGAGCCCTCACAAAAGAATTGGATCATACTCTCTATTGCCTGGTAAAATTTTCTTGAAGGTTCGAACATAGTGGGTTGAACTGATGCAATCAACCTTTTCATCTGCTGAGTCCTTTCCCATATTAGAGGCAACTGAATCAAAATCTCCTCTTGAAGGAAACTAGATTTACTACAAGAATTTCTCCAAGCCGTAAATCAAATTCTGCAAGAAGGCTTGTTGTTAGTGGCCTGCTATTGGTATATTCATGCTGACTGATGTAAACTTTCTTCTTTTTTACCTTAAGACGTACCACCTTCCTGATTGCTAAGATTAGCCCGGGCATGAGGCTCTGTACATTCGTGATGTCATGCTTCAAGGTGTAAACCTGTGATACTTGATCAGATTGCTATCTTTTGAGAAAAGTTGTCGGGCAAAGAAACTAATAATATACCTCTCCTGGACCTGAGAAGTTGACTGTTGTGTTCGAAGGAAGTCCTGGAAGAACCAAGCTATGGACTCTGATGCCATCCTCACCCAGAATCTGCCCCCTTGCCTTTGCAATCACAACATAAACTACTTCATTCATAAAATTAGATCAAATGTATATGAGTAATGAATTGTTTCAATTTGAAAATCCTGCGTCTTATGTTGAGTCATATTTATATCCGGTCTACTGGTTGAAACTATCAAGTCTCTACCTGAGTTGCTAAAATTTCAACAGTTACAAGGGCTTCTGATTACAAAAAATTAGATATAATCTGTAATATATGGTGTATGGTATTAGATAGGGTTAATTGCAGGTAGACCCCCTGTACTATCGCCAAATTTAACCTACTACCCAGGCAGATAGATCTCCTTAGTGAAAATGTTTTTGGCCCTTTTCAGGGGTGCTATCTTCAATGGTTACAAGGGCTTCTGATCACAAAAAATTAGATGTAATCTGTTATACATTGTGTATCGTATTAGATTGGTTTAATTGCAGGTAGACCCCCTGTACTATCAGCAAACTGAACCTACTATCCAGGCAGACACATCCCCTTAGTGAAAACGTTTTTGGCCCTTTTCAGGTGGTCTAATCTGCAACAAGAGAATTCTTTCTGGGGGTCTATATGCAACTATAGAACCACATGAGTAAGTTCAAATTGGCAAAAGTACAGGAGGTGTATACGCAATTAACCCTATTAAATTCTCTGATATATTGTGTTCTCAGGGATTTCTGGTCTGCTTACCGGTGCATCAGTTGAAATGTCTTCTCTGTTATATAACTGTCCGAGATTCGACAGGTTGTCAGCTATTTGGATTGCTTCTGGCGAAGGAAGATCCTACAATCAGAAAATCAAATGTATGTTACCTCTCAACTCTTTACAACTATTGCCTGATGAAAACATTTGATCAAATCCATTGCCATTACCTTTGAATCGGCTCTTGATTCTACAATCTCTACATTGTTGTAGTGGAATGAAGCTGAAATGGCAGCTTGTTGGAGTAGCACAGAGCCGATTGAGAGCGTTGGTGCAATAAGACAACCCTAGCAGAGACCCGATTACAAACCAAAGGCTAAGTAAGTTCTAATCCAAATTAAACTTTGGATAAAAGAACTTTGAGACACTATGGCTTCTAACTGAGCTCACCATGCTTGCCTTTTCACAAAACCCAGACAGTGCACTAACAGTATCTAACTGAAGCTTTGGCACATGGACTACACTTCTTAAGCCAAATGCTGCTGCCTGTATCAGATTAAGACCAAGGCACAGGAAAGAAAAATGTTAGCCCGGTTGGAACCTTAATTTCGTAACTTGACACACATTAAAGATTAATCTAGAGAATTGAATAGGTAAATTGCAGAAAACTCCCTTGAAGTTTATGTCATTTGTGCACCTTAGTAAATCAGGAAACCCCGCCCCCCCACCCCACCCCAACCCCACGCCACAGCTTGGACATGTATAATCACATACCTACCATGACTAATGATGTTAAATTTAGACAATTTTACCCCTATATATCCTCGCAGCCATGACTCGGTAAAAAGTAAAAAACAGCAGTTTATGACCTTTTATTCTACCCATGTAACGTCGTTTATGAGAATTTGCAATATATTGGGGGAGTTACTGTGTGCTATACTTTTGAAAGTTCACGGAGGTTCTCTCTTATTTACAAAGATTAGGAGCGCTTTGTTCAAAATCCCCTAAATTTCAGGGGTTCCTGTGAAATTTACCCATTATGAATAAGATACAACCTGCTTGACATTGTCATAAACAGTTGATGGATTGGTGAAATCGACGACAACTCCTGTTGCTTTTGACTGTCCAGAGAAAGAATGAAGATATAAAATATTTTTTAATGGATTGAGAAGAACATAAATGGGTAAGGTCTCAATAATACTTGTGATATAGACCCCAAGACCATAGTAAGATCATTCAGAATTGGAACCTCCAATGCCTCTTCCATGTCACATATCTATACATACCATCATCAGCTGTAGCATCAGAATCAAAATATCTTTCAAACTAGGAAAGAATGAGACGAGAGAAAAGAGAGAACCACTCCAGCGTCTTCTCCTACTAAGCGAGTATCGATAGCTCCAGCCAATTCCATCCCTCTGGCCTTAGTTACAGCTACAATTGCAGCCCTTCCGATGTCCTTTGTTGCACCATTGATCACCACCTCTTCCCATGAGACAAATGGACCAAAATCAAAGACCTTAGAGCTTCGTTCACTTTGATTTTAGTACATCCACTTGCTTAGTATCCTTCATTGATGAAAAATATACCTTGATATTGTTTTGAGAAGGCTGCTGCATCGTGCAAGAGATGATGAATGTTGTGACATTGTCATTGGCATTTTTCCGCTGACTCCTCTTGTTGCAGATGTTGGTGAGTTGCAGTGAGTGGTAGCTAAGAGAAGCCATCTCTGCATACAGTATGAGAATTGTTTGTTTTGGAATTTGCTTGTTGGTGGTTTAGTATTCTGCCAGTCTCATGGATAATGAGTGATGGAAACAAGGATCTTATCCTTTCTTGTTACTGCTAGTGGCTGAGTGGGTGGGATGGGGTTATCTCCTGACTTGACCGGTTTCAAGTGGCTTGAGTTCATGATTTAGACAAGAGTCTTAACTTACTCAACTATGTAGTTTAGGTGCTTGAGCAATCAGAAACCATATAAACTTTTCTGCCTACAAAAAAAAAAGAAAAAGAAAATCATAAAATGTATCAGAAAGTTATGTATGTATAGCTTTGTAATGTGCTTAAATATATCAAATGTGATTGTTTCTATGTTTGAATGAACGTTGATCATAGCTGTAATATACAAGATACCTGAGAATCCTTTCCTCTTCCGGCAAGTATCTCGGTGTAAATAACAGGATTGAAAGCTTTTTTCCTTTTGTTTTTTAACCATGAAATTGTGAGATGTTTTGTTGAGAGATCATAATTATAATTTCTTCATTTTCTAATCTTTATATCACGTGCGTTTAACAAGACATTGCCACCAGTAGTGCCAGGGCAGCCTGAGGTTAAGTAAATTTGAGCTTAATTTCGATCTAAGTAAATCCGGGCAAACTACATTTTTCCTGGAAAGGAAGCATTCTTCTCCTTTCCCCCTCATCTTGCCTGTCACAGATCAGTAGAAATAAAATTAGGATCTGTAGAAAGAAACTTTTGTAGAAAGAAAAATGCTAGGCTTGGTGCTCTTAAATTAGGACTGTAGAAAGAAAATTTTATGAGGTACTTGTATTTAATAATCGGCCTACCTACATCTGAATTTGACTAGAAGAAGATTAATGCCCCCGAGACCCCAAATAAGGGATCCAGTGGGGGATATGTGAGCTGTCTCCCTCTAGTTGGATGATGTATTTTTCATGAACAGTGTATCATCCACCGGAGGGGGACAGCTCACATGTCCCTCCATTGGGTCCCCTATTTGGGGTCCATATAGAACCACCCCTAGAAGAAAATAAGATGAACACGCTTGCACCTTATTCACACTCTCTCAGGCTACAAGCCATTGTTAGAATCGTCGGTCCCTTCTTTGAAAATGCCAGTACCATAATAAACGCCGCCGCCGTACAATCAGAGACCAACATCAGAAACCAAAGATAACATAATCTCAAATCACCCGGGCTTCTTTTCTCGGGGTCGTCACTCGGTTGGTCGACCGGATGAGCAAGAAGTGCCGGGTGATTTGAGACATGTATCTTTGGTGGGAACTGGAGAGCAGTTCGGAAAAAGAAAAAAAAAAACGAAGGGGCGAGCTTGATGCTAACGGCGTATAAAAAATATGAATTCCGTCCAACTGCTTGTGGGCGGTGAGGTTACCGTACGCGATTGCGACCGAGTTTGTTTGGCGGAGAAACGGTCGTGGCCGGTGAGGAGACCGGTTCTTGAGGAGAATCGAATCAACTTTAGTTTGTTGATTCTCGCAAGGAAACTACAAAAATAATTTCCCTTTAAAAATCCTACCCGCGATATCTCTCTATCCTTAGCTCTAGGAATCAGCTAATTAGCCTTTACAAATGCTCAAAAATTTAATGCTGATCCAAAATTTAATGCTGATCTTCCGTAAATAAAATAAATAAATAAAAACAAAAGGAAATCCCTAAAGTTCAGGGTATCTCAGGTAACCCCATCAGCCCATCTCTATCTGTCCAAGGTTCTCCACGAAAAATAAATAAATAAATAAAATGAATGAATAAAATAGTGAAGGCTCGGCTGCACCGGAAAGAGTAAGTAGAAGAGTTTGGCTACGAGAGCTTTCTGGATTTGATCTCAGCATGCATTTTCTTACTCTTTCATCCTAAGATCAGATTTGACATTTGCTCTGGTCCCGGTGAAATAATTTTTAATCTCGTCCATATTACCGTTAACGGATCCCACGCACAAGATCGCATAGATTTCTTGTCTAATTCATGACTATGATGTGCTAAGTTAACTTTTTATATTACTTATATAGTGCAAGTCGATTGCACACGTGTACATACTTGTTTATTAATATTTAGAGGTTTTTATTTCTAGGCTTATTTGTTTACTCAACTTTATCTATAACCCAATCACTATTACTTGTATCTTTAAACCTAATTGACCTTTTGTATTTGTCTTTAAACCTAATTTCTAAAATACAGTAGATAAAACATTTGTATTTATACACAAACATGATAAAAACCCCAAAATACCCCCTTTCAATACCTCATATAAACCAGTACCTCTCTCTCCTCATTTCCCCCATAAACATCTCTCAGCCCTAATTGAAAGTCCCAGATTCCCCCTTCTCGTGACCGTCGCCCATCGCCGTAGTTGTTGCCGTGCGCTCACCCTCACAGTCGCCTTCGCAGTCGCTGTTGCTGCCATCGTCACAGTGAGCTCATATCGTTGCAGTGCCGTGACGTAAGAACCCAAATTCAAGTAAGAACACCTCGCCGTGAGCTCGACCTTGCCGTCGTTTTCGTCGCCGTCGCCCGCTGTGTCCAGTCGAAGTGAACTTGCCCTCGCCGTGAGCTCGACCTCACCGTCGCCCGACACCTTAGTGCCGGTGAGCTCTATTTTCCATTTTTTTCTACTGTAATTAAAGTCAAAGAAATCATTTGTGGTTTGGGTATTTCATGGACAAGAAAAAAATCACAAATTAAACAATTATACTAAAAAAATTTCACTAGATTCATAGAAATTGAAATTTTTGACTTGGGTATAATTAATTTGTTACTTTTATTACAGCCCATAGAAATAGAAATCTAGTCTTGGATTTTTTTTTGACTTAGGTATAATTTTTTCATCGGATTCAACTTGCTCGTCACAAATTTTGGACTTGGGTATTATCGAAAATTTAATTTGTGACTTGGCTATAATTATACTGTAATAAAATGTTTTCTATGTTGACATCTAGTCTTGGATTCACAGCTGTAAGTTTCATTGATAGATCTGGCAAGAAGAAGAAAATAATTGTTTCGTTGGATTTATAGCTGCAAGTTTCTATCTCAAACTGTAATATAATATGTATCTTTTTCCCCATGTTTCATTATAACCCGTGTACATGAAAAATAAGAATGGACTTTCACTATGTTGATAGATAACTAAAGTTGGTTTATGTTTTACTTTGGTAGCAGAAAATCATACATATGGATTTAGTGAGAATTCCATCAAACATTTGCTACTTCCGGGACCTTCTTCAAAATCGTATTTCTTCTACATTGTCGGAAGATCATCGGATAGCCCTTCAAGATAGTCCATTCTATGGCTATTTGGATGTTCCCGATATTCCAATGCAACCATTTCTAGCGGATTGTTTGTTGAAAGTATTTGATGTTGAAAAAAGTAGTTTCAAAATTGTAGGAAAATGTACCTCCTTTGGTGTTGAAGATGTTGGGAGAATTATGGGTCTTCTGATGGGAGGATCTAAAGTTATATGCAGTTTACTAGAAATACTGCTAACTTGTATATCCAGTCTACTATTCTTTTAATCCGCATATCTTTTGATTTTAGGATATAAACGTGATCCTCAAGCTATGTTTCCCGGATGCTAGATGCCAACTGCGATATGCAAATTTTGAGTACTATTTTGTGGTGTATAAATATATGTGGGTGTTTGATTTGTAAAGTATTGTTCTCAGTTTGTTAGACTGAAAGTAGATAATGAAAGTTATTCTTAATAGTGTTATGTGCTTGTGATATGTGTTTGGTGTTATTATGTGCTGTTTGATGAGGGTTGAATTATTATGCTGGTTGATGAGAGTTGCTATTATGTGCTGGTTCTCAATAATAAAAGTTATGTTCTCAATAGTGTTATGTTCTTAGTGCTATTATGTGCTGGTTGATTAGGGTTGAAATATTTTAATTTCAAGGCTCGTGTTTTAGTCTTGTAAGCTGAAAACTCAAAGGTTTGTAATAGGGTTGAAATATTTTAATTTCAAGGCTCGTGTTTTAGTCTTGTAAGCTGAAAACTCAAAGGTTTGTAAGCTGATTTTGAGGTAATCAAGCAAAGGCTCGTGTTTTAGTCTTGTAAGCTGAAAACTCAAAGGTTTGTAAGCTGATTTTGAGGTAATCAAGCAACTGTCAGTGAATTGAAAAATACAACGTGCGGAACGTAGCTTAACTCATGCATATCCTGTAAGTATAGCATGATACGTTGTAAGTATAGCATGATACGCTGTAAGTATAGCATGATATCCAGTAAGTATAACACGATACGCTGTAAGTATAACATGATATCCAGTAAGTATAGCATGATATATTGTAAGTATAGCATGATATACAGTAAGTATAGCATGATACACTATAAGTATAGCATGATTGTGATGCCCCTGGGTTCACACAAGGCTGCAGTCCAAGGTAAAACCAGAGATGTCAAACCAGCCATGCACCCACACTGTGCATAAACACGTTTCACCAATCACAACAATATCCTCTAGTGAAATCAAATAGAAGTGCAGGTACAAAACAGGCAAAATAAAGGTAATAAATATAATAGACATGATATAGAAGAGATATCTCATAAATAAAAAAGAATCGTGTCTCAACTATAATACATCTGATATCTGAATAATAAAAATATCTCAACATGAATTAACTAAAAATCATACTAATGCACATTGCCTTTACAATATGAAAATAAAACTCTAATGTCTGGATAAAACTCAAAACTACAGTGGAGTCTCTACAAGTAAAAATATGCGACGGCGACTATGCCAGAACTCCGTCACCCTGCGGCTCTCCAAAACTCCGAACTATCGGAAAAGTAATTTAAAAGAAAAAGAACAATAACAAGAGCGTCAGAGCGCTACAACAAGATTACCTCCATCCGTCCCCAGAGGAAGGGATGCTAGATGGAGTGAATGCTCTATCTATTAAGCATAATCTATCTAGATTCATTTTTCCCGTATCTAAGTGGGATTAACATTTAGAAACCTATAACACGAGACATAGTACGTCGAGCGAAATAATCCAAACAAAGAAACACTCATGTATATACCATAAGTCTCAAATTGTAGATATCTAAACATTAATACCGAACTAAGAAAAGACAATCTAATGGAACCAACAATTGAAAATCCACGACACGAGACTAGTACGTCGAGATTAATAATCCAAACAAGGAAACTCTCATATATATATATTATATGTCTCAAGTTGTGAATCTCTAATCATTGATCCTAACTAAGAAGTAAAGAAAGCAGTAAAAGAATTAAGACATCAACTCATAGTATTTATAATATCTTCCACTATCACTGGTGAGATAGAATAAAATACCAACACATAATCTTGTATACTTTTAAAAGCAACGTATCTCAGTCATATAGTTCAGTGATAGGTCGTATTCATAACCGATATCTGCCACACTTAGACTATTAAGTAATTGTCTCAGTGCGATGGACTACCCTGTAGGTATCCTGAACTGTGTACATGACTCATTAGTCTCATCGTAATCTCAGTGCATAACATGAGTGCGGAACGGACTACCAAATAGGCATCCTAGAAATAAGGCTCACGAGCCTCATCGCACCCTAGTGCGGGACGGACAGCTAGATCAAGCCTCCTAAAATCCGACTCAATGGCCTGTACATGTGGAATATCGATACACTATCTCATGTAGTACTGAACTAAGCTCATCAACGATATCCACCTCATATATAAACTGTGTATATCTGGTATGTCAATGCACTATCACATATAGTACTGAGCTATGCTCATCAACGACATCCAACATGTGTATGAACGATATCTAATTCAAATATGATCAAATCAAATCTCATCATAATCCCCTTGGAATTTTCAAATGTGTAACACTACATATTCATGACTATACGTGTAACATCAAGCGGCTCAAAACTCCGCGAACGCATCTCAAAACGGCGCAACACAGCTCCACTAAATGAGCAGGAAAATAGACGGGACTTCTGTTAGTAAAATGAGCATATTTTTATCTAAGAAAACTATTTTTAGAAATGGTTTTCTATTTTAAAAACTAGATTCACACATCTTTCAATTGTCATAAGTTTGGTTCAGTTTGGAGTTCATTTGTTATCTTAAATCTCTAGTTAAATATTATATATGTGCAACAGTTTTTCTACATGATATAATTTTTGTAAAAAGAATATATCTTTCTCTATACAAACTTATTTTAAGAATGGTTTTCTGTTTTATAAACTAGATACATATAGCTTTCATTTGGAACTAGTTTGGTTAAATTTGGAGTTTATTTGCTATCTCAAAATCTCAGTTAAATATTATACAAGTGATGCAGTTTTCTGTAGAAAATATATATTTAGTACATCTCTTAAATTTTTCATATATAAACAAAATTATGAATACCCTAATGATTATGATCATGATACTATCATAAACAGCAAGAAAAGATTACTAATCTAGCATTGGTTTAAGTTTTAACATAAAAAAAATTCTGATTTTTAACATCACAAGTTAAGATTTAAACATGAAAACACATATTAAACATCTAAACTAGTTATTAAGTTAAGATTTAAACATGAAAACACATATTAAACATCTAAACTAGTTATTTAACTATGAGGATGAGTTTGGATGAAGATAACATATTAAACATCTAAACTAGTTATTTAACTATGAGGATGAGTTTGGATGAAGATAATCTTACCTCAAACGTTGTTCTATGCCTCTAAAATAAATAGCAAGCAATCCACGAGCACGAACAACCCGTTCTCCCTTGTCACACGTTGAAGATCTCGTCCTCGTGTCGGTATTGTGCTTCACAAAGCTCCTTGTCACACGTTGAAGATCTCGCCCTCGTGTCGGTATTGTGCTTCACAAAGCTCTCAAAATTCATAAGAAAAAGATCTAGGGTTTTTGAGAGGATAGGGTGGCTGCTAGGGTTTATTGATATGATAAAAGAGAGGAATTTACGTGAAAAATATAGGTATTTATAGAGGCAAACCCGAAACAAACATGTTTGATCCGAACCAAGAAACCTAGTCTGACTAGAAAAACAACTTTCGATATTTTGACTATAACTTTCACGTTTGACCTCAGAATGAGGTGATATAAAATTTGTTGGAAAGCTCTTGCATAGGCTTATAACTTTAGTCTTTTAAGGTTTTTCATATTACAACTGATTAGGTATGTAAAATGCATATACTTTTAACTGGTCGTTTTCCCCATATTCAGGCCCGTGCACATGTGCATGATATCACTTCTATATTCACATATATACATTGAATTGATCTCAAATCAATTCTTAGCATACTCAAACATTAATAAATATTATTTTTTTATAATATAACATATTTATTATTATTTATTATAAAATATTCAATTTTTTTGGGTTTTACAATGATACACTGTAACTATAGCATGATATAATATAAGTATAGCATGATACAATGTAAGTATAGCATGATATCCTGAAAGTATAGCATGATATATGTAATTATAGCATGATGCACTGTAAGTATAGCATGATATCCTGTAAGTATAACATAATACACTATAAGTATAGCATGATATCCTAAAAGTATAACATGATATAATATAAGTATAGCATGATGCACTGTAAGTATAGCATGATATCCTGTAAGTATAGCATGATATACTATAATATATACCATACTTACACTTCATCATGCTATACTTACAGGATATCATGATATACTTACAGTGCATCATGCTATACTTACAGAATATCATGCTATACTTACAAGTCTTGTATTTCATGTTATACTTACAGGTTATCATTCTATACTAAAATCAAATTTAATTAAAATTTCATCATAACAAATTTAATTAAAAATTATGTATTCATGAATAATAATGAGAAATTAATGTGAAATAATCATGTGAAATAACTAATGTGAAATCATAATGTGAAATTAATGAGTGGTTGACTAAAACCTCATTTAACTAACACTTTATCAAATGTAACAAATTTTACTAATTTTTATGACTTCATCAATACAATTGTCATGAATAAATGGAGAAATTAATGTTATAAACTTGATAGTTGAGTAAATTGCAAAATTGTACATTCAATTGCTAAGAAAGTGATGAATATATACCAAAATCAAACCATACACATTAATGATGGATTGATAAGTGGGTGAGGATTAATTAATGGGTTTATAAGAGAAGAATATATTAATGGAGTGAGAGAGGGTAGTTAATTGAGAAATGGAGTAAGAGAAAGGGAGGGGAGAGGGGGGAGAGCGACGGAGAGAGGGAGAGGGGGAGAGCGAGGGGTTCCTGCCTGTTTCTATCCTCTCCCGCGCGCGGGAGAGGAGAGAAACAGGTGGGACCCCCCTTCTCTCTCTATCTCTCTTCATTTTTCTTTAATTTTTAATTTTTTAAAGGGACCCACTTACATGAGATAAAATATGAAAGGCTATAATAAGAATTTAAAAAAAAACTTAGAGGGACCCACATATAAAAGTATTGTATTTTGGAAATTGGGTTTAAAGACAAATACAAAAAGAGAATTGGATATAAAGATACAAGTAATAATGATTGGGTTTATAGGTAAAATTGAGTAAACAAATGAGCCTAGAAATAAAAACACCTAATATTTATCTAATAACTAGTGCATCTGTTATAGGTCTACCTAAATATAGTTAGAACATAGTGAACCAGCTGTTATCATTTTTTTAAAGCAGGTCAATCGTAACTAGGATATTATTAAAAATAATTACAATATATGGAAGGGGGCTATTAATATTTCATAAGGCCCAAAATATGATAAACTTTAATTACATGAATTAGACTATTCCAATTGATGATCTGCTCTATTCATCATAATTTAAACGTCTCAAAACATTTATAAAATAAAAATCATGATGATTAAATACTTCTAATACATATTTTCATTGTCTCTTTGGTTTTTGTGATCACGTGAGTTGGGGGAACGCGGTTTCAAACCGCATGAAGCACAAGCCCACACGGACACAACCAGGCCCACCCGAATCACACCCTCACAAATATATATACGTGAGGGTTTTGTAGGTTTTTGACACAACCAGGCCCACCCGAATCACACCCTCACAAATATATATACGTGAGGGTTTTGTAGGTTTTTTTTAGCAGCAGCAATTGAGGGTGCAAGAGGGCTTGGCTGCGGAACAAAAGCAAAAGCAGAGGAAAAAGTTTGCAGCAGCGGCTGCAGAAGAAAAACACAGAATTCAAGAGGAGATTTTGTGTGTAGGATTTTGTGCTTTTGTAGAGAGAGTTTGTGAGGGATTTGAGAGAGTTTGTTTGAGGGTTTAGATTATGAGTGATTATAAACCCTAGTTGTATTCTCTCCCTCTATTAGTAGATCTCTCCCCCTCCTTACCCCGTGGACGTAGGCAATTTGTCGAACCACGTAAAAATTGGTTGTACTGCTATTTGTGTGATTTGTAATAGCTTTTTAGGTTCCCTCGACGCGCAGTCCTAGAGCTGACGAGAGGAAGAGCTAATATCCCACTTTGATGGGATATTAGCTAGGCTTCAGATTCTTGTTCCCTTTGAGAAACAAGAATTCTTATTGCGACCTATCTCTTGTTGTGCTGCCGAAGTGCTGCCGAAATTTTCGCTGCGCGCAACAAGTGGTATCAGAGCCCAGATTTCAGATCTAGGGTTTTTTTTGGTGGAGGAAGATTCTTGTATGAAGCTTATTTCTTGGTGTTCTCGGCTTCGGTGGAGATAGCATTAGGAGTTGCCGTTGGAGATTTTGCTTTCCTCGTGTGGTTAGGAAATCTATTTGGAATCCAATCTAGGGTTCAATTGGGTGGTTCCTTATTTCTATCAAATTTATTCTTTCTCTACAATTTTGGAGTTAGTTCGCAATGGGAGAATAAGGTGAAAGCAGCAAATCGATGGCGAGTACAATACAAGTTGGTTTTCAGAACACTAAGATTAGTGTGGTGAAGTATGATGGCAAAATCAACTTTGGTTTGTGGATGAACGACGTACAGGATGCGCTTAATGCTCAGAATTTAGAAGAGACCATCATGGTCCACGAGAGGCCACCTAAATATGAAGAGGCGGTATGGGAGAAGATGAATAGGAACGCTTGTGGGGTGATCAGGTCCTGTTTGGAACAGGAGCTGAAATATGATGTGATTGGGGTGACGTCTGCAATGAAGATGTGGAAATTCTCAACAACAAGTATCTCACAAAGAGTGTTGAGAACAGGTTGCACTTACTGCGAAGACTCTTCAGATTTCAGATGTCCAGAGGCACCTCGCTAGCGGCTCATGTGAACAACTACACTAAGTTGTTGTCGGACTTGGCGAATGTTGATGAGAAGATATCGGATGAATACAAGGCGATTATTTTGTTGGGCTCCTTACCGGATGAGGAGTATGATACATTCGTGCTCACTTTGTTGAACGGGAGATCTTCTATCAGTTATAGTGAAGTGACTAACGCTTTGACCAATTATGATTTGAGGAGGAAGGACAAGGAGACTTCTCGTGCTAGCACTTCAGGCGAGGCCTTGTCGACGAGAGGTAGAAGCCCATATCCGAAAGGTGGTAATAGAGGAAGGTCAAAGTCAAGAAGCCGTCACCAATTAGCAAAGAACCAATGTGCATTCTGTAAGGAGCAGAGACATTGGAAGAGAGACTATCCGAAGCTCAAGGAGAAAGAGAATGGCAAGAAAAATGGCCCGAAGGCCAATGAGGTGAATATTGCGAAAGGTGATGATTCCGATGATTCGTGCTTTTCTCTACTGATTACTCCGGAGGTGAACCACGTGGATGCATCAGATTGGATGCTTGATTCCGGTGCTACTTTTCATGTGACCCCTAGGCGAGACTGGTTTGCATCTTTTGAGAAAGTCGACGGGGGCGTTGTTGTCATGGGAAATGATCAATCCTGTGGCGTTTGTGGGATAGGTACCGTACGGATTAGGATGCACGATGGAGTAGTCCGTGAGTTGAAGGAGGTGAGATTTGTTCCTCAACTGAAGAAAAATCTTATCTCAGTTGGAGCTTTGGAGGCGAAAGGATTCAAGGTGACTTTCGAAAACGCTGTAGCGAAGGTTACTAAGGGATCATTGGTGGTGATGAAGGGAGTCCGCAATCGAAATTTGTATTATTTGAAGGGAAGCACCGAGATTGGCCAGGTTGCTTCGGTTATTTCAGAAGCGGACATGAGCAGACTTTGGCACTATAGATTGGGGCACACAGGTGAAAAGTCACTGCAGGCATTGTGCAAGCAGAGACTATTGAAGGGAGCCAAGAGTGGGAAGATTGACTTCTGTGAGCACTATGTTCTTGGCAAGAAGACGAAGGTGAAGTTCGGGACTGCCATTCATCAGACGAGAGGCATCCTGGACTACGTGCATACAGACGTTTGGGGTCCCACCAAGACTGCATTACTTGGTGGTAGACATTGGTTCGTCACTTTTGTAGATGACTATTCTAGGCGTTGTTGGGTGTACACCATGACGAAGAAGAGTGAAGTCCTAGATTTGTTTGTGGAGTGGAAGAAGAGATTGGAACTGCAGACTGGGAGAAAGATCAAGACGTTGCGATCCGACAACGGTGGTGAGTATACTTCTGACCCCTTTCAGCAGCTATGTCGAGACGAGGGCATAGAGAGACACTTCACAGTTAGTCATACACCGCAGCAAAATGGGGTGGCAGAGAGGTTGAATCGGTCTTTACTGGAGAAGATCCGATGCTTATTGTCGCAGAGTGGTTTGGAGAAGATCTTTTGGGCTGAGGCACTTACATATGCGAGCCACCTCATTAATAGGCTGCCTTCATCTGCGATTGAGGGGAAAACCCCTATGGAGATGTGGTCGGGAAAGCCAGCACATGACTATGACCAGCTCAAGGTATTTGGGTGCCCTGCATATTATCATGTTAGAACTGATAAATTGGAACCTCGAGCTAGGAAGGCCATATTTATAGGATTCAAACGTGGTGTCAAGGGATACAAGCTTTGGGATCCAGTTGATAAGAAGATTGTGCTGAGTAGGGACGTCACGTTTGATGAAGCTTCTATCTTGAAGCTTCCCAGCTCTCATCAGGTGGAGAGCGACCCGACGGAGGAGATATCGCAGGTGGTGGAGATCGATGCAGCTCCACATTGTCCAGATGGTACAGTATCCATGCAGGTGCCGACTGAGGTGACGCCAGGCGAGCACGACGATGACACGGAGGATACGAGTACAAATGTGCAGGATCAGGAACCGACGGCTCAGGTTCAGGATTCTATTGCGGCTAGGAGACAGAGGAGAAACATACAGATGCCAGCACGGTATGCCGACACAGTTGCGTATGCACTTCCGGTGGAGAGTATCGATGAGTTAGTGCCTACTACATTCAGAGAGGCCGAGCAGAGTTCGGAGGCTGATTCGTGGCAGGTGGCTATGCAGGAGGAGATGGAATCTCTTCATAAGAACGATACATGGGAGCTTGTTGAGCTTCCAAAGGGGCGGAAGGCAATTGGTTGCAAGTGGGTATACACGAAGAAGGAGGGCATTGAAGGCACTCCGTTGAGATTCAAGGCTAGGTTGGTTGCGAAGGGCTATGCACAGGAGGAAGGTATTGACTATAATGAGGTTTTCTCTCCGGTGGTGAAGCATTCTTCGATTCGGATTTTGCTAGCTTTGGTGGCACAGTATGGTTTAGAGTTAGATCAGTTGGATGTGAAGACGGCATTTCTTCATGGTGATCTTGATGAAGAAATATATATGACTCAGCCATTGGGATTCCGAGCTGCAGGGAAAGATAAGTTGGTTTGCAAACTGAAGAAATCGCTATACGGTTTGAAGCAGTCTCCTCGACAGTGGTATAGGCGATTCTGAGAGTTTGTTTGAGGGTTTAGATTGTGAGTGATTGTAAACCCTAGTTGTATTCTCTCCCTCTATTAGTAGATCTCCCCCCTCCTTGCCCCGTGGATGTAGGCAATTTGCCGAACCACGTAAAAATTGATTGTACTGCTTTTGTGTGATTTTGTAATAGCTTTTAGGTTTCCTCGACGCGCAGTCCTAGAGCTGACGAGAGGAAGAGCTAATATCCCACTTTGATGAGATATTAGGCTTCAGATTCTTGTTCCCTTTAAGAAACAAGAATTCTTATTGCGACCTAACTCTTGTTGTGCTGCCGAAGTGCTGGTGGGTAGGAGATCTATTTGGAATCCGATCTAGGGTTCAGTTGGGTGGTTCCTAATTTCTATCAAATTTGTTCTTTCTCTATAATTTGGAGTTAGTTTGCAATGGGAGAAGAAGGTGAAAGCAGCAAGTCGATGCGAGTACAATACAAGTTGGTTTTCAGAACACTAAAATTAGTGTGGTGAAGTATGACGGCAAAATCAACTTTGGTTTGTGGAATACAAGGCGATTATTTTGTTGGGCTCCTTACCGGATGAGGAGTATGATACATTCGTGCTCACTTTGTTGAACGGGAGATCTTCTATCAGTTATAGTGAAGTGACTAACGCTTTGACCAATTATGATTTGAGGAGGAAGGACAAGGAGACTTCTCGTGCTAGCCACCTAAATATGAAGAGGCGGTATGGGAGAAAATGAATAGGAACGCTTGTGGGGTGATCAGGTCCTGTTTGGAACAGGAGCTGAAATATGATGTGATTGGGGTGACGTCTGCAATGAAGATGTGGGAAATTCTCAATAATAAGTATCTCACAAAGAGTGTTGAGAATAGGTTGCACTTGCTGCGAAGACTCTTCAGATTTCAGATGTCCAGAGGCACCTCGCTAGCATCTCATGTGAACAACTACACTAAGTTGTTGTCGGACTTGGCAAATGTTGATGAGAAGATATCGGATGAGTACAAGGCGATTATTTTGTTGGGCTCCTTACCGGATGAGGAGTATGATACATTCGTGCTCACTTTGTTGAACGGGAGATCTTCTATCAGTTATAGTGAAGTGACTAACGCTTTGACCAATTATGATTTGAGGAGGAAGGACAAGGAGACTTCTCGTGCTAGCACTTCAGGCGAGGCCTTGTCGACGAGAGGTAGAAGCCCATATCCGAAAGGTGGTAATAGAGGAAGGTCAAAGTCAAGAAGCCGTCACCAATTAGCAAAGAACCAATGTGCATTCTGTAAGGAGCAGAGACATTGGAAGAGAGACTATCCGAAGCTCAAGGAGAAAGAGAATGGCAATGAGATTTGTTCCTCAACTGAAGAAAAATCTTATCTCAGTTGGAGCTTTGGAGGCGAAAGGATTCAAGGTGACTTTCGAAAACGCTGTAGCGAAGGTTACTAAGGGATCATTGGTGGTGATGAAGGGAGTCCGCAATCGAAATTTGTATTATTTGAAGGGAATCGCCGAGATTGGCCAGGTTGCTTCGGCTATTTCAGATGCGAACATGAGCAGACTTTAGTACTATAGGTTGGGGCACACAGGTAAAAAGTCACTGCAGGCATTGTGCAAGCAGAGACTATTGAAGGGAGCCAAGAGTGGGAAGATTGACTTCTGTGAGCACTATGTTCTTGGCAAGAAGACGAAGGTGAAGTTCGGGACTGCCATTCATCAGACGAGAGGCATCCTGGACTACGTGCACACAGACGTTTGGGGTCCCACCAAGACTGCATCACTTGGTGGTAGACATTGGTTCGTCACTTTTGTAGATGACTATTCTAGGCGTTGTTGGGTGTACACCATGACGAAGAAGAGTGAAGTCCTAGATTTGTTTGTGGAGTGGAAGAAGAGATTGGAACTGCAGACTGGGAGAAAGATCAAGACGTTGCGATCCGACAACGGCGGCGAGTACACATCAGACCCCTTTCTGCAGCTATGTCGAGACGAGGGCATAGAGAGACACTTCACAGTTAGTCATACATCGCAGCAAAATGGGGTGGCAGAAAGGTTGAATCGGTCTTTACTAGAGAAGATTTGATGCTTATTGTCGCAGAGTGGTTTGGAGAAGATCTTTTGGGCTGAGGCACTTACATATGCGAGCCATCTCATTAATAGGCTGCCTTCATCTGCGATTGAGGGGAAAACCCCTATGGAGATGTGGTCAGAAAAGCCAGCACATGACTATGATCAGCTCAAGGTATTTGGGTGCCCTGCATATTATCATGTTAGAACTGATAAATTAGAACCTCGAGCTAGGAAGGCCATATTTGTAGGATTCAAGCGTGGTGTCAAGGGATACAAGCTTTGGGATCCAGTTGATAAGAATATTATGCTGAGTAGGGACATCACGTTTGATGAAGCTTCTATCTTGAAGCTTCCCAGCTCTCATCAGGTGGAGAGCGACCCGACAGAGGAGATATCGCAGGTGGTGGAGATCGATGTAGCTCCACATTATCCAGATGGTACAGTATCCATGCAAGTGCCGACTGAGGTGACGCCAGGCGAGCACGACGGTGACACGGAGGATACGAGTACAAATATGCAGGATCAGGAATCGACGGCTCAGGTTCAGGATTCTATTGCGGTTCGGAGACAGAGGAGAAACATACAGATGCCAGTACGGTATGCTGACACAATTGTGTATGCACTTCCGGTGGAGAGTATCGATGAGTTGGTACCTACTACATTCAGAGAGGCCGAGCAGAGTTCGGAGGCTGATTCGTGGCAGGTGGCTATGCAGGAGGAGATGGAATCTCTTCATAAGAACGATACATGGGAGCTTGTTGAGCTTCCAAAGGGGCGGAAGGCAATTGGTTGCAAGTGGGTATACACAAAGAAGGAGGGCATTGAGAGCACTCCATTAAGATTCAAAGCTAGGTTGGTTGCGAAGGGCTATGCACAGGAGGAAGGTATTGACTATAATGAGGTTTTCTCTCCGGTGGTGAAGCATTCTTCGATTCGGATTTTGCTAGCTTTGGTGGCACAATATGGTTTGGAGTTAGATCAGTTGGATGTGAAGACGGAATTTCTTCATGGTGATCTTGATGAAGAAATATATATGACTCAGCCATTGGGATTCCGAGCTGCAGGGAAAGAAAAATTAGTTTGCAAACTGAAGAAATCGCTATACGGTTTGAAGCAGTCTCCTCGACAGTGGTATAGGCGATTTGATGGTTTTATGCTTGGTCATTCGTACACTCGGAGCCAGTTTGATCCTTGCGTATATTTTCGCAAGTTGAAAGGAGGTGCGTACATTTATTTGTTGCTCTATGTCGATGACATGTTGGTTGCCTCTATTTTCAGGTCGGCTATAGATGAATTGAAAGTTCAGCTTTCAAATGAGTTTGAGATGAATGACTTGGGTGAGGCGAAGCGCATTCTAGGGATGGAGATCGGCAGAGACAAGAAGAAGGGCAGAATTTGTTTGACACAGGTGGCTTATTTGAAGAAGGTTCTACAGTGATTTTATGTTAGCATGGATATGAAGCCAGTTAGTGTACCATTGGGAGCCCATTTAAAGCTTTCAGCTGGTCTTTCACCGAAGTCAGTTGAAGATAGAGAGTTGATGTCGAAGACTCCATATGCGAGTGCGGTTGGGAGCTTGATGTACGCGATGGTATGTACGAGGCCAGATTTGTCACAGGCGGTAAGCATGGTATCGAGATACATGCACGATCCAGGAGTGGGTCATTTGGATGCTGTGAAATGGATTTTGAGGTATATTCGAGGTACGCTCAATGTTGGTTTGGTTTATGAGCGGGACACTACAGGTGGGCAGCTATGCATTGGTTATGTTGATTCGGATTATGCCAGGGATTTGGATAAGCGCCGGTCTACTACGGGGTATGTGTTTACTTTGACCCGTGCACCGGTGTATTGGAGATGCACCTTACAGTCGACGGTGGCTTTGTCTACGACGGAGGCAGAGTATATGGCTGTTACGGAGGCTGTAAAGGAGGCTATTTGGCTTCGAGGACTTTTAGAGGAACTTGGTATATCGCAGAGGTCCGTCACTATTCATTGTGATAGCATGAGTGCTATCTATTTGGTGAAGAATCAGGTTTTTCATGCGAGAACGAAGCACATTGACGTTCGTTATCACTTCGTTCGGGATGTTCTTGAAGATGGCGATGTGGAGATTGTGAAAGTCCACACGAAGGATAATCCGGTAGATATATTCACTAAGGTGGTTCCGAGCAACAAGTTTGATCATTGTCGAGACTTGTTGCACATTCGTGATTGTTAAGGCCGTTGGCGGCCATTTGGGTGAACTACGTTCGGCTTGATTCCTTGGGCAAGAGGATACTGATAATCACATTTTATTATAATTTTATACCCTCATTATCGATTTTACATGAATAAATATACCATTAATAATTGTTGTTAGCTTAGTTTTCACATAATTGAATAAAAAAAATAAATATTATTAAATGTAAAAACCCCTAAAAATCTCTTTTCTTTATTTTATAGCATTTTAGAAGCCTATGAAGCAAAAGCTTAAAAGAGGAAAATAATCAAAAGCCCAAAATAAGCCAACACAAGCTCATTTTTTTCTCAAATTTGCATAAGGACCGGACTTGGGCATTAAATCAAAAACCGGATTTGTTTAGCTTGTCATGTTTAAAGGATTTTGGACTGCTGGATTTCCATTGGGCCGGACCTCAAGACAAGGACCGAACAAGCTGCTACAAAAATCAAAAAAATCAAATGAGTTGATGGTCCGGTTTTAGCAAGT
The DNA here is from genome assembly GCF_001876935.1 of Asparagus officinalis. Classification (NCBI taxonomy): domain Eukaryota; kingdom Viridiplantae; phylum Streptophyta; class Magnoliopsida; order Asparagales; family Asparagaceae; genus Asparagus; species Asparagus officinalis. The sequence continues at coordinate 32,067,762 of NC_033803.1, read as the reverse complement.
GGGCTGGAGCCTTGCTTTCGGTTTTGATGAAGCTGCAGAGATTTGATTTTGAAAATCAAATGTGGACTTTGCTGGAGAAGCAAGGACCGGACCATTAAAATGAGCTGAAAATCAAATCGGACTTGGATTTCAACTCAGCTGCTAATGGAGATAGAAGAATGGGCCGGTTGTTTTTGCTTGGACCTTTGCTTTGGAATGAAATGAAAAATTAATTAGTGCTGCAAAATCATGATGGGCCGGTGGACTGCTACACATGGGAATTGTTTTGGATTTGGAAATTATTGTAGTGGGCCGAAATCAAATGCTCATGGACTTGCTGCACTGTTGAATGAAGACCGGACCTGGAATTTAAACTTGGGAAATGAACTTAATTGCTAAAATCACATGGGCCGAAATTAAAATGTGGACTTGGGCTGCCGAAAATTGATTGGATTTTCTTTTGAAAATCAAAGAAATCATATGGGCTAAAGAAGAACCAAAAAGCAAATTCAAAGGTGGAGACTGTTGCTTGGAGCTCAAGACAAATCCAAGGGCTCATATTCATTGAAGATTACTATAAATAGGGGTAGAGAGTGAGGGGTTAGAGGTGTGAAAATTTTGTAAACTCCTTTTGGAGAGAAGGGCTACTCTTAATTGAGAAGGCCTTCCAAAAATTGTAACTTTAGTTGCAATTAATAAAAATAATTTTTTCCTCTTTAAATTTGTCCTTTCTCCTCTTGTTGAATGATGAGGATGGAGATGAAGAGCAATTTGAAGGTTTGCATTTCTTTTCTCTTTTATTTCTTTTTAGTAATTTCTTTATTATTGCTTATTAGTTAGATTTAAATTCATGCTTGTAGTGTAGATTTATTTTCTTGTCTTTTTTATTTCTTTTTGCACTTTAATTTGTAGAGTAGATTTATTTTTCTTGCATTTAATTTCTGCAATTTATTTTGTAGTTTAGATTTTTATTTTCTTTGTAATTAGATTTATTTCTTGTTCATAGTTTAGATTTTTCTTTTCTTTTTATTTTTGTAATTAGTTCTTTTTCTTGTTTTTATTTCTTAAAGATGTGAATTTAATTCTTGTAGGAAGTTTAGAATTATATGAAACTAGTCTAATTTCCTTTATATTGTATGAATTATTCTCTTGTACTTAAAATGTTCATGTTTAGGATAATCAACTAGAGAACTAATCGGTAGAAGAAGAATTTGATAATCTATGCTTATCTTAAATGGTTTGATAGGTTATGCTTATGAATTCTAGGATTATTATCATGTTGTTGTTCTTATCATGAATAGTAATTTTGACTTAGATGATAATTTGATAGGTTACACTTTCCTTAAATGGTTTGATAATCTATGCTTAATAAATCTAAGTTGAAATATGATAAAAAGAGAATAGTTTATATTTTGTAATTAAAATTGGTTAGTTGATTATATTCTAGATTTCTTACCTCTTTTGAATCCTTCATCTTAATTTTCTTAAATTTTCTTTTCATTTTTGGTTTTATTTCTTGATTTTATTAATTCATATTTCTTGCCTTGTGATTTCATTTATTCTTTAATTCTTCCTTCTCTCCTCTAAAATTCAATTTATTATCTTTTGCAAATATTCACAACAATCACTCATCACATTCACACTTATTCTTTATTCCTAATTGTCACGCACAAAATATAAGAACCAAGTTTAATAATCTCTTAAAATCACCTTCTTCGTGGGATCGATATCTTTTTATACTATAACTTGATAAATTGTGCACTTGTAATTTTTGGTACATAATTATGCCGCATCAAGTTTTTGGCGCCGTTGCCGGGGAAGGTGCTAAAATAGGATTTTATTAACTTGATTCTTTAACTTGTGTATTTTTCTTGTGAAGGAACCGCTTGGAGCTTGAAAATCTTGGATTGAAGATCAAGAATTTGGAGCATTGCTTTCGGGTAAGTCTTCTTTCTAGTTTTCAATTCCACCCTCTTTAGCTAGCTTCACAATTAGAGACAATTAGGATTTAAAAAAAAATTATTTTTGTTGACCATAATAAAAATTCATCTTTCACTTGGATATTAACTAACAAGATAATAAATTCAAACAAGAGCTCTCTTCTCACATTTGCTTGTTGTTGACCATAAAAAAAAAGATTTTCTTTTATCATCCTTTTTAGTCGCTTTTAATTTCTAGGGTTGCATTTCATATAGTGTAGGAATTCACCAAAGTGATTGTAGCACTTGATTTGGCACACACTTAAATCATTCTTAAGGGCAAAACCCCAATCAAGATAAGGTAAGGGATTTCATCACCCTTTCCTTAGCCCACAAATCACTAATTCCTCACTTCACAAATCCAAGCCTAATAAAACTCATTAGACGTTGGCCCCTAAGGATTCGAGCTCAATAAGGAACAAGAAATCCTTAAGTGAACGGTTTAAGTTTTCTCAGAATAGTTGGTGTCTAAGGCAAGGTTTAGGGGTTGCGTAAAGCGCTCCGCAAGGAAAGAGGTACTTAATTGATCTTTGATCACCCTCTAGTACTATCCTTACCTGGCTAACTATCTGGGTAAAACTTTGATCTTTTCACTGTAGGAATTTTTGGTTAGGAGCTGGTCTAGTGGAGTTAGGCTAAACCCTGGAGTTAGAGTTGATTGAAAAATGATTGTCTTGATTTGTTTTAGTTAGGATTTTTTTCTTTATCTTCTCATATTAAAAAAAAACTAATTTTCTTTCTTCTTTCCTTTATAAAAAAAAACTAATTTTCTTTCTTTCCTTAAAAGAAAAAAAAAACTAATTTTCTTTCTTTCTTTCCTTAAAAAAAAACTAATTTTCTTTCTTTCCTTAAAAAAAAAATTTGTTTTGGTGTATGCAAATTTGGGTTCGGGATAATTTTCATCGCTTAATCCGTGTTGAACCAATCCAAGAAATGGCAAATCAGCCCGTTCTTCAGGATATGTGTTACCCCACCAGAAATGCAATTCCATCTTGCATAAGACTCCCCGAAGTAAATGGAGCAAATTTCGAGCTTAGACCGCATTTCTAACGCCTCGGCCTAAAAGTATTCACTCTGTGTCATCATACATCGCACCTTCTTCAGTAAGGTACGGTTCAGCCTCTCAGCCACTCCATTCTGTTGCGGTGTCTCTCTAACTGTGAAGTGTCTTCTAATGCCGTGATCCCGGCAAAACTGCAGAAATGGATCACTCTTATACTCTCCACCATTGTCTGAACGAAGAGTCTTCACCTTTCTACCTGTCTGCAGCTCCACTTTCTTCTTCCACTCCACAAATATATCCAGGACCTCATGTTTATGCTTCATGGTATATACCCAATTCCTCCTGGAATAATCATCAATGAAAGTGACGAAATAGTTTGCCCCACCAAGCGATGTGTGCTTAGAAGGGCCCCAAACATCTGTGTGAATGTAGTCTAATATACCTTGGGTGTTGTGAATTACGGTGCCAAACTTCACTTTAGTCTTCTTCCCAAGTATGCAATGCTCACACAGATCCATCTTGCAGGTCTTTGCACCTTTCAATAGCCCCTGTTTTGCCAATAACTGAAGGGATTTTTTACCTGTGTGTCCAAGCCTCATGTGCCATAGTGTGGTAGTGTCCTCCTCTGTGGTAATAGAAGCTGCCAGACCCCCTGTAACTGTCTTGCCCTTCAAGTAGTATAGGTTGTTTTCCCTGACACCTCGCATCACCACCATAGAACCCTTCATGACCTTCACACTAGCATCTTCTAGGATCACTCTATAACCGGATGCCTCCAAAGTCCCAAGAGAAATGAGGTTCTTCGTCAACTGCGGCACGAACCTCACATCTTTCAATTCCCTAGTCACCCCGTCATGCATTCTGATTCTGACTGAGCCAATCCCACTAATAGGACAAACGTGATCGTTCCCCATGAGCACCACGTCTCCTCTCTTCAACTCCTCAAAGTTGGTAAACCAATCCCTCTTAGGGCAAATATGAAATGTAGCTCCCGAATCAAGCATCCACTCCGTAGAGTCGGCATAACAAACTGACGGCAGTGCGGGACAAGAATAACCGGAAGAATCTGAATCTGAAATGTCGCCAACAACCTTAGCAACATTCACCTCTGAAGCTTGTACAGCTTTCCCCCTTTGCTTTCCGGCTCTATCCTTCAACTTTGGGCACTCATTCTTCTAATGTCCCTCTTCTTTGCAAAAGGCACATTGATTTCTACCAACACTTTTATGGCCACCCCTATTCTTTGATTTTGAGCGGTTGAATTTTTGGCGGTTTGGACTACGGCCACGAACTGCAAGTGCATCACCCGATGCCTTCTCGGAGGGCTCACAATCATTCTTCCTCAGCTCATAATTCACCAATGCCGAGGTCACCTCCTTGTAGCTAACTGTAGTTCGCCCATTTATCATAGTGAGAACAAAAGTACTAAACTCATCATCCGGCAACGAACACAATAGTAACATCGCCTTATCTTCATCTTCCACCATGATATCAACATTGGCCATATCCGAAATTAGCTTTGTGAAGTTGTTAACATGCTCTCGAATGGAAACTCCTCTCTTCATCTTGAATTGGTAGAACCTTTTCTTCAAATGAAGCCTATTCTCAATGCTCTTCGTCAAATATTTTTCATTGAGCGTTTCCCACAATCTCTTTGCCGATGTCTCGTTCATCACATCATAAATGAGATCCGGTGTTAGGCATGACCGAATAACCCCACAAGCCCTACTGTGCATTTTCTTCCAAACCCTATCATCAATCTCCTCGGGTTTCTCTTGAAATTCAAGAGTCTCCTCCAAATTTTGTGCATCTAAGGCGTCCATTACTTGACACCTCCATAAACCGAAGTTGATCTTGCCGTCGAACTTTGGGACATCAATTTTAGTGTTATTGATGCTCAAATTTTGGATCGCCTTTGTCAAAGCCGACCCCGATGTACTAGTAGCACTTGAACTAGCATTGCTTGTATCACCCATATTGTAGATCTACTCTCCCAACAAGAACCCAACAATGAATCCTTCGAACAAAACTCCCAAATCCAACCCGGAGCTCTGATACCACTTGTTGTGCGCCGCAGAAGCCCGAATAGACAAATCAAAAGCACACACAAGAACAATAGTAGACCACAAGTGAACACAAGCCAACCAATCACAGCAAGAACACAAGATATACGTGGTTCGGCAATGTGCCTACGTCCACGGGGCAAGGAGGGGGAAGCTTTACTAATGAAATCAAAGGGGAATACAAATTAGGGTTACAAATCTTGCCCAAAACCCTAAAAAAAGACCAATTGATCTCTCAAATAGACTCAAATCCCCTTTCAGCAGCTCAAAATCGCCAAAGCTTAACCCTAGAAACGAGTTTAGGGTTTAAATACAATTCTCAAACGAAACGGGTCTGGAAACAGAACCCAACTCAAAACCGCTTCGGCGGTCGACCGGTACGGTCGATCGCGATCCATCGCGGTCGACCGGCCCGGTCGACCGCCCGCCATCCAGCATGAGGTCCAAAATTCCAGAGAGTTCGGCGGTCGACCGACCACCGAGCAGAAACTTCTGCGGTCGACCGGACCGGTCGACCGCCACCAATGCTGAAGCCCGCCACCAATTCTGATGCCCAGTAATAAATGTGCACGAAAGCGGTTGACCGCACCAGTCGACCACCACCCTGTCAACCTGAATCCTGAGCCTGGAATCCAATTCTGCTGCCAATTCTACAGTATTGGTATTCTGGAAGGGGGTGGTCTGAAAATAGTTGGAAGCAAAAACTGTTGGAATTTTAAATTTTGCAAAAAATTCCGAAAATCAACAAACACAGCAAATAGATTAACACACAAGATTTAACGTGGAAAACCTTCAATAGGAAAAAATCATGGGATCGAAAATAATCTACTATCACCTCCAAATTATAATCTTTTGCATGGACAAAGACAACGAAACATTCTCTCTCACAATATCTTGAACTCGGTTACACCCTCTGTTAAACCCTGATTATAAGAATATTGTCTCTCTCTACCTTTCTTTACTAAAAAAGATTCCTTGAATATAATGTCTTATTTAAAAAAAATCGTAGAATATAATGTCTTATTTAAAGACACCATTGACTTGCTCATCAGGTCAATTTGGCCTCTAAAAGCACCAGGTCAATTTGGCCTCCAACAAAAATGGTTAGCCTGATTTCTAGTAGACTAGTATAACTGAGCCTAGCCTTCAAATCCAGAGTCAACTTGGAGTTTGCATGGCACCCAACAGAAAACCCCAATCATCTAAGAACAGTAGAACAAAGTTCTCATATTTTTCCTTCTTTTTGTATTCTGAGTTCGACTAAGTTCTGTGTCGAAATTGAATATAAAAAAAACGGTTCTTTCTCGAATTCTCTCGATTATTCCTAGAATTAAATTGATTTAGGGGATAAAGATGTTAACAGTGATGGTCCCGACGGAAGCAGCAAACCCTTCTCAGTTGAAGAATCCAAGGAAGAGGAAGCTGATTAGGGGTGAGCAAAATTCGGTTGAAACCGACCGAACCGACCAACCGAACTGCTGCTGGGACGGTTTTGAAGTGTGAACGGTTCGGGTCGGGTTCAGACAACTTCAACCCGTATTAACCGACCCGACCGAACATTTTTACAATTCCTCCGCAGCTCTGCAACCCGTAACCCATACCCATTACCCGACTGTATAAATTCCCTTATTCTCTCAGAGACTCAGACACCTAAACCCTAACTCTCCAGCCGACAATCCATCTCCTCTCCACCCCTCACCTCCCCTCCCCTTCTCCCCTCCCCCCCCTCAAGCAACCATCCCGACGGAAACTGTTTGTTTACGTCGGCGATGAAGGCGATGGGATCGGTAAAGATTGAGGCTAAGGAGTTGAGGCGGCGAACGGTGAAGAGATTTTTCAATCGATCGTTGAAAGGGCTTTTCTTGAGGGAGTGAATACTTGATCTGCATCAGGATCCATTCTTCTTGTTGATTTACTTCTGTCATGTTCTTTTCATCATCAGATCCCCAATTTAGACGGTGGAGATGCCCAGTAGCGGATTCTCTGGCCTTGTCAGCTCGCGCAAGGTCGACGTCACCATCGACCTGGGGAACCCCTTTCTCAACAAGACGGTCGATGGATTCCTCAATATCGGAACGGTAAAATTTCTCCTGAATCTGCTCTCCGTTCTCGATTTAATCGCGATGTTACAGTAGATTGTGTGCTGATTTGTGGCGTTTTGATTCACGCAGGTTGCTGCATCTAGTGTTGCTAATTCGGTCTAGCCCGTTGGTCAAAGAGCACCAGGCTGAGCATATAGTTCGTAAGTATAGGAGAACTTAAAGCCGCTACAAGATGCACCTCTGCTGGCTTACTTGTTAATTGCGGCTGTTTGCACAGAAGTTAGGTGATAGCGGATCTGTAGCACGATAATTCCAAAACGGTGTAGTGGCCATGAAAGGAATGCGACTTATAGATCAAAAGTTGGAGAGTTCATTTTTCCGAGGTTGATTTATTGTCTTGGGGTAAACCGCAGCGTCCGTCAGGTAAAAATCCATGCAAGACTTCTTCAGATTCGTTTGAGGCAACGCGCGGTCCCGTTCACACAAGTGCTGGCACCAATAAGTCCTAAGACTCGCGTTCTCTGACATGGCTGTCCTTGATAGTTCGGCTGCAGCGTAAATAGACCAGCCGTTCTTATAGACATCCGTGTGCTCAAGGCATGCAATTCTTCGATGAGAAGTATGGATGAACCGCGGTCAGCCACTATTGCAATACTATCATTTGGGCAAATACTGACTGTTTGACCCACGCTGCCAGCGAATATCTTCAATTAGGCAGATGAACAATCTATATATGTGATCCCATCTGATGGAGAGAATCGTACCCGACGCGAGATGGTAAGTAGTAAGAATTCTTATTCAGCGCAATATCCAGGTGAAGAACAAAGAGGGAGAGGTGATCGACTACTGATGTCAGGATGCATTGATTTAATGATGAGGAGACCTTCATGATGCACTTGAGACACTTTGGAGGAATGGACAGAGCTTGCAGGAACAATACTATGAGCGCTATTGGTTACTCATCGTTTCTATCGTATACATATCAGTGGCACTGTTGCCGTGGCAAACGACAGACGAGTCGCATCTACCTACTGAGATAGTCAGATTCTTTCGCCGGCAAAGGTCGGGACATGTCGTACGTCCGTTAGGGTTCTGACACTCCATCATCGCATCTTGATCTTTTAGTAGATATATCAGATACCCAGTCCACCATTGTTAGGCAGAGTCCAAGCTATCGCGCATAGCATGGTTTGTTCCCTATAGGCAGTACGGACCGCCTCGTGACAGACTTATGGAGCTCGAGCACTAAGTACGGGGCTCTATCTACCGCGCTAGTAAATGAAGCTTACGCAGTATCCTAGCGCTAGCATTACAGTGTGGTAGAGACGAGGTCAATCCTTAGCAGTTATCATTTCTTCTGAAGTTGACTACCCGGGTAAAAAGAACTTCTCTAAAAAGCTGTTTTTAAGAGAGATAGGGGAAGCATTGGAGTGGATGGACCATGGCCTGATAAATCAAAGGGAATTAGTCCAACTATTGTTTCAACACTCGAAATCCATTTGATAGATGAATGCCAAACCTACATAGGATGCTCAACGTAGGCTTAAAACCCAGTGATGAAAGAAGGCGGCCGTTAGGAAAGACATTCTGAAATGTCTGCGATCAATGGGATCATTTATGCCGGCATTTACTGATAGTTTCGTAGGGTGAAGTCCCGTCCAGGTTGTTCCAAAGAAATCTGGATCCCCGGTGATTCGCAAAATGAGGCTAATGAGCTGATTCGCGCACGTCGGATCCAACTGGATTGGCGAGTTCTGTAATTGACTACCGAACAGCTCAACTTAAGCCACTCGGAAAGATCACTTCCCTCTCGCTTTCATTGACGGCAATGATGTTAGAGCGTTTAGCAGGAGCACCGAGTTCTACGACTGTTTGCTGCTGGATGATATTCAGGTTACAATCAATCCCCTAATCGCTCCAGGAGATAGGAGAAACCACATTCACTGTTGCCCGTATGGAAGGAAACATTCGGCATACGCGACGCATGCCTTTTGGGCCTGTGCAATGACCGGCCACCATTCCAACGTTGCAATGATGCAGTATTTTTTCCGACATGGTAGAGCGATTTCTGGAGAAAATTTCAATGGATGCTTTCTATTTTGGTGACACAATTTTCACAATGTTTTGCAATCATCTTAAACTGGTCTTAGAAGCGGTGTAGGGGAAAAATCTGACTCTTAATTGAGAGAAATGTCATTTCATGGTCAAAACAAGGCATTGTCTTAGGCACATGATAGTTTCCAAAGGGGAAATCGAAGCTGGACAAAGCTAAGGTAGATTTCATTTCGATCCTCCTCGTTCCCAAGACTGTCAAAGATGTCAGATCGTTTCTTGGTCATGCTGGGGTTTTTACCGACGTTTCAATCAAGGATTTCAAGCAAATGCTAGACCTTGACGAATCTTTTAGCCGTCAAGGAATCATCATTTGTCTTCTCTCCCGATTCTCAAAAGCTTTATGAATATACTGAATAACGGAGCTAACCACAAGCTCCTATCATTCATAGCACCGGAACTGGACGCTATTAGCCGATTCGAACTGATGTGTGATGCATCTGATTCTGCAATGCAGTGCTTGTTTTAGGACAATGGTTTGAATGAAGAAGCCGTATGTGATCTACTACGCCAGTAGGACTCTGATGATGCAGCCAGCAAAACTAATCTCATGTCACAGAGAAAGCAGTTTTTTAGATGTAGTCTTGGCCTTTCAGCAAAAATTCAGGTCGCTACCTCATCGGTTTCCTTAAGCAAGTTTTCACCTGATCAGCGCGCATAAAGTGAATCTTTTTGACGGCAAAAGCGATGGCTTACAAAGCAGTCGGCTCATGTAGATGGATTCTCTTCTTCCAGAGTTTGACATTCAAATTCGTTGTACAGACAGGGGAAACAGAGAACCGTAGCAGATCACCTCCTCTCGACTCCCAAATGACCAATATCAACGCGTTCCAATCAAATGAACATTTTCCAAGATGAACAACTGCCTAGAATCACCAATCTGTTCGCCTGGTTCGCGCGACATTGGGGTGACATACAATAGTCATGAACGCAGATCGCTTTCTCCATTGTCCACAAGCAGGATAATCCCGTTTTCTCTCCGCAAGTAAAATACTTTAGCTGGGATGCATCCATATATGTTCAAATACTGTCCTGATAGATTTTAGGAGGTGTGTTTTCCCACGAAGAAACTAAGGAGTGTTCATATCCTTCTCGTCATGAGCAAGGCTTGTGGGGGCCACTTGGGCCAAGAAAAGACAGTGAAAAAAGTTTCTCCAGTCTGGGCTATATTGGCCCACCTCTCTTAAGGATCATTCGAGTTTTGAGCAAAAACCTGTAACCGCTGTCAGCTGTTTAGGGAAGGTCACTAGGAGAAATATGATGGCCTTTAACAAACCCATTTATGCCCGGTTGAACTTTTTGATTCTGTGGGGTAATCGGATTTTATGGGAGCCATTTGCGCAAATTCCTTTGGAAATATTTAGCATTCTAGTGAGCCGTTGATAGCATGTCAAAATTTGGGTTGAGGGCGGGTAGCTTTGCAAACTAATGAACACAAGGTCCGTTGTTAAGTGTTTGAAAGAGAACATTTTTGGCCGGCGTTTGGAGTACCTGCGAGCGGATCTATCTAGTGATAATGGTAATAGCAGTTCGCATTTCTGTAACGGCGTTCTTGTAGTGTGTCGAAGGCTTTGATGAGGAAATATTTTCATCACCACATAAATTGTCAAGGTGCTTATGCACACGCGCCAAAGCCAGTGGATAGTAGAGGTCACAACAGACAGAATGCAACAAATCTATAGAAAAAAACAGTTAATCATACAGAAAAGATTGGTGCTGTAAAATTGTGTGATGCTCTGTGGGGCATCATAGAACTGGCTTTCAGTGCCAATTTGGGAATGTCACCATACAGATTAGTATTCGGAACAAGCTTGTCAACCGTACCAGGTAGAGTTGGAACATCGCAGCTAAGTGGGGCATAAAATAATTAACTTTGTGACTCAGACTCGGCAGGTAAGAACAGATTGGCTCCAAATAAAATGAGTTGGAAGAAATTAGAAAATGATGCATACATAACTCAAAAATTTTAAGCAAAGAGACAAAACCAAAGATTTTTCTGAGCAAATCAATTTCTGGCGACAAAAAATTTCCTCCAGGACAGAAAGTTTTATAGTACAATTCGAAATTGGGCATCTTTTTTTCTTCGGCGGGAAAATTGAGATCAAGATGGAGCTGGTCCATTTTTGTTTAAACAAGTTTTTCGCACATGGAGCTGTCGAGATAGAAAAATGCCTGAAAATGGTATATTTTTAAAATAATGGTCAACGTCTGAAACCATTTTTAAGAATTTTTCCTACGCTCGGAGAAGGGAGAGGTGTTGGTTCTTCATGACCTCATTATCTGTAAAAAAAACTAATTTTTATTTTGTTTCTTAAAAAAAAATTCTTTTGTTAAAAAAAAATTTAATAATAATAATAATAATTAAAAAAAAATTTACTTACAATTTTTCTCTTATTTGATTTCTTCATCCTCATACTAACAGTAATTGCAGATCCTTATCATCATTGTCAACCGAACAACTGTAAGTTCTTCTATTTTATCTGCTTTACTTTGTGCTTCAGCGAATTTGCATTGAGGACAATGCAAAATTTAGGTGTGGGGGTGAGAAATACATATTTTCCTCTTTATTTTACCTTTTTAGTTATATTTTTCTTTCTTTTTGTTAAAAAAAATTATAAAAATATTGTCACTTGCCAAATTAATAGAGTTAAGTAATAATTGATCAAATTGATAGATTTTAAATTTTCTAATTCTTAGTTAGTGACATATTCAAGTTCACCTTTTATGATAACTCCAAATAAAATTCTTAAGAAATGATTTTTCAACTAGTATACTTTACTTAAGTCTTACCTTAGATTTTTAATTAAAAATAATGAAATTTTTGCATGCTTAACTTAGAGTTGAAAATATTTTTTTCAAGTTATCTTGATTTATACATTTTTTTTTAAAGACTATATATACTTACACATATATATATTAAAAAAAACTAACCTTATAAAAGAAGAGTGCGAAAAATGGGCACCACCCAAAAAAAATAAATAAATAAAAACTCTTAAATTCAAGGTGATTCTATCTTATAAAGCCTAAGTTGACTGAGCAATTAAGCCCAAGGAGTATCTCTATACTTAATGACCTAAGCCCAATTGGGTTGGGATTCATTGGCCCAAAACTCGTTAAATGGTCACTTAGAAAGCCCGTTAAAATAGAAAACAATCACCAAGAATTAGAGAGTGAAAAAAATATACATATATATAACACTAACAATTGTTTTTATATATTGTTGTTTTGTATATATGGTCTTGAAAAACAATTTTTGATCAAGAGACTTGAAAGTTATTTAAAACAAAGAGTTGGCATGTTCTTTTCAAAACTTTTTAATTAAATTTCTAAGATTTGACTTGGTTTTGTATTGCTATAATGAAAAAGATTTTCTAGGGGATTTACATTGGAGTTATATATAAAAACGTTTTCTTGATTATTAACTAGCTTCAATTAGAATGTTTAAATATATCAAGGAAAATCTGTTATTTACTGACTTATTTAACTTGACAAGTTGACCGAATTTTGTGGGTATATTCACTGCAAACCCTCACGAGACTACAACAATAGCTTCTGATGATACGACATCCAGCATGGGATGATCCTATGAGTCATTTATGAACAATGCTGAGCAAATGACTAAAATTCTCGAGGACGCTCTAGCCAAGTAGAAAGAGAATTTTAAATTTTGATAATCACATTTTATTATAATTTTATACCCTCATTATCGATTTTACATGAATAAATATACCATTAATAATTGTTGTTAGCTTAGTTTTCACATAATTGAATAAAAAAAATAAATATTATTAAATGTAAAAACCCCTAAAAATCTCTCTTCTTTATTTTGTAGCATTTTAGAAGCCTATGAAGAAAAAGCTTAAAAGAGGAAAATAATCAAAAGCCCAAAATAAGCCAACACAAGCTCATTTTTTTCTCAAATTTGCATAAGGACCGGACTTGGGCTTTAAATCAAAAACCGGATTTGTTTAGCTTGTCATGTTTAAAGGATTTTGGACTGCTGGATTTCCATTGGGCCGGACCTCAAGACAAGGACCGAACAAGCTGCTACAAAAATCAAAAAAAATCAAATGAGTTGATGGGCCGGTTTTAGCAAGTGGGCTGGAGCCTTGCTTTCGGTTTTGATGAAGCTGCAGAGATTTGAGTTTGAAAATCAAATGTGGACTTTGCTGGAGAAGCAAGGACCGGACCATTAAAATGAGTTGAAAATCAAATCGGACTTGGATTTCAACTCAGCTGCTAATGGAGATAGAAGAATGGGCCGGTTGTTTTTGCTTGGACCTTTGCTTTGGAATGAAATGAAAAATGAATTAGTGCTGCAAAATCATGATGGGCCGGTGGACTGCTACACATGGGAATTGTTTTGGATTTGGAAATTATTGTGCTGGGCCGAAATCAAATGCTCATGGACTTGCTGCACTGTTGAATGAAGACCGGACCTGGAATTTAAACTTGGGAAATGAACTTAATTGCTAAAATCACATGGGCCGAAATTAAAATGTGGACTTGGGCTGCCGAAAATTGATTGGATTTTCTTTTGAAAATCAAAGAAATCATATGGGCTAAAGAAGAACCAAAAAGCAAATTCAAAGGTGGAGATTGTTGCTTGGAGCTCAAGACAAATCCAAGGGCTCATATTCATTGAAGATTACTATAAATAGGGGTAGAGAGTGAGGGGTTAGAGGTGTGAAAATTTTGTAAACTCCTTTTGGAGAGGAGGGCTACTCTTAATTGAGAAGGCCTTCCAAAAATTGTAACTTTAGTTGCAATTAATAAAAATAATTTTTTCCTCTTTAAATTTGTTCTTTCTCCTCTTTGTTGAATGATGAGGATGGAGATGAAGAGCAATTTGAAGGTTTGCATTTCTTTTCTCTTTTATTTCTTTTTAGTAATTTCTTTATTATTGCTTATTAGTTAGATTTAAATTCATGCTTGTAGTATAGATTTACTTTCTTGTCTTTTTTATTTTCTTTTTGCACTTTAATTTGTAGAGTAGATTTATTTTTCTTGCATTTAATTTCTGCAATTTATTTTGTAGTTTAGATTTTTATTTTCTTTGTAATTAGATTTATTTCTTGTTCATAGTTTAGATTTTTCTTTTCTTTTTAATTTTGTAATTAGTCTTCTTTTTCTTATTTTTTTTCTTAAAGATATGAATTTAATTCTTGTAGGAATCTTAGAATTGTATGAAACTAGTCTAATTTCCTTTATATTGTATGAATTATTCTCTTGTACTTAAAATGTTCATGTTTAGGATAATCAACTAGAGAACTAATCGGTAGAAGAAGAATTTGATAATCTATGCTTTCCTTAAATGGTTTGATAGGTTATGCTTATGAATTCTAGGATTATTATCATGTTGTTGTTCTTATCATGAATAGTAATTTTGACTTAGATGATAATTTGATAGGTTACACTTTCCTTAAATGGTTTGATAATCTATGCTTAATAAATCTAAGTTGAAATATGATAAAAAGAGAATAGTTTATATTTTGTAATTGAAATTGGTTAGTGGATTATATTCTAGATTTCTTACCTCTTTTGAATCCTTCATCTTAACTTTCTTAAATTTTCTTTTCATTCTTAGTTTTATTTCTTGATTTTATTAATTCATATTTCTTGCCTTATGATTTCATTTATTCTTTAATTCTTCCTTCTCTCCTCTAAAATTCAATTTATTATCTTTTGCAAATATTCACAACAATCACTCATCACATTCACACTTATTCTTTATTCCTAATTGTCACGCACAAAATATAAGAACCAAGTTTAATAATCTCTTAAAATCACCTTCTTCGTGGGATCGATATCTTTTTATACTATAACTTGATAAATTGTGCACTTGCAATTTTTGGTACATAATTATGCCACATCAGATACATAGGCAGTCATGTTTGATGCAGCCGGTTTGGATTAGTTGATTTTGATGGGGGTGAGATTGTTTGAGCTCTCGTTCGGGTTCTCGACTTGTTGTGGATTGAGTTCGTACTGGACACAACAAGTGAGACATTTGATTGCTTTGGTGTCGGCTCAGTTTTGAAAAAACTTCACCGAGGTGGAGAATTGTGATTACGTGAGTTGGGGGAACGCGGTTTCAAACCGCATGAAGCACAAGCCCACGCGGACACAACCAGGCCCACCCGAATCACACCCTCACAAATATATATACGTGAGGGTTTTGTAGGTTTTTTTTAGCAGCAGCAATTGAGGGTGCAAGAGGGCTTGGCTGCGGAACAAAAGCAAAAGCAGAGGAAAAAGTTTGCAGCAGCGGCTGTAGAAGAAAAACACAGAATTCAAGAGGAGATTTTGTGTGTAGGCTTTTGTGCTTTTGTAGAGAGAGTTTGTGAGGGATTTGAGAGAGTTTGTTTGAGGGTTTAGATTGTGAGTGATTGTAAACCCTAGTTGTATTCTCTCCCTCTATTAGTAGATCTCTCCCCCTCCTTGCCCCGTGCACGTAGGCTATTTGCCGAACCACGTAAAAATTGGTTGTACTGCTATTTGTGTGATTTGTAATAGCTTTTTAGGTTCCCTCGACGCACAGTCCTAGAGCTGACGAGAGGAAGAGCTAATATCCCACTTTGATGGGATATTAGGCTTCAGATTCTTGTTCCCTTTGAGAAACAAGAATTCTAATTGCGACCTATCTCTTGTTGTGCTGCCGAAGTGCTGCCGAAATTTCCGCTGCGCGCATCAGTTTTATCATAAAACTGCTAATTTTACAGTCACTTGATGCATGCGTAACTACAGCTCAATATGGATAATTTTTTATTAGTATACAATCCAAAAATATATAAATCAAAATGAATGGAATGAATCGAGTAATTTGATAGCATATAATATAGTTTTGAAGGTGCTATCTTAGATTAAATCTAAGGTGCCACATTATGAACACTTTTCCCTATAAAGAAAGAAACTTCATGCTCTATTCAAAGGATTAATATTATAAAGGGGTGGCCCAGTAGATCACACAGCAAAACAACGTGTCGCTCTCTGATGTGGAGGGGGAAGGGGGGGGTCGACTTCAGCGGTGTCCGATCCTTTTGAAGTAGAGAGTTATACATCACTCATTACCAATTATGAGGGTAAGGATCAGACTTAGTCGTCACTTACCATATAACATAAATAGATTAAGTAAGATGATAATAAAATAATGTGCGTGATGTATCGAAATTTTTCTAACATCAAAATTTTCATATTCTATAATAACCAATTGCACTGCACAAAACAACTATTACTCTATAAATCAATGTAGTTTACCCGTAGAAACTCCTCAAATCAAAGAGAAATTAAAAGAATGCAACTACAGAGCTATAGTGCATACATATATTGTACGTGGTCAATTATTTTATTTTTTGAACCTTTTCATATAGAGGAAACGAGGAATTAACTCGAAGGAAAAAAAACTATTTAAAGTAAAATATTAGAAAGAAGTTATTAAAAAACGAAGATGTTGCTATTTTGCAGCATTTGCTATTCATGTACGGCAAAAAGATGACTACAATATAACAAATGATAAATGACAATCATATTGCTATTCATGTAGCACAATTAGGGCCGGTCAAAAAGCCCGGCCCGGGGCTCGAAAATCCGGGCCAGCCTGGAATAGTAATTTTTGTAGTTTTTTAATTTTTAATTTTTATTTTTTTATATATACATTATATATATATATATATGATCTCATCAAATTTCGGGAAACAAAGCGTCGACGTGCGGGGTTCTCTCCAACAAGAAGCCCCCACCACAAAAGTTTCCTGGGCCTCCTCCGTCGACCAACATCTTCCAAAAAGCTCAAACAAAAGTTTCCTGGGGTTTTTATATATACATTATATATGTATTTGACTTGTCCATATAACTTATATTTGATATTGATGCCTAAAGCATTCTCATAACATGTTTCATGCCTTATATATACAATATCTGAATTTACATTCATATTTTTCTCATCTTTTTTATTTATAGAATATTATATCTAAATGATGATTTGTATAGAATGTTTTTATTACTTTTCTATATGTGTACTATAAATGTTTAATATTTACTTTATATGATTAAATATCATTTTGTGTCTATGGTGGTAATTTAGTGTTTATTATAGTGAATTGTATATTTGTATTCATATATCTCTAGTGTTTTTACTATAACAAATTGTATATTTGTATTATGATAACTTAGTGTTTGTGTGTCTATATTTTGACTTGTGTTTTTCTCACGCTCTACTTATGGATATGTAATTTATTTTGAATTCTTCTCTATATACGTTGAGTTGAGCCTCTCTTTCCATATCTCTGTCCTTGGGTTCTTTCTTATTTTAATTCTAAGGAAGGAATTTATTTTAAGGAGGATAGAATGTAATGACCGTGAATTTTGATACTAGTTAAATAAATTTTTAGGTATTTTAAAATATTTAGTTATTATTTTTAAAAGAGTATTTGTATTTTTCTCGGTTTTCTAGAAATTTCTACGATTTAAAAGTTTAAAATTTATATTTATTTAAATGATTTAAATATTTATAAATTAATTTAGTGCAGTAATAATTTTTAGAATTAATCCGTTGTGTTATCGATACTATTATGTATCATTTTAAATAATAGGTTGTATTATTGTTACTATTACGTATGATTTCGTGTATTATGTTGTATTATTAATTATGTATTATTAGTATAATTTATTGTATTATTTCTTCTATTGCGTATCAATTATTGTATTAACACAACTGATACGTTTTAATTTGTAGATATTTATCCCGTAATTATTTGATTTTTAAATATAAGTAATTATTTTTATTAATTAAATTCGTTTAATTACCTAACCCTAACCCTAATTATCTATATAAATACCCCCTCTCCAGTTCACATAAACGCAGCCGCCCCATATATTTCTCTCTCTCCTCTCTCTCTCCCCTCTATCTCTTCTCCGCTCTCTCTCCCCGACCTCTCAGGCCATACCACACCCCTATCACCGTAGCCCCTCGCCCAACACCGCCCTCCGATAATCCCCCGACAACCCCTCTCCTATCGGCGCTTCTCCCCAGATCCGAGCACCCGACCCCGCAGTCTGACCGCCAACAGCACCTCCTTGCTGCTCGTTGTCAACCACTTGTCGTAGGTTCGCACTTCAACGTCACTTCGTTCGATGTACCCGAGGCAAGATCCCGTTACTCAGCTTGTCATTCTTTACATTTTAGACTGTTATGAATTATCTATATATATTAAATTGTGATGTAATTATCTGCGTGGGTTATTTGGTGAAATAATAATAATTAAATCATAATAATATGATAAATAATATTTTTAGAATAATTATAATAGATTAAAGAATTTATTTTAACAACGGGGTTATTTTAAAATAATTATAATTTTTTTGAATTTATTTTGTGGAAGGAAATCATTTTAGAATGATAAATATTTTTAAAAGAATTTATTTTGAGAAAAAAGACTATTTTGAATTAATGAGAATTTATCTTGTAAAAAGATTATTTTGAATTTATGAATTTATTATTTTAAGAGATTATTTTTAGAATAATTATGGTGAGAGATAATTTAAAAAGAATTCATTTTGTAAAAGATTATTTATTTTTGAATTAATTTAGTTTATGGTCGTGTGATTGATCATTGTTGACCGCGACATTTTATGTACAAATCATCTGCCGATTCCATGATTCTTATTTTAATTACGTGGTATGCTATGACACCATTGTACATGATTGGTTGTTTCAATTATTATTTCTTATTGTGTTTGAGAACCCTTAGTAGTTAATGACTTAGTGACCTTACGCATCATGAATAAGACTTAGTGACATGTGTGAGTGCGTTGACTAAATTAGGAGGTGAACCAGAATTCTATTATAGGTCGTGTTTGTTGACTTAGAAAGACAAGAGATATTGGGGTGGGAAAGTCTTAGTTCGCATGATCGGATACGATTGTTGATTATCTTCCAGGCTCACACCAATGAACCGTTTCGCACTGGGGTTAGTCTGTTGGGCTAGTGAAACATTTCGCACGTGGCTAGTGAAATCGTTTTGTTACCTGAGCTTTTCATGAGTTCGGACCAGGCTGAAATCGAATTGCGTGTAGTCCTCTTACCGAATAATTTCTCAATATTGAATGCACGTAGAGGATCGTGAACAGTCAGTTTTTCAAAATTGTGAACCTTGACCTATTTGAGATGTGGACCAGTGAGTTTTTAGGATGGTTAGTATTCGACCCGGTTACTGTATGTATATAGCTGTATGTTATCAGGTTTAGTAGAGGATTACATCTTGATTTATTAGATTTTCAGTTGTATGTACCATTATCTTTCCTAGTATTATTATTACTGTCATAGCATGGGTCGTTCGACCGCTTTATTCTTCTATGTGGGATCTTGTCGTGTGCCATGCACGCTGATGTACACCTGTTTTCTCTGATGTGCTCAGACTTAGAGGAAGGATAGGTCTAGATTGGAGATGTGCCAGAGCCAGGATATTCTCAACAGGAGTGCCTTGCAGATAGAGTTAAAGAATAGGCCGAAGTTCAGTTATCTCTTCTTAGTTGATGGTCTTAGTTTATTTTTGTACTATTTTCTTTCTTTTCCGTTGAACGATGTATTTTATATTTCTCCAGTATTCATTTGTTCAGTTTTGTATAAGGGCATGTTGACCCGAATATTATGTCTTGGATGATATTTACTTATGATATGAATATTTTGTTCTAAGTTGTCTATTATATTCTTGCTAACTGCGATCGGGGATCTGTGTCTTTGCATTTATTTCTTGACGCTTATCGTATTAGGTTGAGGATGAATGTTTATTTTTTATTTATTCTCCTTAATCGAATATGTCGTGGGCTTGTTTACGTTCCGATTCCCCGATATTCAAGAGCGGGTGTGACATATATATATATATATATAATACTATATATATATATGAGAATTAATGGGTATCCTTATCATAGGAGTGGATTTGCCCCTTGGCCCTATGTGACAATCCCCACCGATCCTCATAAATTAGGAGAGAAAGAGTGTGAGTTGTGAGATTTGTCGCTACTTATATATAATATATATTATTATATTATATATATATATTATAATATATATATATATTATAGTATATATTAATATATAATATAATATATATATATTTTGTGTGTAGTGTGGGGGGGGGGGGGTGTGTGTGTGGGGTATATATATATATATATTATAATATATATATATATATATAATATATATATATATATATATATATATACCCACACACACATATACATATGCGCGCGACGCACACACACAAACCATATATATATATATATATATATATATATATATTATATATTATATATATATATAATATATATATATTATATATATTATATAGACATAGTATATACACACACATATATAATACAATAATGTGTGTGTGTATATATATATACACGCACACACATAACCTACAGGTGGCCTGACAACGCAGGAAATTTCCTGCAACTGTCTCGCACATGGGCGGTCTCTAAATTGGCTAGAAATTCATAAAATCTGTAAGGTAGGTGTTATATTGGCGTGTTTAAATTTAAAGGCTCCCTTTATACCAGCTTACGCACGTTCTTTCTCTCGGCCTAATAAAGTACTTAAGACGCCCTTCTTCCTCTCAATCTCCTTCTCCACTGGACATGACAATGGTTAGCCGATCTTTAGTTGTTGACGGCCGCAAGCAAGAAATAAAACAACATCTGTAGGTAACAATGAGGCTGGAGGTTGCGTGAGCTAAGGGGACTTGATAGGTCGTTCTAGAATAAGGGTTCTTGGGCGTTGGGATGACGGGGCGGGTGCGGCGAGTCGGTGGAGCCGGCGATGGAAGACGGTGACGTAGGGGTCGCTGTGATGGGGTGGTGGTGGCGGCGGGGAGGCGAGGATGAGGAGGAGATGGTGCGCTGGCAGGGCGCGAAGCAGCGACGGAGGTGGTTGGAGATGACGTCCATGTTGGGGAGGTGGCGAGCTTCGTGGATCTGTAGGTCGAGGTCACCATGTAGGAGATCGCAAATCGAGAGAGAGTCATGAAAATTTTTAAATGACTCCCATCGGGTTGTCATTTCAAATACAAGGCCTGTTACATATTTAAAACCCACTTGGAATTGGATCAATTCTAAATTATTTGGAAATCCAAACACTAGCATTGATCCAATTCCAGAATTTAAAATCAAATACTTGAATCCAAACAAACTGTTACATTAGGGGTCTTTGATAGGGAGACCCTCTCTCCCCCTATCTTTTTGTGATAGGAATAGAATACCTGTCTAGGAGATTAGCGTTGCTTAAAGAAGATAGAAGGTTTAAATTCCATCCTAAATGTTCTAAAATGAAGATTACACATCTGATTTTTGCGGATGACTTGTTAATGTTTGGTAAAGCTGATATGAGTTCAATCACTTGTCTAAACACTTGTTTGCAAGATTTTTGCCAAGTATCAGGGCTGGATGCTAATCCTAGTAAATGTGCAGTTTACTTGAGTGGCATCACATATAATTTAAAAAACCAGATCTGCACGTATCTGAGTTTTTCAGAGGGTCTTCTTCCAATGAGATATCTGGGTTTGCCTTTGACAACAAGAAGGATAACTCACCTTGAATGTTCCTCTCTTATTAGCAAAATTACCAATCAATTTCAAAGTTGGCAGCAAAACAGGAACTTATCTTATGCGGGGAGAATTCAATGATTAAATCAGTCATCCTTGGGATTCAAACCTTTTAGTTTAGCAATTATATCCTACCGATAAAGATTCTTGAAAAAAATTGACAGACTTTGCTCATCCTTTCTATGGGGTCAGAAAATTCACTTATTATCATGGGATTCAATTTGCCTGGGTAAGAAGCAGGGAGGCTTGGGTTTGTTTTCATCCAAGCTATGGAACCAAGCTGCTGCTGTGAAAATGCTTTGGTTGATTCACCAGAAGAAGGATTTACTCTGGATCAAGTGGATTCATGGGCATTATCTGTAAAATTCAAGCATCTGGTAAGTTCAACATAGAGAGAATGATTCATGGATGTGGAAGCAACTCCTCAAAATTCGAAACATGATCTTAGCTAAATATGGCAATGCTGAAAATGTGGTGAACATTCTTAATAGCTGTTGTGTTAATGGCAAGCTTAGGCAATCTCTGGTTTACAATGTTCTAGCTCAACCCTCTTCATCAGTATCTTGGGCTGAAACAACTTGGGGGAGCTTGAATTATCCTAAGCATTCAATTATACTTTGGCTTGTCTTTCATACTAGGCTTCTCACATGATGCGGCATAATTATGTACCAAAATTGCAAGTGCACAATTGATAATTAATAAGTTATCCTAGCAAGTATGAAATACACCAATATATATGAACTAGGATAAGCAATATGAACAACAAGATATATCCTAACAAAGAAATATAGGCAATGTATGTGCAAGGATATATAAACTAACACAAAGGTGATATAATTAAACTACAAATGTGATAGTGCAAAATAAACAATGCAAACACACAATATGATCACGGAGTTTGGACCTTCCGTCCTACGTCTCCGCTCCCCACTCTCGGGAAGAAATCCACTATCACAACCAGGTTTTCTACGTTCACCCGAATAACGTTTACACCTCACACTCGGTTTTCTAGCTAACCGAAAACTTTACAATCACCACTCTTGCAATCCCACTCTACACCCTCTCAAGTGTTGAACTAGACGTGTCTCCCTCAAGTGCTCGGTTACAACCTCTCCCTAGGTTCGTCAACCGACGCCACTCCTCTTGGGACGATCCCCGACTCTCGCCACACACTTCTCTCGGTGTACAAGTGTATTACAAAGTGAATCTCACAATACAGTTCAATACAATAAATGTTTGTTTTCTACTATAGATGAGAACACAATGAAAGCTCACACTCAATTGTTACAACTCTCACCAACCCAAAATATATTATGAATGTAAATACAATAAGCTCAAGTGGGTGTGTGTAACAATAAGATAAAATTAAATCTAACTCAAATAGCAAACTAGCGATAATAAGAATATGAAAATTAATAATAAAATTGCTAGAGAAAAGAGTTAGAAAACTTCTCAATAGATCAAGAGGTAGAAGGAGAATAGTTGGATGCCCAAACACCAATAGATGATCTCCTCAAGCTCTTGTGAAATTGATTTCTCAAACTCAAACTTCCAATTGCTTAAAAGCTTATTAAACACACTTAAACCAAACTAAAACCCTTGTTAAAACTCTTTTAAACTTGGTTAAAAACTCTCTTAGATTATAGAAAATAGTTATGGCAAAGGGGTATATATAGGCTTGAAGAAACCAACCCCAAAAAACCATTAAAAAAAATAAAAAACAACAACTAGCCGTTACTGTGTAACAGTCGGCTGCTACAGTACGACTGAACATATGAGCGGTCGACCGATGCGGTCGACCAAAATCTGTTGAAAACAGATTTTTTGACTTTTGGAAAATTGTTAAAAATAACAAATGAAGTCCAAAAAATATGAAACTTTGGGAAATGTATATAAACATGTAAATGAACATGTTACAAAAATAATTTTCCAAATTGCATTTCCCATTTGTGAAAAATCATCATTTTTCAAAAATAGTCCAAAACACGAAAAAGTAAACATGTGAATTTTGATATTTAGGCTAAACCATGTTTTGAAACTTTGCACAATGATTATATAGACTTAATAAAATATGTATATGATTATTGTTAAGTCCAAAAACTAAGAATACAGAATTTTCACAAAATTGTATATTCTATGCAATGATTTCAAAAACACAATAGTAAATATGAAATATATGATTTCATATTTATAAACATGAAAACTCAAAAACTATGTATGTATATACATAACTATATATATGCATAGAAACCAAAACTTATGTATATTTATATAACTATATAGATATACGAAGAAACCAATAACTGTGTGTGTATATGATATTGAGCTTAGAGTATCTAACACACATAATATAAATCTAAACTAGATTACCCAAGCTTGATCTTGATCTTCATTGTAGCTCAACTTGGTACACATGCGGATGAAGCTTAAACTTGATATTCCGCCAACCTCCATTTGATATCGTCGTTGAAGCGCTATTCCATCCATCCTCCAACTCGTTGTTTGCCTAGAAAAAATATGAAAACACAAACACTAGATAAACAATATTAGAAGTAAATTGTTTGTTAAACATCATCAAAACAAGAAGGCCAACATCTCACACAAGATAGATTATGTCGTTTTGGTATGCTTAGCACCAATTGCTGTGTTCTGTGCTCCAGGCAACCTGAGAATTGCAAACATTTGTTATTTGAATGTCAATACTCAGCTGATGTCTGGAACAATGTTATGGATTGGATAGGATTCGCATGGAGGTCTTGTGTCTGGGATCAAATCAGTAGGTGGTACTCTTGTAACTTGAAAGGTAAAGGATTTATGAAGAATTTGAAACGAGTGGCTCTATCAGTGGCAGTTTACTTCATTTGGCAAGAGAGAAATTTCAGAATTTTCCAAGTGAAACGAGTGGCTCTATCAGTGGCAGTTTACTTCATTTGGCAAGAGAGAAATTTCAGAATTTTCCAAGGAAAGGCTCGGGATTCTGTTTCACTTTTCCGTGCAATAAAGCTCTCCATCTATTCTAAACTTTTGAATGAAAATTTACCTGCACATATGAAGGAAATGTTTGATAAAATGTTGCTATATGAAAACAGTTTTTGTTTACCAGGTTAACCAAACCTGGTTTTTGATGTACAGCTCTTTTGCACATTTGGAAGATGAATAAAGCTTTAATTCATTGAAAAAAAAAAACTGTTACATTTTTCTACAATTCATCTCCATCGTGCCTTTAAATGCCCTGATTCTTGGATTTTGTAGGAGGAACGGTCTCCTAATGTCCGTGGCGTTTTTGATGATATGTTCAGTAACAGTATCTTGCATAATTTAGTTCTTTACACTACTCTGGCTAATGGACTTTGTTCTCGGAGAATGCTTGAGGCTTCTTATATGGTTGTGTTGAGGAAATTGTAGGTAAGGGTTTAGTGCCACATGTCTCGGTGTTTATCGAATTCTCTGCGCACTCCATTCACAAATCTCTCTTGAGTAAATACAAGTCCTTGGCAAGCCATTTGCTGCCCTTCTTTGTCATAGCATTCCCTTCTTTCTTGAAGAGTTGTCAGAGACAACTTCTTTTCATAAGCATGTCATTGACTTGAGGTGCTTAGTGATCATGCTTAAGCCTCAATGGGTATATTTTTTTTATCTGAGAATATTGATTAATAAATTGTGGATATGTATACATATAATTTGGATATGTGAATATATATGTAATGTAGTTACACTAGAGAGAATTCATTGGAAGCCTATGATAGTGTAGTTAATAGTGAATGTGTTATGAATGGATGATCCATGTTCAGTATTAAAGGAAATAATAAAGTTGTAAATTTGATTTTTTGTGAAATTTCATAGTACAGATGGCTTTGTTTATGAAGTTAACTGGAAATACTTGTTCCCTACTTTTTCTTCTTCCGTTGTAGATATAATTTACGATTATTCTTTTGTATCAGTTGTATCTTTGTGATTACTGGAAATTCATCTAGCTTGATCACTGCATTTCAGTTTGAGAAAATGAACTTAATTTGCGAGACTTTATTCTGAAGCTATTTTTTATTGCAATTTTGAAAGCTGTATACGATGCAAGTAAACAAACCGTCGGAACTTTAAAGTTTAGCATCATAATCTTTGTTAATTGATAAAGGAGGAATTCATGAGAATAAAACTTTACATAAGAATGAACATGTACATGAAAGTTGATACATTATAGCAGCTGTTAACTGATAAGTAATAGCATCATGAAAATCCTTGACCTATATTTGAAGTAAACAGCAAGAATCAAGTACTGCCTCTTCTTTGCTTGAAAGATAAATTGCTTGGGAACAGAAACCTCAATAGTATATCTAATAATCATCCAACATGGAAGTTAAAAACAAAAAGGCACTAATCATCCAACAAAAGCAATACAAAGAACAAGCAGATAACATTGAAAGGCTAACGCATGTCGAGGAGCTGCAATTTGAAAATGAAGAAGGATGACTAATATAATTGAAACTTGAGAGACAAATAAGAGATAATTAATCAGTTGAATCTCAAGATATTCTCTCCTACTGACGATTGACTTGTTGCAGACAGCCACATCTGGAAGCCTTGATGAAATAAAATCACCAATCAAGTCCAGTTGAAGATGAGCAACATCTGCTTACTGCAAAAAAAGATTTCAGGAAAAAAAAAAGATCTAGAAGAGTAACTATGTTTAATTAACTACATAAACAGAGAATAACTTGTTGTGCGCCGCGGAAGCCCCAAACAGACAAATCAAAGGCACACACAATAACAATAGTAGACCACAATGAACACAAGCCAAACAATCACAGCAAGAACACAAGATATACGTGGTTCGGCAATGTTCCTACGTCCACGGGGCAAGGAGGGGGAAGCTTTACTATTCAAATCAAAGGGGAATACAAATTAGGGTTACAAATCTTACCCAAAACCCTCTTACAAGACCAATAGATCTCTCCAATAGACTCCAACAATAGAAGCCCTCTAAATCCCCTTTTAGCAGCTCAAAATCGCCCAAAACTTAACCCTAGAAACGAGTTTAGGGTTTAAATACAACTCACAAACGAAACGGGTCTGCAAACAGAACCCAACCCAAACCCGCTTCGTCGGTCGACCGGCATAGCAGAATCCCCAAAGTCCAGAGAGCTTGTCGGTCGACCGACCACAAAACAGAAACATCTGCGGTCGACCGGCCCGGTCAACCGACACCAACTCTGCCGCACAGTAAGCCTTGTGCACGAATGCGGTCGACCGGACCGGTCGACCGCCACCCGCTCAGTCTGAAACCTGAGCCTGAACACTGAATCTGTCGTCCTCTGCTGCTGATTCTACAAATCTCCACCTCGGCGAACTTTTGCCAAAACTGAGCCGACACCAAAAAACACCCCAATCAATCTCAACCGGCTGCATCTGCAAGACTGCCTACGTATCCTCTTGCCCGAGGAATCAAGCCGAACGTAGTTCATCCAAATGACCGTCAACGGCCTCAACAACGAAGAATATTCAATAAGTTCAAACAATGACCAAACTTCACACCTGGTACGACTTTGGTCAACATATCAGCAGGATTGTCCTTAGTGTGGACCTTCTCCAACGTGACATCACCATCATCCAATACGTCACGTACAAAGTGAAATCTGACATCAATGTACCTGAATGGTCTCCTGTGCAATGCCCAAATCATCCAACAAGCCATGTAGCCACAAAGCTTCCTTCACTGCTTCAGTCACCGCCATATATTCCGCCTCCGTGGTAGAAAGCGTTACTGTAGACTGAAGAGTGCATCGCCAACACATCGGTGCACTAGCCAATGTAAAAACATAACCTGTAGTGGACCGACGCTTGTCAAGATCTCCGGCATAGTCTGAATCCACGTAACCAATACAATCCTGCCCTGTCTCATCATTCTTCGCAAATATCAACCCAACATCCACAGTACCCTTGATATACCGTAGAATCCACTTCACGTCCTCCCAATGCCCCTTCCCGGGGTTATGCATGTACCTAGATACCATGCTCACGGCCTGTGACAAATCTGGCCTCGTACACACTATAGCATACATCAAGCTACCCACTGCGCTGGCGTATGGAACCTTGGACATGTAGTCCCTATCCTCCACTAAAACTGGTGACATCAAAGCTGAAAGCTTAAAGTGGGGAGCTAATGGAGTACTCACCACCTTGGTATTACTCTCAAAACTGAATTTCTTTAGCATCTTCTGTAAGTAACTCCTTTGTGTAAGCTTCAATCTCCCCTTCACCCTGTCTCGCTCAATCTCCATACCCAGTATCTTCTTAGCCTCTCCCAGGTCCTTCATCTCAAATTCAGATGACAGCTCCTTTTTCAATTTCCCAATAGCTGAAGTGTTCCTGGAAGCTATGAGCATATCATCAACATACAATAACAAATAAATATGCTCACCATTTTTCTCAATTTGCACACCAAATCTTCTCTTCCTGCAGCTTTAAACCCCATTGGTTGTGTCATGTAGATCTCCTCATCTAAATCTCCATGTAGAAAGGCCGTCTTCACGTCCATTTGGACCAAATCTAAGTCCAGCTGTGCCACCAATGCCAATAGTATCCGAATAGATGAATGCTTCACAACGGGTGAGAACACCTCGTTGTAATCAACACCTTCAAGCTGTGCATATCCCTTGGCAACCAGTCTGGCCTTGAATCGAATGTCCCCAATAGAAGATCCCTCTTTCTTAGCATACACCCACTTGCAACCAATAGCTTTCTTACCCTTCGGTAGCTTTGCAAGTTTCCAAGTGTCGTTCTTCTGAAGAGATTGCATCTCCTCCTCCATAGCATTCCTCCACCTAATGGAATCAGGGCTGGACTCTGCCTCCCTGAATGTGGCAGGAATCAAATCATCAACGACCTCCACCGATAAAGCATATGCCACCATGACATCATCATATCTAGCTGGCCGACGAATCTCTCTCCTCGGTCTGTCTGCTGCAATAGACCCCTGAGCATGACCCTGCTCCTGAGTCTCACCATCCACTGTATCCTCCTCATGCCCGACTGTCATCTCATCTCCTTCATGTGTCACCTCTGTAGGAGTCTCAATAGGAACAGTGCTAACTGGAGTGGGTGGAGTCACATCATACTCCACCTGCTGCGATATCCTCTCTGTCTGATCTTCCTCCACCTGCTGAGGAACTCGAGGCTTCATCATGTACGCCTCATCGAATGTGACATCTCTGCTAATGATCATCTTCTTATCTTGTGGATCCCATAACTTGAAGCCTTTTACACCTTCTCTAAATCCCACAAAGATAGCCTTCCTCGCTCTCGGATTCAACTTCCCATCACTAACATGGAAATAAGCTGGACACCCAAAAATCCGAAGAGTCTCATAATCACTAGCCACAGAACCAGACCAACGCTCCAAAGGAGTCTTCCCCTCTATCGCAGTGCACGACAACCCGTTAATGAGATGGCTTGCATAAACTAACGCCTCGGCCCAAAAAGATCTAGCCAATCCACTCTGCGTCATCATACATCGCACCTTCTCCAGCAAGGTACGGTTCAGCCTCTCTGCTACCCCATTCTGTTATGGTATCTCTCTAACTGTGAAGTGTCTTCTAATGCCGTGATCCCGGCAAAACTGCAGAAATGGATCACTCTTGTACTCTCCACCATTGTCTGAACGAAGAGTCTTCACCTTTCTACCTGTCTGCAGCTCCACTTTCTTCTTCCACTCCACAAATATATCCAGGACCTCATGTTTATGCTTCATGGTATATCAATGACTGTAGGGACTTTTCACCTGTGTGTCCAAGCCTCATGTGCCATAGTGTGGTAGTGTCCTCCTCTGTGGTGATAGAAGCAGCCAGACCCCCTGTAATCGTCTTGCCCTTCAAGTAGTATAGGCTGTTTTCCCTGACACCTCGCATCACTACCATGGACCCCTTCATGACCTTCAAACTAGCATCCTCTAATATTACTCTATAACCGGATGCCTCCAAAGTCCCAAGAGAAATGAGGTTCTTCGTCAACTGCGGCACGAACCTCACATCTTTCAATTCCCTAGTCACCCCGTCATGCATTCTGATTCTGACTGAGCCAATCCCACTAATAGGACAAACGTGATCGTTCCCCATGAGCACCACGTCTCCTCTCTTCAACTCCTCAAAGTTGGTAAACCAATCCCTCTTAGGGCAAATATGAAATGTAGCTCCCGAATCAAGCATCCACTCCGTAGAGTCGGCATAACAAACTGACGACAGTGCGGGACAAGAATAACCGGAAGAATCTGAATCTGAAATGTCGCCAACAATCTTAGCAACATTAACCTCTGAAGCTTGTACAGCTTTCCCCCTTTGCTTTCCGGCTCTATCCTTCAACTTTGGGCACTCATTCTTCTAATGTCCCTCTTCTTTGCAAAAGGCACATTGATTTCTACCAACACTTTTATGGCCACCCCTATTCTTTGATTTTGAGCGGTTGAACTTTTGGCGGTTTGGACTACGGCCACGAACTGCAAGTGCATCACCCGATGCCTTCTCGGAGGGCTCACAATCATTCTTCCTCAGCTCATAATTCACTAATGCCGAGGTCACCTCCTTGTAGCTAACTGTAGTTCGCCCATTTATCATAGTGAGAACAAAAGTACTAAATTTATCATCCGGCAACGAACACAATAATAACATCGCCTTATCTTCATCCTCCACCATGATATCAACATTGGCCATATCCGAAATTACCTTTGTGAAGTTGTTAACATGCTCTCGAATGGAAACTCCTCTCTTCATCTTGAATTGGTAAAACATTTTCTTCAAATGAAGCCTATTCTCAATGCTCTTTGTCAAATATTTTTCATTGAGCGTTTCCCACAATCTCTTTGCCGATGTCTCGTTCATCACATTATAAATGAGATCCGGCGTCAAGCATGACCGAATCACCCCACAAGCCCTACTGTGCATTTTCTTCCAAACCCTATCATCAATCTCCTCAGATTTCTCTTGAAACTCAAGAGTCTCCTCCAAATTTTGTGCATCTAAGGCGTCCATTACTTGACACCTCCATAAACCGAAGTTAATCTTGCCGTCGAACTTTGGGACATCAATTTTAGTGTTATTGATGCTCAAATTTTGGATCGCCGTCGAACTTTGGGACATCAATTTTAGTGTTATTGATGCTCAAATTTTGGATCGCCTTTGTCAAAGCCGATCCCGATGTACTAGTAGCACTTGAACTAGCCCTGCTTGTATCACCCATATTGTAGATCTACCCTTCAAACAAGAACCCAACAGTGAATCCTTCGAATAAAACTCTCAAATCCAACCCGGAGCTCTGATACCACTTGTTGTGCGCCGCGGAAGCCCCAAACAGACAAATCAAAGGCACACACAATAACAATAGTAGACCACAATGAACACAAGCCAAACAATCACAGCAAGAACACAAGATATACGTGGTTCAGCAATGTGCCTACGTTCACGGGGCAAGGAGGGGGAAGCTTTACTATTCAAATCAAAGGAGAATACAAATTATGGTTACAAATCTTACCCAAAACCCTCTTACAAGACCAATAGATCTCTCCAAAAGACTCCAACAATAGAAGCCCTCTAAATCCCCTTTTAGCAGCTCAAAATCGCCCAAAACTTAACCCTAGAAACGAGTTTAGGGTTTAAATACAACTCACAAACGAAACGGGTCTGGAAACAGAACCCAACTGAAACCCGCTTCCGGCACGGTCGACCGAACTCCTCCCAGCAGAGTCCCCAAAGTCCAGAGAGCTTGTCGGTCGACTGCACCGGTCGACCGACCACAAAACAGAAACATCTGCGGTCGACCGGCCCGGTCGACCGACACCAACTCTGCCGCACAGTAAGCCTTGTGCACGAATGCGGTCGACCGGACCGGTCGACCGCCACCCGCTCAGTCTGAAACCTGAGCCTGAACACTGAATCTGTCGTCCTCTGCTGCTGATTCTACATAACTTGTAATAATTTTAGAAATTCCGGAGCTTTTTCTGCCATTGAATTCCATTTGACAGCCCTGGATACACGTAAGGATAAGTTGGGAGTAGCAACTACAGTTCTCCTCTTAAGATTCATTTGTACGTAATCTTGTCGGCCCTCAAGAGCGCTTCATAAGCTGCGTAGTGAATCTCAACAGTAAGGGTCTGAACAGTAGACCCGGGAGCAATATTAATGTCATGTATATTACGACACGTACGACCTCCGCACCAGAGATGAGGCTTGTCCCCTGTAGAATTGTCATTTAAT
>NC_033803.1:32023308-32035731 GCF_001876935.1 Asparagus officinalis | reverse complement strand
ATTGGGTTCTGGGATAATGTGTCAGTGGATATTATGTCTTATTTTTCGTTGACCATACGAATCGATAATGTTGCTCCCGTTTTCCTCATTAGTGATCACTATCGAGCCTTTTACGCAGGCTTCTGAACATATCTTGAGATTGTCGCCTCTCTAAATGGATAAGTTTTTATGGAAAAAAGCATCCAAGTCCAACTATTGAGCGGCCGGGGTTGAGGTACTGATAAGAAGAATGATGAAGCCCGTAAAGTACCAAGGAACGGACAATCAATAGATTGACAGGCTTAAATAACAAGAAGAAAAAAATGGTCAAATAATCACGTGAGGTTCTTACGCTCCGATGATTTCTCTTTAAGAGGGAGTGGGCGGGCTACAATTATTAATGAACCAATCTCAGCTCCTTTTAAAGTCTTCGAATTGAAGCGGGTCTCTAGATCTGTTTATGGGCTTGAGACCTTGATCTCCACACGAAGCTTGTTGGAACGCGAATATAGTTACTCTGCAATTTTCCCTACCAGGCTTGCAAACACTCGATCGAGTGCTTGTCGTATTCACGTGCCTGCGCGGACCACTTCTAGTCACATCGCACGAGACGCGTTAATAGAATTGCTGAGACACGGAGCTGCTGAGGCATCGACGGAGCTGCTGAGAAAATATCTCCACCGAAGCCAAAAGAGGGAAGGATCACAATAGCATTTTGCTGCCGCTACTCTCTAGGCAAGCTATATCATGTGCTGTGCGGAGCTATTTTCTTGATCCTTCCCTGTTTTGGCTATATCATGTGCTTGCCTAGGACTTTTTTTGGTGTGCAGGTGCAAGTGTTTGCGGTTTGCGGCTGAACTTGTGCAAAACAGGGGGAGAAAAAGCAGCGTGCAAGGGCTTCGTACCGAGGGGGAAACAGTGGAGATTTTCGGCTGTACTTGGTGAAGAAAAGGGCCGACTTTGAGAGGGTTTTGGCATCCCCTTTGTGAGAGATTTGAGAGTTTGTTTGGGGGTTTAATTTGTGTGATTGTAAACCCTATTTGTATTCTCTCTAATGGTAGATCTCCCCCCTCCTTGCCCCGTGGACGTAGGCAATTTGCCGAACCACGTAAAATTCGTTTGTCTGGTTGTTTGTGTGATTTGTAATAGCTTATTTAGGTTCTCTCGACACGTCAGTCCTAGAATTGATGAGAGGAAGAGATGATATCTCACTTTGTTGAGATATTTTGCTTTTGGTTCTTGTTTCCTTGGTTAAACGGGAATTCCTATTATGATACTACTCTCTTGTTGCGCCGAGGTGCTGCCGATGTGCTGCCGAAATTTCTGCTACGCACAACAGTACCCCCCTGAGAAACAGGTATATGAATTAATGTCTCTCGTGATGTTCAACGCTCCAATTGGCGTTTAAGAAAGACGATGTGCGATTCTCGGCCCCAGATGATCATCAACATGCTGAGATTAATATCTCAGCGGCGGCGTTCGTCAACTTTGACCCCGCCAGGTGAAGGCAGGCACTTTTGACCTCACACTCCGAGGGGGTGATTAAACCCTGGTGTGAGCCTCGGTTTGGGGAAAGAGGGCTGCTCCTTTTTCTGGTTGATCCGTTAGGAATTTGATTTGATTGATATCTCCCACATCACAAACTGAAGTGGGCATTCACGAGGGAGCAATGAGAGGGTGTAGGAACATACTTCGTATGGTTGCGTATTTTCATTAATGAGTTAGCCAATGACTTCCAATTTTGGTGCCAAGAAAAGTACTAATTATGTGATATATAGCATTTAAACATGTACTTCGCAATAGGGTGTCCCTAAACCCTGATGCCCTTTTGAGGGGTTTTTTTTTTCAATTGGAGGAGTCGAAGAATTTCGACTCTTGCTATTGGGTCAATTCTTTGTGGTGAGCCATTCGTTGGGCTCAAAGCTCATACGGTCTAATATACACAGGGCCCACCTCATCAAATTCAAAGTAAGCGTAAGTCCAGCCCACTGCCTCGGTGAAACAAAAAAACCCCCAATTCAAATTTTTTGAACCTGGCCCTCATATCCACCTCATCTCCTCCGTCCAATCCCTCAATTTAAACAGTACCACCCACAATTTACCCAGAACCACCCATCCTCTCTCTCTCTCCTCTCATAAGTTCACTAGCTTGGCTTTGGTTCCAAGTTCGAATTCTATGAATTAATGCATGGGAGATCCTGGGATCAGTTGTGTTTCCTCTCCTCCACCCTACTTGTGCTTTTGATCTTGTGGGCTCCCCTTCTTTTCTTCTTTAAGCGCAAGAAATCAATGGTGGAGGCACGTCCCATTTCTTCGACTGCCCAAGTTTCTCTTCCAAGCCAAGAAACATCATCAGCAGGTATTTCTATCTTTTTTTTTGGACTGATTATTAATTTTTTTCTTTCTTGTTTTGCTTTTAACAAATTTTCTTAAACTTCACTCCTACCGAATGGTATTTTGAATAGTACTTTTTTTTTCTTAGACAAAATAGTCCTTTGAATGCACTCATAATACTGATTATATTGATAATTGTATACGAACTGCAGTGATTAGAATATGGGACCAATAAAGGGGACAAGTGAGGTGTCCCCCATCTATTGGATAATGAGTTGGCCATCATTAATGATGGCCAACTCATTATCCAATAGGAAGAGGACACCTCACTTGTCCCCTCTATTGGTCCCATATTTTGGGTCCTTAAAGAATTTTTCTTCTAGTATTTTGACATGCATGTATTATCATCCATTAATAATCCATATATGATTGTTCTTCTATTTTTGTCATAATTTGAATGTTTGGGAAATCCAAGGCTTCAGGGGCTGCTTTGTCATTTAGAATCCGGGGGGTCCTTTGCTTGTGTCGGTGGACCATAGGGGGTAAATTACTATATGACCCCTACTGGTTTTCCTGCGTCTGCGAAATTGGCGAGGGTATAATTGGTATTTACTAGCTTTTTGAACGCTTTTGCTCGAGTAACCCACACGTGTGCATGCCCCCACCATCACCTATAGCTAGCACGTGACTACGTACCTTTTGACTTGAAGTTAAAAAAATGACAAATGACTGCTTTATTCGTCATCAATAACTTTGCTTTTAATGCGATATCATGCAGAGATGATGGCTGTAATTTTATTACTCAATCAAAGACAACGAAAAGAATTAGTTGTATTGATAGAATTGTTGGATGATATGAAATGATTTCATTTGCTCGAATTAGGAAATGATTTGTTGCGATATCCCATATTATTCCCCTTCATCATTAAATGTGAGAGGGCAGCTGTTCTCTTGAAAATTATTAAATATACCGTTTGATTTGAGTCCTTTAGATTGACGCCTTCTACGCTAGGATCACATTTTAAATAATAGTCGCCTAATATTTAATGCATGATCATTTTTTTTTTGAGATAATTTAAAACTAGTACAACAAGTCATGAAGAATATTGAATCAGAAATACTCTTGATTCGATTCCTCTTCAATAAATTACAGTACGTCCTCTTTAGTTGAGCGCTCTATTCATGAACCATAATACGGACTGTTTTATGCGACCATTTTAAGTGGTGTCTAGACAAATTTGAATATGACAGAAAATTCAATACTAGCTTTTTTGCGATGAAGTTTTAATTTTAATAGATGAAAAGTAAACCATAATTGTTGCCGCCGCATGAATTCACCTCCCACCCTCAACGTTCCGCGTTGGTGCAAAAGAGTAAAAGACAAGACAAGAAAATGTGAGAGGTCAGCATAATATCTCAAACGCAATCGATGTATGTTGGGCGGTCTCAATCAAAATTCAAAATGCATTATCGCATCATGTTCCATTATTTTTAGACTAGCCCAAGTCCAACTGATTCATGACGCGATCGAAGGGGTTCAATTTTTTCACCGAATCCTTTATAACGCAGCAACTGTAAGCGGAGCTGCTGTTGTCAATTTTGGCTTGAAGTAGAGGAATTCAACTACCGGTTTCAAATTATCCCATTAATGACGTACCAGGGTAATATAAGGAAAATTAAGAATCCATTGACCACGATGTAAGAGTTGTTGAGATATTTATTAACAATTAGATGCTTTTTCATATGGAGAAATGACTTCGTCAGTCATGATCATTTAGCATTAATTAATTGGTTATGTTTATCTTAAATTTAAAAAAAAGAATGAATACTGTTTAAGAAAAGGACGATGATAATGTAATTTTTCAAGGAAATGAAACAAAATTGTTCGATATATAATAATCCTTTAATTTATTAAGTGAATCTCAATAAGTTGTTGCATTTCCTTGCAAAAAAAGCTTTATACTGATTTTTCCTAGTCTAGAACTAAAGACAAAAAATTTCACAAAACTATGAAGAAGTTTAGCTCATTTCTAGATAGCACCCAAAACATTTGGGATGTGACTTAACCCTTGAAACTTTGGCAATCTCTTTGGGTTAGGAAAGTTTTGGTGGTTAAGTAACATTTTCAAACTTTTCTTGGCTATCTTAGAGTGGACCAAACATCCGGGGGTGTTTTGAGAAATTTACCCTAGAATGTATGCAGCTTCTTTATCACCTTGATTTGGTTGGTGAGACAACAAATCAACCTATAGCACACGCTCCTGTGTTCAAACATCTTTCGAAACTCCCGTGGTTCCTATTCCACTGTCTCTTTATTCTAACTCCACTTAGTTAATCACCTTCCTTAATTTTATTCTATTAATTACCGCAAACCCATAAAGCTTTTCCATTCCTCATCCTTTCCCTCTTCTTCCCTCTGAAGCTCTGCTCCTCTTTTATCTCTTTAACCCTTTACTCTTCCTCTATCCTTAGCTCAAAACCACTTAATTTCTCCTCCTCCGCAGATCATACCCATTGCCGACAGTCGTCAACAACAATGGACGAAGAGCCTGAGCCGATGACGGCGGATGCGGTGACCGCCCGCCCTCTCCAGCGCCAAGAGCCTCATTCCAACCGCCCTCGAACGGGCCCGGTCGACCACCAGATTCATCCGTCCGATGGAACGTCCGTTGTCTCGAAGCTCGAGCGGGTCCCGCTCTGGCCTCTCCGACCTCTCTGGCCACCCTTGCTTCGCCAAGAACGCCCTCTGCCTCGAGCTCCTCCAGTCCGTCGCCGCCACCCTCACCGAAGCCGTCGAGGCTCGCCCAACCGTTGTCGCTCGCACTGAGCCTCCATCCGTTGGCAAGTTGCAAATGCAGAGCGACCTCGATGCTCTCTCCGGCAAGCTTGACCTGCAATCTCCGGGATTGCCTGCCTTTTAATTAAGACCGGCGTTCTCTGGCGCGACGCTACGCCTCGCCCTCAGCGGTGGCGAGGTCCGGCGAGAGCGACTCGCAGCAGGTGGAGAGTCAGGGAGCTGCTCGCCGGCTTCAGATCGGTCACTCTGAGGCCAAGCATCGGGCCATCGACGGCTTGCTGGAGGCGATGATAGAGGACGAAAGAGCGTGCTGGCGGTCCTTGGACGAACCAACATCTCGTCCCTCATCGGCTCGCTCGCGGCTGCCACGCCCCCAGCGAAGACGCGGGGGAGAAAGCCGCCGCTGTTGTCTGCTGCCTTGCCGAGTGTGGCAGCTGCCGAGCAGTTGCTAAATTTCGCGAGGGTGTGTTGGCCGCCACTGATCCGGTTGGCAGAGTCGGGGCGACGCAGTCGGCCGAGAGAATGCGGGTGTTCGTTGCAGAGGCTGTTCAATGTCGCGCAGACACTGCCTCGAAACCATTGTCTGGACACGGAGGAGTCCGGCCACTGATCGAGATATGCCAGTCTGGTGATTCGGTCTCACAAACTGCCGCCGCGGGCACACTGAAGAACCTCTCAGCCGTGCCAGAAGTGAGACAGAGCTTATCAGAGGAAGGGATCATAAGAGTCATGATCAATCTCCTCGACTCCGGCATCGTGTTGGGCTCGAAAGAATACGCCGCAGAGTGCCTGCAGAATCTGTCGGCGAGCAACGAGAGCCTCCGCAGATGCATAATCTCCGAAGGAGGCATCAAAAGCCTGTTAAATTACATGGCCCGCTTCCACGCAGGAACCCGGCCAGTCGCCGCGGTTGAGAAATCTCGTAGGTTCTGTCCCATCGACACCCTCCTCTCCCTCGGCTTCTTCGCCTCGTCCACGCTCTCACTGACGGATCTCCTGGCGCACAACAAGCTGCCGCGTCCACAATATGCAAAATCTCAACCCTGACAGAAATCAAAAAACTTATTGGAGAATCCGGATGCATAATTCCGCTCGTCCGACTGCTCGAGGCAAGAAGCGGTCCTGCGAGGGAGGCCGCGGCGCAGGCACTGGCAAGTCTAATGAGCTCCCCGCAGAACTGCAGAGAGGTGAAGAGGGTGGAGAAGAGCGTGGCGAGTTTAGTGTTGTTGCTGGATCCCAGCCCGCAGAATACCGCGAAGAAGTACGCGGTTTTGTGTCTGCTGGGGGTGTCGGCGAGCAAGAAGTGTAGGAAAGCGATGGTGTCGTATGGAGCGGTCGGGTATCTAAAAAAGCTGGCGGAGATGGAGGTGGCGGGGGCGAAGAAGTTGGTGGAGAGGTTGGAGAGAGGGAAGCTCAGGAGTTTGTTTAGTAGGAAGTGAGTGTTCAAAGTTGTATGCAAGACTATATGTTTCCATATCTTTATGAAACATAAATTAATGGTTGTGGTAGTATGAGTGCAGGTTAGGATTTCCAAGCTCTTGATCACTTGTATAAATTTTGGAATGTCATGTGAAATATTTCCTCTTTGCTACATTTACATAGTGCATTATATCTAGTTAACCTTTAACTTCATCAGTTTGTGCACGGCAATGAGACATTTTTTTGATCGACATGCAACTCAATGAAACCGAAATTGAAATTGTTGAGAGATCATCTCCCGCATAATCAACAAACGTTTCGTCAAATCGCTGTTCTTTAGGATTAATTTATGTAGCCTAGAGAGTTCAAGCGGGATCCCAATCCAAAAACGTTGAGTTAGCTATAAATATCCAAGTATTATCTCACCGTGAGTGTTCGCTTTCTAGTGGTTTTAGCATTAATACTCCTCTCGCCGTAACTAAAGCAAGGATATGAGATATGATGCCAATGGAAGGAGTGAATTTGTCATGCGTGTGATGCAAACGGCTCGCCATATCTTGCATACTTTTTCTTGTTAATTAAGTCGGGTTGCTAATTATCAAATAATTTCATTTGATTAATGCTACTACTTTAGAAAAATATAAAAAGTACAACTTTACAGTTTTTTATAACAAAATTTTCACTTGTAAGTATACTCGCCATTCATCATTATTATCAGTGTTGTTATTTTTTTTTCGGAGAAAAAGGATGGAATCTCAACACACGAGACTCCAGCAGGTACTTTCTATAAAAAATGATTGGTTAAAGTGTCAGGAGCACGAATTTGGATCCTCTCTACTACAAAAAAGAAGTGGAGAGACCATTATTTTTAATCACAATCGTTGATTAATAATAGACGGTTATGATACAATCTAAATCCAACACTTATCATACCCCCGTGTATTGCACTCATTCTTAATTTGCACTAAAAGAAAAAGTCACAACCACCAACTAGATAATTAATGGTTGTGATTATGCAGTGGTCCCTCCACTACTTTTAATAACAAGTAGTGAGACTCCAGCAGGTACTTACATTCCAACGATTATCTTCTCAATAACAAGTAGCAAAACATCGGTTGCTACAGTTAGATCTCCACAGTGTGTCATTCTTATGTATGGTTAAGGGATGATCTATATCCCTCCTCCTGCTTCTTCCTGCTGGATCCTCCGCCGCGTCACCGGTGCCACCATGTACCTTCTAGCTGCCATCACAAGACCCCTCACCACTTCGGCTCCATCCCCAGTTTGTAATAGCTGCAGGGAATGTATTGCAAAATGAAGCGAAGTGGTTTTTTTCCCCGCGCGTATTTGAAGAGTGTGTGTACTTTTATGTGTAAAAACTGGTATTATTCTTACCCTCCGAATGCACCAAACCAAGGCTCACAAGTGAGAGTTCCGGCTCTTTTTTCATGTCACCTTTCAAATTTGAGTTTCCCCAGGAATTCAAGAGGGTGGGAAGAAGATCTGGAGGGATATCACACAGATTGAATTTGTGACGTAGGGAGTTCGCACAGATTTTACAAAGTAACATTCAAGAAATAAATGCCCATGAGATTCATCGACTCTACCACACGGTACGCACAGAAGTCAATTTGAACATTCTTGCTCAGTAACCTATCTAATATACTTCTTCTACTTTTCTATCAGCAATTGAATAGGATAGGGCTGACCTCAAAGTAAACTCATTGCCACTGGGAGCTCCATGCGGCTACAAGTCATTGACCGGGGCATGAGCTATTGAGCCGGTACATCAAGCAGGCAAGCAAATAGAAGCTAAAATGACATGAAGAGAGGAAAATTCTTACGTCCATCCCATTTATTTATTTTTAACTGGAAACAGGGTGAGGAGCCCTGCACATATATATATTAATGGAAGCATAATTATATATAGACAAAGTTTGGGAGGAGTTTGGAGGAAAATTCCAAGACCCCAAAGCAAAACAACCAGCAAAACATCAAAGTGCAATCCAAAAAAGAGAAGCCGCTACACTTTTAACACAAAAAAGAACAGAAAAAAGAGAAAAACAGCCAACAAATTGTTCGGAAAGCTTCGAAGAAGACTGAGACGGAGAAACTGACAAGAGAAGGACTGTTGAATCAAATTGCTGCAGAGAAATTGTCACCAACCTCAGCTCCGTCGCTGGCATGAGCGATTTCCTTCATGCCCAGGTTAATAGCCGCTTTGTGGAACTTGGAGCCAGATCTGTTGGCAGAGGTGCCTGTCCAAAATAAGACATATCTAGCAATGTTAGCGGCGATACAATGAGGACAAACTACGATTCCATTAAAGACGAGGTTGTTGCGACAACTCCATAAACACCAACAGATGCATGGGAGAATAATTCTCCAGATAGTATATAGATCCTGACTGAAAAGTGAATTGAATTTAAAAGAGATCATATCATCCAAATTTGAGGCCAAACTGCTGGGGGGACATGAGGAAGAAGAGACGACCATGCTAAAGAGGAGAAAACACATTTAATGAACAAATGATCGTGAGATTCTATAGCCTCATTGTAGAGAGGTCAACTGGGGCTACCTGACCATCCTTTGGACACCAAATTTTCCCTTGTATTCAACTTATGCTTGCTTGTAATCCAAAAGAAAACTTTAACCATCAGGGGGGTGGGAGAGATCCATATAAAGCTGAAGTGGCGGAAGATATTTCCTCCAGAGGAGATGAGAGCATAGAATGATTTGACTGTGAATATACCTGAAGAATGGTAAGGCCAGAGGAGCTTGTCGTGGCTAGCTGAGCCTGATATAGTGAATGGAGCAAGAAGGTTGAGAAGAGCAGATATTTCGTTCCTGATGTCCTGGGAGGTTCCTCTTCTTAGAATAGGGTGCCACTGCCAAGTATTAGAAAGCCTGGAACCTTGCGAAAGAGTAGAACAACTCTTTGAGAAAGCAAGAAGATGAACTCCAGGAAAAAGGCTTATGAGGGAGTTAGCATCAGTCCACTTATCATGCCAGAAACTACAAGTTTTGTCATCCCCTACATTCCATCTAATGAGACTAAAGAAAGGAGGACAAATTGAATGCAAATCATGAATGAATTTGGAGGCCGAACCCTTAGTGGGGAGGACAATAGGATTGGATTGATCTTTAGAGTACAGAGAGAATATAACTTTACTGACAAAGGAGTTTTTGTCCATGATTTTTCAAATCCACTTTGATAGGAGTGCTATGTTAAAGGAAGAAATATGTCTATAGCTTTAATGAGCCAAACATGCAATTTGAGGAAAGACATACTTAACCTTAGATGGTTGGATATGACCACTCCACAGGAAATTTCTCCTGATTATGTTTATAGCTTTAATGAGCCAAACAAGCAATTTGAGGAAAGACATATAGTATAGGGGGAGGGAAGAGAGAACTGAGTTAAGCAATGTAAGTCTCCCACCTAGAGATAACGATATTTTTCCATAGCGCAAGCTTTTTAGAAAAGGAATCCAAAAGGGGTTGTCAATCTCTTCTTGATAGAGAACCTTTCTTCAAAGGCAGACCAATGTAAGAGAAGGGGAGGGTACCCACCAAGCAGTTGAAAGAGCTAGCTAAACGAGCACCTTTAAAAGGAGTTTTACCTAAGTAGAAGAGACGTGTTTTGGACTGATTCACTTTGAGGCCTGAAATATTAGCAAGATCAAGAGAACTGCTTTGAGGGTAGATATGTCAGAATGAGAGGCTTTAGAGAATATGATTGTATCATCTGCAAATTGTAGTGATCTGATGTGGTTTAACTCACCTTTGATGTTAAGGTTAGAAAGATCACCAGAGGCAGCACTTCTCTTGATCATTTTATTAAGGACATCCCGTTTATGCAAAAAAACAAAAAAGAAAAAAAGAATACTAAGCAAAAAGTAAAAAAAAAAATCTTAAATAGTAACTCCATTTTGGGTATTCTTGAGACACTAATGCAAGCAATTAATAGAGGAAATAAAAGACTACAATTAAGGCATCACAGTTTCATATGTTGTTTTTGATGTACTACGGCACAAGCTACATATGAAGAATACACACAAATGCAGACTACCGCCAATGCATCAGTACTGACCACTTCCGCATTAAAGCTGCTAAATTTGAAATTTTGTTAAAAGCCTTTACATCTAGGAGATGGGGTTTGAAAAGTTAATGATGCCTAAAAATGTTTGCTTATATGAACAATGACTGCAAAAAAGAAATTAATTTGCATAAATGACAGAAATTATATTCCCAATAGATGCACCAAGAAAAGAAAAGCTTTAATCCTCTGAATATAAGTATAGAATCACCAAAAATACCACCCATAGTACAGCGAGTTATACAATAAAGCATTTTCCCCAACATTCACTGCCAGCCTTGAATTCAAGATTTTCTTTTTCTTTTTCTTTTCCCCCATGAAGAA
Source organism: Asparagus officinalis (assembly GCF_001876935.1). Classification (NCBI taxonomy): domain Eukaryota; kingdom Viridiplantae; phylum Streptophyta; class Magnoliopsida; order Asparagales; family Asparagaceae; genus Asparagus; species Asparagus officinalis. The sequence goes on along the minus strand of NC_033803.1, from coordinate 32,024,779 downwards.
GAAAACATAAGAGCAGTGTCTAAAGAAACATTTAAGTATCCTAACAGAAACCTGCACCATATTATGATGTTATGCTATACAGGTTGACAGAACTAGAATTTCATCTTGTGATCTTTCTCGCCTTGCTGGTGAACGGCTGCAATCAACAAAATTGTGTTGGAGATGGTTACAGGGAGTAGGCAAAAACTGGAAAAAAAAGGGTTAATTGCACATAGACCCTCTTTAGTATCATCGTTTTGAACGTACTACCCCTATCCAGGGGGTCTGTATGCTAAAATGAATAATTTCAAACCAGCAACACCAAGGGATTAATGTGCGCTACTAATTATATATTGTTCACAATGATGCTCACCTGCGGCTGCGATGTCTTTCAAAAGCAGCATTTTGGCTCTTCCATAATTTGGAGCACCTTTGTGATCCAGCCTTGCAGGTGAGAGACTGCAACCAACAAAATTGTGTCAAACATATTTATAAGGAGGTAAAAGCGCGAAAAAAAAATTACTTACATCCCAGTACCTGTGGTATGATGTAAATTACACAAGTAACCCTGACATTATGTATCTACATAGATAACCCTGAAATTATTGACTGAGATTATGCAGGTAACCCTGAGTAACCCTAAGACTACATTCACTTGGATTACCTATGGAATCTCAAACAATAATCCCTGGGTTATATGTGTAAATACACAGACCCCAACGTCACCAGTGTGATGACACCATAAAATAGGGTATCGGGATGTAAATAATTCGAAAACGAAAGATCACTCGGAGCAGCTAATAATCTATGTTGTTTTTTGTTGGCCCAATAAGTTGGCCCGTTACTCTAAAGGCCCAGCTCCCCACTACTTGTGCCCTAGCCCCTCTATTTTCTTCTCCTACCCGATAGCTCTAAATCCCCTCCGATCTCTGTGATCTGATGGCCGCCGCTGTGAGTCCCATCTTCCATCCCTAGGTCGGCTCCCTCCTTTGTTTTCTCCCCTAGCCTCTCTCCCGTGTCGGCTGCCCCCTTCCCTATATAAGGGTAATGGGTTGGTAGTAGCTCGGTAGAGGAGAAAGAGGAAGAAGAGATAGTGAGGAGAAAACTGAGCTTGAGCTCTCCTCTGCTGTGTGCGATCTCCCTCCTTCTGTGAGTTTTGTGCTCCTGTGAGCTTTGTGCTCTCACCCCCTTTCTGCGATCCTCTTTGTGAGTGACGGGTCGAGGAGATCAGTGAGCTCTCCCCTTTGAGTTCTTGGTGGTGCACTGTGAAGGAAGAACAGGACTGATTTCGGCATGTTTCTGAGCCAAACAAGCAACGACGATCTCCAACAGTGGTATCAGAGCTCGGTGAGTCGTCTCCGTTGACCATCGCCGGCGAGCTTCGGGGGCTGCTGCTGCTCGAAGAGCCTCTTCGGCTGGACATGTTTCTGAGCCAAACAAGCAACGACGATCTCCAACAGTGGTATCAGAGCTCGGTGAGTCGTCTCCGTTG
>NC_033803.1:31871696-32021342 GCF_001876935.1 Asparagus officinalis | reverse complement strand
GCCGAGCCACCCTGAGGTGGCTCGGTGGCCGAGCCACCTTGGGGTGGCTTGGCCAAGAGCCGAGCCACCTCAAGGTGGCTCGGCACAGTGCCGGCCACCTCGAGGTGGCCGACAGTGGCCGACGGTGGCCGACGTTTCTCTTTTTGCGGGCACTGTCCTGAGAGCCTATAAATAGGCCACCCCCTTGTCATTTGAGAAGGTTGGAAATTTTGGAGAGAGGCGAAGCCCTGCTGGATTGGAGACTCGGAACTTAAAAAAGATTGAAACTTTGGGACTTCGGGGACTCACTCCTTCAGATCTGGTGCTCGGCGATCATCAACGTCAAATAAGGCAGGTGTTCGAGAGGATCAGATCTCAGATCTACGCAGGCATACTCCGGATCTAAGCTTGGTCTTAGATCCCGAGACTTGGACGATTGTTTCCTTGGTGAAACAATCCTCCCCGGCTATTATTTCCTTGGTGAAATAATACCCGTTGTACTGCGTAGATCCGACCGGATCTAGATCGCGCGGTGGTCCACGGCAAACAACCCCGGCGCAGGCAAAGAACCCACAAAGCGAGCGACCGCAAAACAGGAGCTCGCGATTCGTTCGACACAAAAGGAGAAAAGTTGTAATCTTTGTTTATTTTTATTTGATTTTCGTTGTAACCGGATCTTATAAAAAGACCGGATCTTTTGTAACTCAAAAAGTTGTAACTCAAGATGACAATGGAATCAATAACAAAGAAAGACACGAATTTTCCAGCGAACAATCTGGCGACCACAGTGGGAGCCACCGATCTCGCTGCCGAGATCGGAGCGTCGCAGCCGCGGATCTTGATCCCAGTCGTGGAGGAGGTCGAATACGAGTTCGATCAGACCAAGTTCGAGGAATACCTTTCATCCTCGTCTAGATCAACCTCCCCCCGCAAGTCCAAGAAGTCCAAGTTCTCTTCCAACAGAAAGGTGCGTTGGTACGAAGAAGTTGAAGCTACCAACGACGACCTCATCTCGATTGACGCCAAAGTTGCGTCAGATGAGGCTCCACCAATCTCCAACCAGATCAAGCTGGTTCCAACCAATTCCTCCGTCACCAAAGGAGCGGTGACTCTCTCAAAGAGAGCCCGCCAAAGGCAACGCCAACGCTTGGCCAAACAATTCGCCAAAGCGATGGAGTCCACCGACGGAGTCCGCTACAACGCGGGTCTGAAGAACAAGAGAGGCAAACAGCCTCAACAACAGATGAACGGCGCCTCTTCCAAGCCGCCAACAATGGAATGGGTCCGTGTCAAACGGAATCGTTCGACGCTGGAAGAACGCATCCGCAAACGCCGCGCACTATCAGCGCAGGCACGGGCTCAAGCCGAAGAAGCCCGTAGAAAGTTGCAGAAAGAAGTGGCCAAGAAGCCGCCACCAACTCGCAAAGTTTGGAGGCCAAAGTCTGAAGCGGCAATTCAGGCTAAGGAGCAACCTTTGCAGCCTCCAACCAAAATTCAACCTCCGGCGAACCCAGCTAAGTCGCCGAGAATTCCCATAGCTACTCCGGGAGATCATGCAGAATCCTCCCGAAGAAGAAAGCCAGTCTTGGAGCGCCTCGGTCCAATTCCCGATGAGCGAAGCAAAGCTCCGATCCAAGAACGTTTGGGCCCACTAAGAAAACCCCGAACGAATCAACACGCTGGGGGTCACCGCTACCTCCAACATGACAAGGAGCTCAAGGCAACTGCGCGCGCTAATTTGCGCATTGAGGTCCAAGAGCCCGCTGAGAATTCACGCCCAAAAAGGCATGTCTCAAGGCGCGTGACTCTTGAAAGTCCAAGGAAGGCAATTCGCCCTCAGATGGAAACATTATCATCTGATAGTGATAGTGTTATACCTGAGAAGTCGTGCCCGCACACGATAGGTTACTCCGACTGTCAAAATGACGAGTTGTACTATCGTGCTGGGGGTACGAACAGAACCAGAAAGAGGAGTCCCCGAGAACAGGAAACTCAGTGCCCTTGTTCAAAGCTCATTCGGGCGGTACTGTCTCAATGCAACTGCATCAAGGTAGTCTCCGAGAGAATTTCAGTGTTCGAAAGGCTCGGCACCGAAACGCCAAAACCAAGGTATAGGCGTTTCCGGCAAAGAAGAACGGTGGTTAAAGACGGAGAATTTCCGAGGGTCACCGCCAACATGACCAGCAAAGAGACATCGACACAGATTGATCTCAAATCGTTTCTGGAAGCGTCCCGGCGTGTAACCCGTCTGCAGTCCGGAGCCATCGCACGAGGAACTTATGGTAGGGTTCGGACAAGAGTACCTTCAGAAGGTGAAGAGTCGGATACCTGCTCCGCAGTCGCATCAGATAATACAGTGTCCAGTGAGGGGGAACCCCGCGAGTCACTGATGATAAGCGCGGAACAAGTGGCCAAGATGCTCGAAGATGCCATAGCCAACCAACAGGAAAGCTTTAGGTTCGAGATGCAGATGGCCATGCAGACTATGAGAGAGATGCATGAGCAACAAATTCAGGCACTGACGAACCAGCGAGGTGAACCAAGCCGCCGTAACCAGGTTGTTCAGGAAGAGGAGCACACGGATAGGGATGGAGCTCACAATGCCAATAACCCTCCCGTCAATGCAGGGGGTGGTAACGAGGATGCCAACGAAGATACAAGTGAAGACTTGAAGATCAAAGATCTCGAGAGCAAAATCAACACATTGATCTCCGCTCAAGAGACGAAGAAAACAGGCATTCCCTGTCCATACCCAAGAGAGTGGGAATCGATCCCATATCCGGCGAAGTTCAATCTAATCAACTTCACGCCGTTCGATGGGAAGGGTTCCCCCACTCAGCATTTGATTTATTTCAAATCGCACCTGGGTATTATTTCCGGCAATGAGCCTCTGATGGTGCGGTCATTCGTCGGCACTCTTCGCGGAGCCGCCTTCGATTGGTACCGCCGCCTCAAGCCAGGAAGCGTAAATAGCTGGGACGACATGGAGACGAAGTTCCTTACAAATTTCTTCGACGACGACACCGAGATCTCTATCGGATCGTTGCTTGACGAGAAGCAGAAAGACGGGGAGTTAGTCGACACCTTCGTCAAAAGGTTCCGGAACAAGGCGATGAATTGTCAGGACCCGATTTGTTCTCCAGACCTGCCATAATAATCTGTCCTTAGACGTATTGGAAGCAATGGGGACGGTACCGTCTGACACTTGGAAGGATCTGAAGGTCCGAGGGGAGCAGGCTGAGCGATTCCTTAGAAGGAAAAAGGCCGAGAGGAACCAACCGACGGATAATCCGCTGAACTCAAACTTCGCCTATCGTAATAAGGGCAAGGCACCTGTAGCTACTGGTGGTGCTAATCAAGTGTCGCAACAGCAATCTCGAAGGCAGCAAAAGACTTCGGGTCCGAGACTCCAAAAAGAGTACTCTTTCAAGGACGAAGACGTTCCAGCCATCTTCGAATCCCTCCTTGAAGGTAACAAGATCAAGCTACCACCTATCACAAATCAGGAGGAAGCTGACAACACTACGGACCCAAAGTACTGTGCATACCACAGGAGGGTTGTTCATCCCACCAAGGATTGCTTTACTCTCAAGAATAGCATTCAGACCTTGGTTGAAGCCGACGTCATAACGCTAAGGTAAGCCAATTGAGAACGGCATCACTCCGAAGAGTATACGAGTATAAACTGCTTCTCAAAACTCCAAAGAGTATACGAGTATAAACTGTTTCTCAATCCTCCTACCAGTATAAGAGGTTAAACTACTCCCCGATACTCCAATAGGTATATGAGTCTAAACTGTTTCCCCACTTTTGGCGAGTCTCCAGTAACTCAAAAACTCCTCATACAGAGAAAGTACCAGTAACCGCTCGCCTTGGGCTACGGATAGAAGTTCGAGATTCTGTTGAACCCTCACGCGCGCGAAGGCGAGTTTTCAAATGAGCGACTCTTGAAAATAATGACAGAGCGATATACCCTCAAAGAGAGCTTTATTCGTCAGAAGAAGACGATGATAGAATAAGAGGGTTATGCCAACACAAGATAGGTGGCTCCGATAATAATATCGATGAGCTGTACTATCAGACTGGGGGTATGAGTAAATCTCGGAAGAGAAACTCCCGAGAAAGGGATTCTCGTTGTCCTTGTACTAAACTCATCAAGGCAGTATTAGCAGAATGTAACTATTCCAAGACTGCCTCGCAAAGGATTTCAGTGTTTGAAAGACTTTCTACAGAAACGGAGAGAAACAAATCAAGACATTTCCGTAAAAGAAAGCCACCCGTTCGGGAACGTGAACTCTCGGAATTCACGATTAATATGGCAGAAAAAGGAAAGTCCACGCGGCGCTACAACCCTGAGCCCTTTTCACAAATGTCCAAACGGTTAACTCGGCTGCAAACCGGGGCTATAAGGCCTAGGGATTACAATTACAACAGGATCCAGAGAAGACAGTCCTCAGACGAAGAAGCATCGGATGCTAACTCAGCGATTGCTTCAGATGCTACTGTATCCAGTACAGGACAGTCTCGAGGGTCATTTATGATCACCACTGAACAGATGGCTCAACTTCTTCAAGAAGCTTTGGCCAAGCAAAAAGAGGATTTCAAAATTGAAATGGAGATGGCTGTACAACGTGTTAAAGATTTACACGCACAACAACTCCAACAGCTGACAAACCAGCGCGGTGAATCTAGTCGTCATCCGACCGCTAATCAGATAGATAGCGACTCAGAGGTAGAAGAAAATCTTAACATGGAGACTCCCCGCGAGAACAGGAATACGGAAGGCGTTCTTAACGCTGGGGGTGGTATCAATATCCATCCCCAAAATCGCCAGAAGAGTGAGGTAGGCGAAGATCTTAAGATGAAAGACTTGGAAAGCAAAATCAATGCTTTGATGTCTGCCCAAGAAGTAAAAAAGACTGGCATTCCGTGTCCCTACCTGAGGGAGTGGGACTCCATTCCATACCCACCGAAGTTCAATTTGATCAACTTCACACCATTCGATGGAAGGGGCTCCCCTACCCAACACTTGATTTATTTCAAGTCTCACCTGGGGATCATTTCAGGTAACGAACCTCTGATGGTACGATCGTTCGTAGGAACCCTTCGCGCTGCTGCATTTGATTGGTACCGCCGGCTTAAACCGGGAAGTATCACTACATGGGACGATATGGAAAGCATGTTTCTCGCTAATTTCTTCGACGATGACACGGAGGTGTCAATCGGGACGCTCTTTGAAGAAAAGCAGAAGGATGGAGAACTCGTGGAAAACTTTGTTAAACGCTTCCGGAACAAGGCAATGAACTGCCGAGATCCGGTCACGGAGGAGTTCATACTCCAGACGTGCCATAATAATCTTTCCATAGATGTATTAGAAGCTATGGGAACAGCACCGTCCAAAACGTGGAAGGATCTGAAGGTCCAAGGGGAGCAAGCTGAGCGATTCCTCCGAAGGAAGAAAACCGAGAGGGGTCAATCAACAACTAAGCCTCCGAATTCTAACTTTGCCTCTCGTGGCAAAGGCAAATCACCCGCAACAGCTGTTGACGCTAACCAGACATCGCAAAAGCAACTCCAAAAACAGCAAAAGACTTCGGGGTCCAAGACTCCAAAAAGAGTACTCTTTCAAGGACGAAGACGTTCCAGCCATCTTCGAATCCCTCCTTAGAAGCAACAACATCAAGCTACCACATATCACAAATCAGGAGGAAGCTGACAACACTACAGACCCGAAGTACTGTGCATACCACAGGAAGGTCGTTCATCCCACTAAGGATTGCTTTGCTCTCAGGAATAGCATTCAGACCTTGATTGAAGCCGGCGTCATATCGCTCAGATAAGCCAAATAAGAACGGAAAAACTCCAAAGAGTATACGAGTATAAACTGTTTCTCAATCCTCCAACAGGTGCAAGTGGTTAAACTGCTCCCTGCATCCTCTAACAGGTGCAAGAGGTTAAACTGCTCCCTACATCCTCCAACAGGTGCAAGAGGTTAAACTGCTCCCTGCATCCTCCAACAGGTGCAAGAGGTTAAACTGCTCCCTGCATACTCCAATAGGTATATGAGTCTAAACTGTTTCCCACTTTTGACGGGAAGTTCCTGGAAGATATTACACTAATATTCTTAAGGATAACCCGGTCAGGTAACTGAGAATAATGTCCGAACCAGAGGAAGCTGGGGGTGGACGATTTATGTAACGGGAAGTTCCTAGAGAATCATATATTCTTAAGGATAACCTGAACATGCGATTGAGGATAACGTACTCCTCGTTATACCCAGTTTTGTAAGAAAGCTGGGAGTGGATAATTCGTGTAACGGGAAGTTCCCAAAAGAATTTTAATATTCTTAGGGATAACCCGATCGACATGAACAAAGTGATGAACACTAAATCTCTCACCGATCAGACTAATTGACGGTGGGACCGTTAAATTCGATCAAGTTTAATCCCATTCAAATTGTCTCAAAACACCCACTTGGTCAAACCTTCTTACAGTTAGGACCACAGTCAAAATCCCCTCTCGATTCTCCCAATGAACGAGAGGTCCACAAATCAAGCGATCAAACCTTCCTACAGTTAGGATCGTCTTCTGTCACCCAATTGGTCAAACCTTCTTATAGTTAGGACCACAGTCAAAATCCCCTCTCGATTCCTCCAATGAACGAGAGGTCCACTTTCAAATCGAGTGATCAAACCTTCCTACAGTTAGGGTCATCTCAAACTCCTGTTTGGCCAAACCTTCCTACAGTTAGGGTCAAAACCATAATTCACTCTCGATAAACGAGAAATTCATCTTTAGTTCGGTAATCAAACCTTCCGACAGTTAGGGTTATCCGAATCTTTTCGATTCTCGGAGTGGAGATCCCACTCTCAATTTCACCTTTCCGGATTCTGGGGGTGGAGATCCCACCTCGAGTCTCCTTTCCAATTGAAGAGAGAATATAAAATTCTTCTTCTTCATTTTCGGGAGATAGAATATAAAATTCTTCCTCTCCCATTTCGGGTTCGTCTTTGCCCCAATCGGTAAGAGCACGTCAAATCCGTTGAAGGTTGAGGATTTGCCAAAAATCCTAAGTTAACGTCTCATACACGTTGCTGTTTAGTCTTTTCACAGGAGAAAGACGAAGTCTACGTATTCAATATCGTAGCACTAAGAGCGTTAACTCTCTTAGCACAACGTCACATGCGGAACGGATTTAGACAATCCGCATGTAAGCCCGATTCGAACGGTAGTCGGTAAGAGCACGTCAAATCCGTTGAAGGCTGAGGATTTGCCAAAAATCCTAAGTCAACGTCTCATACACGTTGTTGTTTAGTCTTTTCACAGGAGAAAGACGAAGTCTACATATTCGAAGTTGTAGCATCAAGTCTAAGGGAGTTCATTCCTTTAGCACAACGTCACATGCGGAACGGATTTAGATAATCCGCATGCTAGCCCTCAAACCCGTTGATGGCTGAGGGTTTGCCAAAAATCCTATAAATGCGAGGGTCACTGACGCATCAGCTTCATTAGTTGGTCTCGTGACTTGAGCATCGAATGACATTCGAAACCCTAAGGTTAACGCCGGTCAACGCGTAACCCTAGGTCAAAGCCGATCAATGCGTTGCAATGAAAGAATCAATACTCCGAAAAGTATACGAGTATAAACTGCTTCTTAAAACTCCAATGGGTATACAAGTTTAAACTGTTTCCCACCCCCGACGGGAAGTTCCTGGAAAATATCGTATACAATATTCTTACCACCCTCGACGGGAAGTTCCTGGAGAATATCGTATACAATATTCTTAAGGATAACCCGGCGACCTCCGATAAGTATGAGGCTAAACTAACTTTCAGAACTCCCAAGAGTATACGAGTATAAACTGGTCCTCTCTGCTTCAAATGCATGACTTTTGGTCAACGTCTGTCAAGGTGTCACCAGATGGGAATTCCCCAACAACGAGGGTCAACTCAACGTTAAATCAGCGATGCCGTTTAGTTTCAAGATTTCAACAGCGGTCAGACGATAAACGCAGAGCCGTAAAAACTTCAACTATTCGACAGAACTCTGAATAGATTGAGGGCTGAAGGAGTCAAGAAATGAAACCCATGACAGGTCCTTAGAGCACGTCAAATCCGTTGAAGGCTGAGGATTTGCCAAAAATCCTAAGTCAACGTCTCATACACGTTGCTGTTTAGTCTTTTCACAGGAGAAAGACGAAGTCTACGTATTCAAGATCGTAGCACTAAGAGCGTTAACTCTCTTAGCACAACGTCACATGCGGAACGGATTTAGACAATCTGCGTGCTAGCCCGACTCAAACGGTGGTCGGTAAAGGCTCATCAAACCCGTGATGGCTGAGGGTTTGCCCAAAATCCTATAAATATGATAGTCACTGACGCATCAGCTTCATTAGTTGGTCTCGTGACTCGAACATCCAACGACATTCGAAACCCTAGGGTCAACGCCGGTCAACGCGTAACCCTAGGTCAACGCCGATCAATGCGTTGCAATGAAAGAATCAATACTCCGAAAAGTATACGAGTATAAACTGCTTCTTAAAACTCCAATGGGTATACGAGTTTAAACTGTTTCCCACCCTCGACGGGAAGTTCCTGGAGAATATCGTATACAATATTCTTAAGGATAACCCGGCGACCTCCGATAAGTATATGAGGCTAAACTAACTTTCAGAACTCCCAAGAGTATACGAGTATAAACTGGTCCTCTCTGCTTCAAATGCATGACTTTTGGTCAACGTCTGTCAAGGCGTCACCAGATGGGAATTCCCCAACAACGAGGGTCAACTCAACGTTAAATCAGCGACGCCGTTTAGTTTCAAGATTTCAACAGCGGTCAGACGATAAACGCAGAGCCGTAAAAACTTCATCTATTCGACAGAACTCTGAATAGATTGAGGGCTGAAGGAGTCAAGAAATGAAACCCATGACAGGTCCTTCTGCAAATATAGCCTATCATATCCAAAGTATTTCAGGCTCCTCTATAAAAGAAACGAGACTGAAACACTTTGGAGGGGGTATCTGTAGGCGTTAAAAATTGCCCATAGGTCCTCAAACACAGTGCAAGACAAGGAAAAGACGATAAACGTTATTATCCAAGTCAAAGGAATTCATCCAAAATCAGCAAGGCGACGAAGCGTACGCAAAACAAAGAAGCTGGAAGAATCACGAAACATTGCTTAGAAGTTTGAACAGTGCCGAGTCACCAAATGCTGACTCGCACAGTTCCGAGTCACCAGAAGGTGACTCGCACAGTTCCGAGTCACCAGAAGCTGACTCGCACAGTTCCGAGTCACCAGAAGCTGACTCGCACAGTTCCTAGTCACCAGAAGCTGACTCGCACAGTTCCAAGTCACCAGAAGCTGACTCGCACAATTCCGAGTCACCAGAAGCTGACTCGCACAGTTCCGAGTCACCAGAAGCTGACTTGCACAGTTCCGAATCACCAGAAGCTGACTCGCACATTTCTGAGTCACCAGGACTCTTGTTGGATACAAAACCTCCCCAAACACGGATTTCAATGATTTTTAAGGATTCTTTCGTCCCAAAACCTCTCCAACTGCTCTGAGGTTATCCATAAACACGTTTAGACAGTTATAAACCGCAGATAACGTTTAAACATCAATTCCTACTAGGAGACACATCTCAAAAAGCCTATAAATAGAAGCCTAAGGTCTTCTTTCAAGGGGATCGGAGATTTGAGATTAAGAAGGCGAGGTGCTGTCAAATTGACCAGTCAACCACGAATTTCAGAGGAGAATCATCAGAGCTTGGCGAACACTTTCATAAAGAAAGCCCCTTCGAAAGGTTTGTGATTCTTTTCCCTTCTTTCCTCCGGATTAAACTTGGTTTTAATCTCGAGAAGAGCCACAATCTCGCTTGGTCGTGATTGTTGCTTCCGTAATTGTTTTCCTCGTGAAACAAGAGCGTAATTATATTATCGATCGGCTTTGGTCTGCGGTGGTCTACGAACTAACGCGTCCCCGGCACAGGCAAAGATCCCACGCAAAGCAGCGGGAGATAAACTACTGCTGCGTTTTGTTTGATAAAGTTGTAATCTTTATTTTTTTTCGTTGTAAGAAGATCTTATAAAAAGATCAACTCTCTTTTCAGTTTGAACTTGTAATCGATAAACGGTGTAACAGGTTTGAAAACAATGGAAAAGGCAACTTTTGACACAAACAACCCTCTCCTAGGGTTTTGCTAAGGTATATCGGCTGAAAACCCAACTCAACAGCTATCTAGTTGCTGGAAAATTTTTTCCTGTTTGTGTTTCTGCTCGTGCTAGTTGCTGGAAAATTTATTTTTGTTTCTCTTGTTTTTCCCTTGCTCGTGCTAGTTGCTGTGATACTATTATCTATTTTTTTCTGTGTGAAAAATGTCTGCTGCTAATCAATATGGTATGGTTCAATATAGTATGGCTCCGTTCAACGGAAAATCTGATTTTAGCATTTGGAAACAAAAAATAAAAAGTATTTTAATTCAACAGAAATCATTTAGGGCTGTAGGTCAGACTTATTTGACTTCTGACACTGAAGAAAAAAGAGCTGAAATGAAAAATCATTTAGGGCTGTAGGTCAGACTTATTTGACTTCTGACACTGAAGAAAAAAGGGCTGAAATGAACGAAAATGCTTGTTCCACAATTTATTTGAACTTATCTGACTCTGTGCTTAGAAAAGTTAGAATTATGGAATCTGCTAAAACCCTTTGGGATAAACTTGAAGAACTCTATATTGAAACCTCTTTGCCCAGTAAAATGTTTTTGCTTGAAATTTTTTTCAAATTTAGATTGGATATGTCTAAGGACATTGAGGAGAACCTAGATGTTTTCACAAAACTTATTTCAGATATTAAGTTAACTGGTGATAAACATATAGACGATTATACTCCTATTGCCCTTCTAAATGCTATTCCTGACTCATATAGTGATGTAAAATCTGCTATTAAATATGGTAGAGATGATATTACCCTTGACATTGTGGTTAATGGTCTTAAGAGTAAGGAATTAGATTTAAAACATTCTGGGGGAAATAAAAATTCTGGTGAGGTTATGCATGTGAGGGGTAGGCCTCAGAATAGGTCTAATTACCAAAAGAATGCTAGTAATGGGGAATCAAGTAAGAAAAAGTTTGAAAATGGAAGGGGTAGATCTAAGTCCAGGTTTAAAGCTAAAAAATGCTATAATTGTCATGAAACTGATCACTTTATTAAAGATTGTCCTAAGCCTAAGAAAAATCAGCAAAATGAACATGCTAATATAGCTGTCTGTGAGGGCAAAATGGGTGAGATTTTCATGATTAATAATCTGTATGATTATGCATATTTGAACTCTGTGTTATCCGATCCTTTGTGTAAATCAGATTGGTTAGTAGACTCTGGTTGTACTTTTCATATGACTCCTTTTAAAAACTTGTTTTTAAACTACAAGAAAATAGAGAATGGCTTTGTGTCAATGGCAAATGAAAAGAAATGCAATGTTTTAGGAACTGGTGATGTATGCCTAAGGTTTTCCTTTGGTTCTGTGCTTACTTTGAAGGATGTTAGGCATGTTACTGATTTACGTTATAACTTGATTTCTTGTGCATCTCTAGAAAATGATGGTTTGGAGGGAAAATGGGGTAAAGGGGTTATGAAAATTTTGAAAGGGTCTCTTGTTGTTTTTACTGCTGAAAAATAAAATAATTTGTATGTTTGTCATGGTGAACCTGTGCTTGATTCTGTTAACTCTGTGATAGGTGATAAATCTGTTTTATGGCATAATAGATTAGGTCATATGAGTAATAAACGATTAGAAATTTTGCATAAAGGAGGTCACTTTGGTAGCGATAAAATATCCCTCATCCCTTTCTGTGAATCTTGTGTGCTAGGAAAACAACATACTGTTACTTTTCCTACTTCTTCTTTTCCTAATCAGTCTAAGTGCACTAGTGTTCTTGAATATTTGCATGCTGATGTGTGGGGTCCCTCTAGTGTGCCTACGCATGGAGGGAACCAATATTTTCTTTCCATAATTGATGATTATTCTAGGAAAGTTTAGGTTTTACTCATGAAACAAAAATCTAAAGTTTTTGATAAATTTAAAAACTAGAAAATTATGATTGAAAACCAAACGGGAAAGAAAATTAAAACTCTTAGGACAGACAATGGTCTTGAGTTTTGTAACAAACAATTGAATGATTTGTGTACTACTTGGGGTAATAAAAGGCATAAATCTGTTCCCTACACACCCCAGCAGAATGGGATTGGCTGAAAGGGATAGAAATAGAAGCTTCTCTAGAGAGGGTGAGGGGCTATATTTGTTGGCCACATCTGGGCTCTCTAAGAAGTTCTGGGGAGAAGCTATTTGTACTGCGGGCTATTTGATTAATAGGTCTCCTTCTGTTCCCTTAGGAGGGAAATGCCCTGAATTTGTGTTCACGGGCAAACCTCTTGATTTAAATAATTTGAGAATTTTCGGGAGTGCTGGCTATGTGCATCAAAAGATTGATAAGTTAGAACCTAGATCTAAGAAATGTGTTTTCTTAGGATACCCTGAAGGGGTAAAAGGTTATAGGGTTTGGAATAAGAGTGAACCGGAGTTTAAGGTAGTGATAAGCAGAGATGTTGTTTTTAATGAAAATGAATTTCCTTGTTTACCTTTACATGTTCCTATTCCTGAAAATAATGCTCAAAATGAGGTGGAGCAAATGCCTATTATTAATCAACCCAAATTACTTTCTGAAGAAAAATTGAATGATACAATTATTGAAAATCAAGATGAGATTATTCCTAATGAGGTGGAGCATGATATGCAGGAAATAGATAACATGCATGATTTGAATGATTATCAACTCACTAGGGATAGAAATAAAAGAACCATTAGGAAACCTGAAAGATATAGAGATTGCAATTTGATTGATTGTAATATGTCTGAGTTTGCCTTTAATGTGTTTGAATCCCTTGAGTGCAATGAACCTAAGACTTATAAAGAAGCATTAAGGTCAAAATATTCTGAAGAATGGATTAGTGCTATGAAGAGTGAGATGGAATCCCTAAAAATTAACCAAACATGGAAACTTGTTCCTAAACCTGCTAGTTGTTCTGTAGTGGACTGTAAGTGGCTGTTTAAGGTGAAACAAGAATCTGAAAGTGTTAGGTTTAAGGCTAGGTTAGTAGCTAAGGGATTTACTCAAAAGGAGGGAATTGATTATGCTGAAATTTTTGCTCCTGTTGTCAAATTCACTACTGTTAGAATTATGCTTGCTTTAGTTGCTCATTTTAATTGGGAATTAAAACAAATGGATGTAACTACTGCTTTCTTGCATGGTGATCTTGATAAAAATATTTATATGCACCAACCTGAGGGCTTTGTGGACCCTAAATTGCCTGATCATGTGTGTTTGTTAAAAAAGGCTTTGTATGGTTTAAAACAATCACCTAGGCAATGGAATATTAGATTTGATAAATGCATGCAATCTTTAAAGTTTAAAAGGAGTTCTGCTGATCATTGCCTGTATTATAAGAATATAGACTCTGTGCCTGTATTTCTTGTAATTTATGTGGATGACATGTTGATTGTTAGTCCTTGTTTGAAGTCTATTGAGCATGTTCAAAAATGTCTTTGTGAAAATTTTGACATGAAAGACTTAGGTGATGCTAAAAGAATCCTAGGCATGAATATTATTAGGGACAAAAACAAATCTACTCTAGTTTTAAACCAAAGTTCATATGTTGAAAAAATTTTGAGTAAATTTGAAGGCTGTAATCTGAAGACTTTCGCGTAGATTGCTGAAGGTTACAATCTGACGACCTTCACGACAACCGATGAGAGCTCTACTTCAACAGCCTTCACAATCAACATCGGGAGTTACAATCTGACGACTCTCATATTTTCAAGGAGTCAAGATGAAGATTACAAGACAATGATCTTTGCAACGCTATGACAAAAAGAGATTACTTGGTGATAATCTCTGCAAGGCAAGACGCGGAGGTCCTCCCCGTGTTTCAACATCAAAACGCCAGGGTCAAACCCGTGTTTCAACATCAAAACGCCAGGGTCGAACCCGCGTTACAACATCAAAACGCCAGGGTCGAACCCCGCGTTACAACATCAAAACGCCGAGGTCGAACCCACGTTACAACATCAAAACGCCAGGGTCGAAACCCGCGTTACAACATCAAAACGCTAAGGTCGAACCCGCGTTACAACATCAAAATGCCAGGGTCGAAACCCGCGTTACAACATCAAAACGCCAAGGTCGAACCCGCGTTACAACATCAAAACGCCAGGGTCGAACCCCGCGTTTCAACATCAAAACGCCAAGGTCGAACCCCGCGTCACAACATCAAAACGCTGGGGTACGCCAACTCCGCGCTCCAGTCAAATGTGGAGGTAGGCATCATGAACGCCAAACGGTGGGCATGTTGACGTCATTCAAGCATGAGGCTGAACGGTTCTAAAACCGTTTTCGCCACGATTTTTGGGGGGCGGTGTACACCGCCCATTATGGAGAGAATTAAGGGGGCGGTTACACGCCTTAATTCCTAATAATATGGACTAAACTCAAACTGATTCCAGGGGTGGGCGGGGGGGTTTGGCTCGGATTCGGGATCCTGAGAATTGGCAGGCAAGAGGGGAGAATCGACGTCATCCTCAGGCTAAGATGCGACCACCAGAGGCTTTCTTCTACGGCCTTGCTTATTAACCGGATCTTGTTGCAAATCAACGATTTGTTAGCCAAGTTCTTCTAAACTCGTTCAGCAGTTCTCAAACTTGCACGGCAAGTTCCTCCACAAGCGTCAAATCGTGAGGAGAAGATATCGTTCCAGTGAAGGGCAACAACAGTCGATCGTCAACGTAGAGGCAATTTCGACGGTGAGCAATCGAAGGAGGGCATTACATACGCCACCGGTGAAGACCCAGTTTTAAGACAAAGGAGAGATCAAATCCATTCTCGTCCTCTTTTGTAATCAAGTTTGATAATCAAGAATCAAAAAGGAATGAATCATTTTCTTTATTCTTTTCATGCAATTTTTCCTACAAACAAAAGGATGGCGACTCTGCTTTTGCTTTGTAGGAAAATTGCAATGAAAAAAATAAAGAAAATTGATTTGTATTCCTTTTGATCTCGATTACAACTTGATTACAAAAGAGAGGAGAACGAAATTGGTTCTTCCTCTTTGTTTAAAACTGGGTTCTTCACGGTGGCGATGGAGTGCCTCCCTCGAATGCTTGCGTCGAGTTTGCTCTCCGTTGACGATCCGATGTCTTGATTCACTGGAACGATGTCTTCTCCTCACGATTTGACGTTGTGGAGAACTTGCGTGGCAAGTTTAAAACTCTTGATGAGTTGATAACTCTGAACGAGTTTTAACTCTTGAAAAAGAGTTGATTTGAACCGAAAGTCGGTTATAAGCCAAGGACAGAGGCTCTCTGTTGCTGAAGTTGAAGATGATCTTCGTTGGAAGATGATGTCGATCTCCTCAAAAGCCTGTCTCCAGTGGTCGATCCAAGCCAAGAAAATCCAACCTTGCTGCCAATTCTCAGATCCGAAAATGCCAGCCTTCAATGGTCGATTCCAGCCAATAAAAATCGAACCCTTAACTCAGTTGAGTTTGTTGAGTTTTTATAGGGGGATAAGAGGTTGTAACTGCCCTCTAAATCCGCTCCTAAGTGGGCGAAAATTCCTCAGAACGTGGGATAACGGTTTTGAGGCCGTTCGGCTTGTGTTTGAACAAGTCAAAACGCCCAATCTGGCGTTCAGAACCCAACTTTGCCTCTTAGAATTGAGACGCGAAGTTGGGTGTTGGCTGAACATTGATGAACGCGAGGGTCGCTCGCGTTTTGGTTTGTTGTAGCTTAGAAACGCGGGGGTCGGTGTTGGCTGGACCCCTACGAACGCGAGGGTCGCTCACGTTTCGCTTGTTGTAACGCGGGTCCGACTCCAGCGTTTTGATGTTGTAATGCGGGTTCGACCCTGGCGTTTTGATGTTGTAACGCGGGTTCGACCCTCGCGTTTTGATGTTGTAACGTGGGTTCGACCCTCGCGTTTTGATGTTGTAACGCGGGTTCGACCCTGGCGTTTTAATGTTTTGTCATAGCGTTGCAAAGATCATTGTCTTGTAATCTTCGTCTTGGCTCCTTGAGAATATGAGAGTCGTCAGATTGTAACTCCCGATGTTGATTGTGAATGCTGTTGAACTAGAGCTCTCATCGGTTGTCGTGAAGGTCGTCAGATTGTAACCTTCAGCGATCTACGTGAAAGTCTTCAAATTGTAGCCTTCTGAAAGTCGTCAGATTGTAACTTCCATCATCGGTGTTTGATGGAGGATAAGCTATCTATTGTGATTTTTAGACAGCCTACAATGTCAAACCCTGGTATACCTCATTGGAATGCCTTGAAGTGGCTTTTAAGATATTTGAAATCCTCTGTGGATGTAGGATTAACCTTTTGTAAGTGTTCTGAAGGTGTCAAACTTGCTGGCTATGTAGATTCCAATTATGCAAATGATAGGGATAATAGAAAATCTACCACTTCCTATGTGTTTACTTTGTGTGGCTCTTGCATAAGTTGGAAATCCCAATTACAACCCATTGTTGCTTTATCTACTACTGAATCTGAGTATGTTGCTGCCACTGAAGCTTTTAAAGAAGCTATTTGGCTTAGGGGCCTTATATCTGAAATTGGTTTTCTTGATAAAAATGTGGTTGTATTTTTTGATAGTCAATCTGCTATTCAACTTTGCAAAAATCCTGTTTTTCATGATAGAACTAAACATATTGATGTTAGATTTTATTACATTCGGGATATTGTTGAAAAGGGTATTGTCAAGTTAGAGAAAATTCCCTCAGAATTTAATCCTGCTGACATGGGTACTAAATGTTTGCCTGCTGAAAAATTGATATCGTGTCAAAGAATTTTGAATTTTGACTTTGGGTAATTTTCCTTTGCTTTGTGTGTTGCCTTTGTGGCCTATTAACTTGCTTTGTGCTTGTTAGTAGCTTTGTGTTTTTTTTCCCTTTGAACTCGATGACCGTTTGGTAGAGTTCGGTCCTTTGTGGACTTGGTATGCTTGGTGATTTTACCCCGATCTTTGTGATCTGAGTTTACTTAGTGTATTCTCTTCCAATGCTTGTATCTTCTTTGTGATTATACAGGTAATAATTTGGCGATGATGAGTCCTGCAGTTTCGTGTTTTTTTCCTTCTGTGCACTACCTTGGGCCAAAGGTGGAGATTGTTGTTTTTTGTTGGCCCAATAAGTTGGCCCGTTACTCTAAAGGCCCAGCTCCCCACTACTTGTGCCCTAGCCCCTCTATTTTCTTCTCCTACCCGATAGCTCTAAATCCCCTCCGATCTCTGTGATCTGATGGCCGCCGCTGTGAGTCCCATCTTCCATCCCTAGGTCGGCTCCCTCCTTTGTTTTCTCCCCTAGCCTCTCTCCCGTGTCGGCTGCCCCCTTCCCTATATAAGGGTAATGGGTTGGTAGTAGCTCGGTAGAGGAGAAAGAGGAAGAAGAGATAGTGAGGAGAAAACTGAGCTTGAGCTCTCCTCTGCTGTGTGCGATCTCCCTCCCTCTGTGAGTTTTGTGCTCCTGTGAGCTTTGTGCTCTCACCCCCTTTCTGCGATCCTCTTTGTGAGTGACGGGTCGAGGAGATCAGTGAGCTCTCCCCTTTGAGTTCTTGGTGGTGCACTGTGAAGGAAGAACAAGACTGATTTCGGCAGGTTTCTGAGCCAAACAAGCAACGACGATCTCCACAATCTATAGTCTGATTTTGCTCACCTGTGGCTGCGATGTCTGTCATAAGCAGGACTTTCAGCTCTTCCATAATTTGGACTCCCTCCCTGCTCCTCAGGCTTGCTGTAAGGGCTAGGACCACGATCATAATCAGGGTTATCCCTTTCCACTAGGGGTGCATTCGGTTCGGATATGATCTTTACCATAACCATAACCACTTTCTGAAAACGGATACGGATACGGTTCGGATATTCATCGGTAAGAAAAAAACATTACCATATCCACATTAAACAGAAACGAATACGGTTCGGATATTAGAGGTTCGGATAAGGTTCAGATACAGATACTAATCGGATATTTGGGAAATAGATATGAATAGGATATGACAAAAAATACATATAATTTTAATAACTAGCAAAGTAAGACAAGTAAGACAAGTTACCTCAAGACTCCGTTGCTATTCTGCATGACAAACCTTAGAACACCATAGCAGGCCCTAAACAAAAAATAAAAAATATTGAATACCATAACTAAAATGTGATAATCAACAACTACAGTTGACCTCACAAACTATAACTTTTCCTCTTTTTTCTTTGATTTTTCCTCTGTTTTATTAGAAGACTCTTCTACTGCGGGTTCAATGACCGGTTCAACGGGGGGTTCGATCGTGGGTTCTTCATTAGAAGCTTGAACTAGTGGATTAGACGACATGATTCTAATACTTATTCATTGAAATTTATAAACTTAATCAAACAAAAAATATAATGATGCAAATTATAATTATATATGCAACTAAAAACAATTAGGACTAATAGGTTAGGGATTTTTATCAAATAAATTAGGAATTTTCAATTCAGTCAACAAATGCTAAAAATTAGGGCTTTTATCAACAATTAGAATTCACCTTAGTGATATAACAAATTGAGGAGGAGACAAAGAGGTAGGACGTTGTTATCGCGTCGTCGATGGTCGTCGTCACGTCGATCAAGTTGAGGTGGCCGCAGACTTCTTGAAGAGGCGGAGGTGGAGCATCAAAGATGAGGCGGAGCTCGGCGGCGGAGGCCGAGCTCGGGCAGACGACGGGGCGTGGAGGTCGAAGCTCGGGGACGGAGGCGGGATCGAGAGTGAGGCTTGGAGGCGAGCTCGGCGGGCAGAGTGGGCGCGGAGGTAGAGCTCGGAAGGTGGCGAGATGCGGGATGCGGAGGCGGCGAGGCGGCATGAGCGCAGGGACGCGGGAGCCCGGCACAGAGCGGACAGGGAGGTCGGCGGCGGCTTTGAGGTGGACTGGTGGAGGCTGGGTGAGTGGGGGTGGGGTTTGGAAAGATAAAAATTAGGGTTTGAAGTTATAGGTTGAGTTGAATTTGGGTCGGGTTGCGGATGTATGTTATAGACCCGACCCAATACAGACCCAATACAAGTATTATACGTAGCTCATTTCAAATATCCGGATATACGAACCGTATCCGCAATTTCGACCCGATAACCGTATCCGAAACCGTATCCGAATAAAAAATTCAAACTATAACCGTATCCGAAACCATATCCGACCGGTTTTAATTTTTCCCTACCATATCCGCTTTCTAAACGTATACGGTTGCGATCGGTCCGGATAAATCCGGACCATTTTGCACCCCTACTCTCCACGCCTCTGCCATAAGGACTAGCTGAACGCCCACGATCGCGACTTCTCCTTTCTGGAGACCTCTCTTCCCCTCCTATCTTGGCTGTATCCATTTATTTTTTCATCGCCATGTCTTCTTTCATCATCATCCCGAGCGGCATACTCCACTGACATCACCCGATCGATTATCTTGCTGCAAATCTCTAGTAAAGCTGATTTATGTATCTAATCCAAAAATTTAACATGGGCAAGAGAAATAAGCTTTGAACATTAAAATGGTCAAAATTTAAACTTCGAAGTTGATAACAATACAAGCACCGTATGAGCAGGAGGTATTACAAGCACCACCTTTTTCGACTAGGGTCATGAAAAGAGAGAATTCACAGCCTTAATAAGTGTCTTGGAAATAAGTGTTAGCATCAGAATTCAGGACAATATAGTACTACACATCTTCATGATTAACACATCGATATTAAACACATACGAACTTAACCTAAGCTGTAAAATTTTCCCAGAACATGGTCCAGAAAACTCGGCATCAGTTTCAATCCCTTCTAAAAATTTCACTTTCAGCAGTTTTGGCGGTTCCATTAGACTACTTCAGCAATAAAAGGTTGCAGAACTACTTTCAATATCTTACCGAATAGGTATACAATTGATATAAAACCCAGTGATCATAAAATTATCGACTAACGCATATGTTTAAAGAGAAATAGTGATGCGGGACAAGACACCTAGGATGACTAAGCAAATATTGATCAAACAACACATGGATGACAGCAATCCCAGACACAACCAACATGCATGCAACTACATGAATATGCACATCCTAATGACTGATCTCTACAATGATAATAAAACCTAAATAATCAAATAGACAGTCAGGCAATAAAATCTATGTTATAACAGATATCAGATCAATTACAAGTCTAAAAAGTTTTATAGGCATGCAAAATTAACAAAGAAATACAAAGAAATGTGACTTTACCTGAGAGGGTGAGGAACTTGCATCCACATTGAAATCAATTGTTTCATTGGCAGATGGTTGTATATCTCATGTGGTATTCGTGGAACATCCAGTTCAATGACTTAGATTAAATGGAGGAGGATCGAAGAGACTGTATGAGATCTGTTCAGGGCTTGAACAGTGGTGGTCAGATCAACCGATTTGGTGAAGGGCCTTGAGGCGTCGGCAGGGTTCAATCAACGTCAGCAAGATCTCATCAGAGCTGAAGTTATGGTCAGCGAGCGTCATCGTGGGCAGCAGAAGTCGAGGAAGCACCGAAAAACAGGCGTCAAACTCATGGGGCTTCAAAGTCGGATCGTGTGACTCGGGTGATCCTCGGTGATGCTCTGGATGTTGAAGATGTGGCCAACGAGGCAGCGCAAAGAGGATTAATGAGGTCATCGGCATTGCTGGTGCTCAATCGGGAAAGACGAAGGATGGTGATGAAAGGTGGCGCTGATGGGCGGTGGAAGGCTTCTGGGATGGGCTGTCACGCCCCGAAACTGCAGCGGAAATTCTAAAATGCGGGGTGCGCGACGGTAGCGACCCGTGCACAAGATAATTCTTATGCATAGTCAAGCCTGACACTTCATATCACATAGTTTATCACAAAATATTCATAAACTTACTGATGATAGAAGTCAGAGCAACTATATATGTATATAATCAGTACTTACTGCCTATAAACTCACCGTTATAAACATTTTTATAAAACAAAATAAATGGTGCTGAAGATAACATCAAAAGAAGAGGCTCTCCATATAACGCCTCTCAGCCAAAAGCCCAAATCAAAAGTTCGGCTAGTATGAAGCTACGCTGGATCTGAAATTTTTTTAAAAACAATGGGGTGAGCTAGCGCTCCTAGATAACTAACAAAATAGTAATATGAATAATTCTCAGAAATAACGAATTACAAGTTTTGCATGAGAAATTCAAAAAGAGAAAAATATGATCCAAATATCATAATATTATCGTCTTTAAGAAAGAATACAACAATTATATTTTCTTTCTTATGTGCAACTTAATATACTGTGAAATTTCTTGAAATCAAACCCTTTTTGAATCAAGGTAAACATTAAGACGAAAAAGAATTACTAATTTGCACAAAACCAGAGAATTATTGCTTTCTCAATTTCACAGTCAATTATCAGAATCTTAATACTCGATGAGTTATTCATGAATGTAAAAATCACCCATAGGTCACACTAAGGTTACAAATTATAAGCCAGTAGCAAGGGAATGCGTAAAACACATCATATGACAGATAATTCCCGGGAATCGAATGCACCTAACACTGTCATAGGTTACTGCCCAAATACAGAGGGGACAGAACAAATTTTATCAATACAGAAGGGCCAATACAGAGGGGCCAAATAAAGATGCATTCACCATATGACAAACAGAAACAATCCATAGTAGACTATTTGAGGGTTTGAAAACATCGAGATCACATGTCAAATGAGTAATACACAGAAACAATCCATAGTAGACTATTTGAGGGTTTGAAAACATCGAGATCACATGTCAAATGAGTAATACTTTGCATATCAGAATTTATATTTGAGGGTTTGAAAACATCGAGATCACATGTCAAATGAGTAATACTTTGCATATCAGAATTTACAAATATTTTCAAATGAAGTGGATAAGGAAAAGTTCATTATATCAGTTAAAACAGTTTACGGATATTTAATTTTTTTCTTTTATCAGATATTAAGTCACGGAAAATCTTTGAATCCGTTAAACTGTTGAAAATACATTCCAATTACTTCATCAAAAAACATTTTCAGATAAAACAATGTCTACAATTAGTTGAAATTGCATGAGAGTCAAATTCGCTTTCATAGTGTTGGTCTTCTTGTTTTGATGATGTTTAACAAATAATTTACGACTAATATCGTTTGTCTAGTGTTTGTGTTTATCTATTTATTATAGATAAACAATATATTGGAGGATGGATGAAATTGCGCTTCAACGATCATATCCGATGGAGGTTGGCAGAATAGTGGATGAAGCCTATGCAATTCAAGTTGAAGATCCAAGTTCTAGCTTCATCCGCAATGTGTACCAAGTCAAGCTTATTGAAGATCAAGATCAAGCTTGGGTAACATTAGTTTAGGTTTATATTATGTGTGTTAGTACTTTAAGCTCAATCATATATACACACACTTTATATTGGTTTCCATGTATATATATAGTTATATATATATATACAACACAAGTTTTGTTTTTATATATATACATAGTTATATATACATATACATCTTGGTTTTTAGTTTTATCCACAAACAAAGTTTTTACAAATAAATTCCAAAAATTATGTATACATGTTTGTTTTCTATGTGGATAAGTTGTTTTGGTTTAATTTCATAGATATGAAACAAATATATATTCATATACATACTCATATATTTCATATTCTATTGTATTTGACAAAATATGGCCTTCATTGTTTATAAACTTCATAACAATAGTTTACATCTTTCTTTAAGTCTATAAAATCATTTTGTAGAGTTTTAAAAGTTTGTTTAAGTCAAATGTCAAAAACATGTATGTTTAGTTTTTATGTTTTTGGACTATTTTGAAAAATGATGATATTTTACATTTGGAAAGTCCTTTTTGAAAACTAGTTTTTATAACATGTTTATTATCATGTTTACAATCATTTTCCAAAGTTTTATATTTTTCTAAATTTATTTGATATTTTTAAACCTAGTTTAAAGTTGAGTTTTTCTATGCACTTCAGGTCTGTGCATGTTTAGTCGACTCATTAGTTGACTCATAAGTCGACTCACGAAGTGCAGCGCAGTTATAATTTTTCTTCTGCTGAGTCGACTCATTTAAGCCGACTCATTAGTCGACTTATAAGTCGACTCATGAGTCAACTCATAAGTCGACTTATGAAAGAGCCGTTGCACAGTAACGACTAGTTTCCACCAGTGTTTTCTGGGGTTTTTTTGTCTTTTTAGTTGGGTTTTGGCTGAGCTTTTGGGTGACTATATATACCCCCTTGCTCTCATCCTTCATATCTAAATAAGAGAATGTTTTAAGAAAGTTTAACAAGGGTTTAAGTTTTGTTTAAGTGTGTTTAAAAGCTTTTAAGCATTTTCGAGTTTGAGTTTGTGAATTCAATTCCACAAGAGCTTGAGGAGATCATCTATTGGAGTTTGAGCAATTAACTATTCTCCCTCCATCTCTTGTCATCTATTGAGAAATTTTCTAAACTCTTTTCTAGATTTATATTTATTTGTTTGATTATCATCTTATTAAAGCTAGTTTTATATTGAGTTTAGATTTGATTAATCTTATTGTTACACACACCCACTTGAGCTTATTGTATTTGCATTCATAATATATTTGGGGTTGTGAGAGATAGTAACATTGAGTTGAGCCTAATTGAGTTCTCACATTGTTTAGAGAACAATCATTTGTTGTGCCTAATTTGTGCAGTTCACTTTGTAATACACTTGTACACCGAGAGGAGTGTGTGGTGAGGACAGAGTCGATACCGAGAGGAGTGGCGTCGGTAGCTTTGTGAGAGGTGATAATTCCGAGCACTTGAGGGAGTAGATACGTGAGGACCAACACTTGAGGTTGTAGCTTGTGTATGTACTTTGTGAGGATTTGTAAGAGTTGTCGGTTGACTTGATAACCGAGTGTGTAGAGTTTTCGATTAGCTAGAAAACCGAGTGTGTAGAGAAGTTTAGGCTTCCAAACCGGGTTGTGTAGTGGATTCTCCTCAAGAGTGGGGAGCGGGGACGTAGGACGGAAGGTCCGAACCTCGTGAACATATAGCGTGTTTGGTTTGCATTAGCGCACTTATAACTGTTCATCTTATAGCCTATTGCATCTTGTTTGTTTCACCCTTGTGATAGTTTATATATCCTTGCATACATCATATAGTATATCTCATTGCTAGGATATATCACCTTTGTTCATATTTCATATTCTTGCTCATAAGTAATTGTACATCATCTTACAAGAACATATTTGTTAATAAGTTTTAAATTGGTATAAAATCGGATTAGATTAGCATAAACCCTATTCACCCCCACTCTAGGGTTATTTCATAGCGACCCTAGGGTCTAATAATTGGTATCAGAGCTTGGTGCTCTTTGATTTAAGGACTAATCGCCTTGAGTTAAAGATCCAAGTTATCTTATTTTTGTGCTAATCTAGTTTTGTGTTTTTATTGTTATCTTGCTTGCTCATATATACATTATGGATATGCACGGTGCACCTTGTTTAAGTTATGCCATCAATATTGCTCCTAGATTAGATAATTTCCCCTATGCCCAATGGTGTGTTAGATTTAAACTTTTTGTTCGATCTAGATACTTCGATTTATGGGAAATTATAGATGATACTTATATTGTGCCCACTTCGGAGAAATCCAAGTGGAATAAAAATGATCATCATATGTTTACCATGAATAAGCTTTTGTTAGAATTTTTACAGTGGAATAAAAATGATCATCATATGTTTACCATGAATAAGCTTTTGTTAGAATTTTTACATAATGCGTTCGATTCATCTATGTCTAACAAGCTTGATTCTTTTGATAGTGCTTACACATTATGGAAACTTATAGAAGCATATCAAGGGAATTTGGAGGTGATCCGACAAGCTTTGGAGGATTCCTCTTATAGTTCATGTGGAGCTTCATTTTCATGCACACGGCCACTAGGCGATAGCCCTAGTGTGGTAACCGAGTCCGAATCCGAATATGATTTATCTTTTGATGAACTCGCCTGTGCTAGTGAAAAATTATTGCATGCCTATAACAAATTGCATAAAAATTTTATTAATTTACAAAGCAAGCATGAAGGTTTAAAATCCGATCATGAGAAGTTAGCTTTCAAATTTGATATTATTTCTCAAGAGAATGATGCTCTTAAAGAAAATAATGATATGCTAAATTTGGAAAATAATAATTTGAAATTGGATATTGCTAACTTGACTCATGACAAAAATAATATCATGTTAGAAGTAAAGAACATAAAAAATGATGCTGCTTCCTTCATAAATGACTATTTATGTTCTACTTCTAATAAAAATACATATGTGCCTAATAATGATGAGTTGAATCTTGTTAAAAACCGCATTTCATTTTTAGACTCAACTCTTGTTACATGCATGGATTATCATAAGAAACCTATGAACATTGTTGCTAAGTCCCATGCTACTACATCTAGACATCCCATACATCATGCACACATGTATAGCAAAATCTACAAGTGTTCAAATTGCGGCCGAAAAAGGCCATATTGCTAAATTTTGCTATGATGCACATAAACCTACAAAGACTAATATTAATGCTCCTTGTGTATCTCATAAGGCTTCTTCATCACATACACATTCACATGCTTATTCTCATAAAGTTCATCATAAGCATGCTAATGTGTATCATTGTGATCTTTGTGGTTGTTTAGGTCATTTGGCCAAATATTGTTTTGATTTGGAAGGAAAATCATGTTTGCCAAATGTTTCTAGTAGACCACGTGTGATTAAATGTGATATTTGTGGTAGATTTGACCATTTGGCGAAGTTTTGTTATGATTTGAAAAAATGCTCAAACTTGCCAAATTTCTCAAGTAAACCACCTTTGTTTGATAATGTTTCTCATTTGAAAAATAATTTTAAAAGACAATCTTTGTTTGCAAATGGTTCCCGTGCACGAGCATATGGTCCACAAAAACAAATGAGTCTCTTTCATTGCACAAATTACAATTGGAAGGGTCATTTGAGTAATTATTGTTATGACCGGATTAGTGCACCAAATGTGCCCAAAAGGGTTCATAACCCTAGGGCTTTGGGCTTTATTGATAGGGGTCATGTCCCTAACTAATCTGGCACCAAGAATGCTTGGGTGCCAAAATCTTTTTAAAACCAAGAATTGTATTATTTTTAATTTTTAATTTTTCTTGGTTTTGAAAATTATGTTTTAAAATTTTCTATATGAAAACAATTTTTCTTTGATCAATTCTTTTGTTTTCATGATTATATTAATTTTGATTTTTGTTGAGAGGTTTGTATTTATATAACCCTCCGGGTTTATTGGATGTTTATTTCCCAAATCATGTTTACCGGGTGCTAAAATAATTATATGGGTTGGAACAAGCTCAAGAGCTTGATATTGTTGCTTCTCTTAAAAATTATGTTTTGATTTGTTGCTTTGAATTCATTATATTTCACTTATATGATGATATTTATGTGTTTGTGCTTATGGATCATCTATTCGTGTCTTATAATGTATTCTATGAGTGGTTTGATCAAGTTATACAAAGAAAGTTTTCTTCTTTGATCAAACATTGTTTTTGGACGCAAATCTTGATTTATGACTTCATTTGAGTAATTTGTTTTCACTGGAAAACTTTTTTCATGGTTCTCATGTTTTCCTCATTCCTTTGTTTTCATAAATCTATTTTTATACATTATGTTTTTATAATTGTGTAATGAGACACTTCTTTCATAAATGACATATTAATATGTGTTCTCATTGTCTTGTTTGTATGTGAGTTTTGTTTAGCATATCTTTAATTTATGCTTACTCACATGTTTTTGCCTTAGCTTTCATTTCATATATTCTATATGGCATTTTGATAGGGGGAGCTATTCCCTATACTTGTTTTATACTCACTCATGCATATTGATAGGGGGAGCTTTCGCTCTCTTCATTCTTGGTTTTTTCCCCTTTTTAATGTTGTCAAAGGGGGAGAAATATTGTGAGTATAGCCTTTCTTGTTTATATGCATGATAATTCTAATTTATATATTCAATTCTTTTCATGCATATATATCTCTTTGCGTAAATTGTTGTCATCATCAAAATGTGGGAGATTGTTGGTCTTCTTATTTTGATGATATTTAACAAACAATTTACGATTAATATTATTTGTCTAGTGTTTGTGTTTATCTATTTATTATAGACAAACAATATATTAGAGGATGGATGGAATTGCGCTTCAACGATCATATCCGATGGAGGTTGGCGGAATAGTGGGTGAAGCCTATACAATTCAAGTTGAAGATCCAAGTTCTAGCTTCATCCGTAATGTGTACCAAGTCAAGCTTATTGAAGATCAAGATCAAGCTTGGGTAACATTAGTTTAGGTTTATATTATGTGTGTTAGTACTTTAAGCTCAATCATATATACACACACATTATATTGGTTTCCTTGTATATATATAGTTATATATATATACAACACAAGTTTTGTTTATATATATATATACATAGTTATATATACATATACATCTTGGTTTTTAGTTTTATCCACAAACAAAGTTTTTACAAATAAATTCCAAAAATTATGTATACAAGTTTGTTCTCTATGTGGATAAGTTGTTTTGGTTTAATTTCATAGATATGAATCAAATATATATTCATATACATACTCATATGTTTCATATTCTATTATATTTGACAAAATATGGTATTCACTATTTATAGACTTCATAACAATAGTTTACATCTTTCTTTAAGTCTATAAAATTATTTTGTAGAGTTTTAAAAGTTTGTTTAAGTCAAATATCAAAAACATGTATGTTTAATTTTCATGTTTTTAGACTATTTAGAAAAAGGATGATATTTTACATTTGGGAAGTCCTTTTTAAAAACCAGTTTTTTAACATGTTTATTATCATGTTTATAATCATTTTCCAAAGTTTTACATTTTTCTGAATTTATTTGATATTTTTAAACCCAGTTTAAAGTTAAGTTTTTCTGTGCACTTCAGGTCTGTGCATGTTTAGTCGACTCATTAGTCGACTCATAAGTCGACTCACGAAGTGCAGCACAGTTATAATTTTTCTTCTGTTGAGTCGACTCATTTAAGCCGACTCATTAGTCGACTCATGAGTCGACTCATGAGTCGACTCATAAGTCGACTTATGAAAGAGCCATTGCACAGTAACGGCTAGTTTCCAGCAGTGTTTTCTGAGGTTTTTTTTTTGTCTTTTCAGTTGGGTTTTGGCTGAGGTTTTGGATGGCTATATATACCCCCTTGCTGCCATCCTTCATATCTAACTAAGAGAATGTTTTAAGAAAGTTTAACAAGGGTTTAAGTTTTGTTTAAGTGTGTTTAAAAGCTTTTAAGCATTTTCGAGTTTGAGTTTGTGAATTTAATTCCACAAGAGCTTGAGGAGATCAGCTATTAGAGTTTGAGCACTCCCTCCATCTCTTGTCATCTTTTGAGAAGTTTTCTAAACTCTTTTCTAACTTTATATTTATTTGTTTGATTATCATCTTATTAAAGCTAGTTTTATATTGAGTTTAGATTTATTAATCTCATTGTTACACACACCCACTTAAGATTATTGTATTTGCATTCATAATATATTTGGGGTTGTGAGAGATAGTAATATTGAGTTGAGCCTAATTGAGTTCTCACATTGTTTAGGGAACAATCATTTGTTGTGCCTAATTTGTGAAGTTCACTTTGTAATATACTTGTACACCGAGAGGAGTGTGTAGTGAGGACGGAGTCGATACCGAGAGGAGTGGCGTCGGTGGCCTAGTGAGAGGTGATAATTCCGAGCACTTGAGGGAGTCGATACGTGAGGACCAACACTTGAGGTTGTAGCTTGTGTATGTACTTTGTGAGGATTTGTAAGAGTTGTCGGTTGACTTGATAACCGAGTGTGTAGAGTTTTCGATTAGCTAGAAAACCGAGTGTGTAGAAAAGTTTAGGCTTCCAAACCGGGTTGTGTAGTGGATTCTCCTCGAGAGTGGGGAGCAGGGATGTAGGACGGAAGGTCCGAACCTCGTGAACATATAGCGTGTTTGGTTTGCATTAGCGCACTTATAACTGTTCATCTTATAGCCTATTGCATCTTATTTGTTTCACCCTTGTGATAGTTTATATATCATTGCATACATCATATAGTATATCTCATTGCTAGGATATATCACCTTTGTTCATATTGCATATTCTTTCTCATAATTAATTGTATATCATCTTGCAAGAACATATTTGTTAATAAGTTTTAATTTGGCATAAAATCAGATTAGATTAGCATAAACCCTATTCACCCCCCCTCTAGGGTTATTTCATAGCGACCTTAGGGTCTAACACATAGTTCATATAAAACCAGATTGATTTTTTTTCATATCTTCTACGAAACGATATCATATTTATGGTTTATGCCACAACAAAGGTAGATAAAATCTTTATATACATAAAAATGATATATTATTTTTCGATTACAAGATAAATCAAATATAATATTCATGCAATTTCATATTATTAAATACTAGTGAGAAATACATTCACCTTAAGCGAACACGACTTCCCCAAAATATTATCCTCCTGAATATCAACCAGATCCTATAAAATATAAGTTATATGACTAATTATTACTTCAGGACAAACATATATTATAAGGTAAATCAATTCATAATATAGAGTCTAATAAATTCAAGCATAATCAATAATAATTAAATTCTACAGTACATATTTGCTTATTGCTAACCTTAGTAATTTATCAATATTTTATAACTCTCATATACTAGCTTTTTGATTTTTTTTTGTAATTTATGATAATACATGAGATTATTATAGGCATCTAAAAATGCCTATAGGTGTTTGCACGTAGCTCGAGACGAAGAAAAGATGATGAACGTCATCATCCGAGTCAAGAAGGATTATCCGAGTGGCCCGCGCTTGTCGGTCAGCTCCAAGTGACCGAACGTGCTCGTCAGTCAGCTCGCGCGTGTCAGTCAGCTCCAAGTGATCGAACGCGCTCATCAGTCAGCTCGCGCACGTCAGTCATTTTCAAGTGACCGAACGCGCTCATCAGTCAGCTCACGCTCGTCGGTCAGCTCCAAGTGACTGAACGCGCTTTTCAGTCAGCTCACGCTCATTAATCAGCGAAGCGTACAAGTCAACAAGACAACCAAATACGCAAATCGGCAGAAAGTATAAGTCCGGGAAAATCGGGAAACACCAAAAGAAATCAAACAAGGCTCGGAACTTGCGTGGCACACGGGTCACCACTTGGTGACCCGCGGCCGCGCGAGTCACCGTGGTCTATCCCGTGCCCAAAGTTGTCCAGAACGTCCAAAATACATTTTTTGCTGTTTTCATGGGATTTCTTCTATTCCAGAGGTTCCCAACTACCTAGATATCATCTCCAAACGTGGTTACACAGTTGTCAACTGAGGATAAGGCCAAATCCATTGTTCTTATCCGAAAACCCCCCAAACGAAGCCTATAAATGCAGGCCCAGGGCCTCTATTCTGAGGGGGGGGGGATTATTATCAAGACGAGGAGGTGCTGCCGAACTTCAGAGCCAAGAGCCACGAATTTCAGCGAAGGATAGCAGATCTTAGCGATTTCCTGTGCATAAAGAGTGGATTTCGATAGATCTGAACCCCGCCCCCCCCATTCCTTAAGATTAGGCTTGGTCTTAATCTCGAGAAGATTACTGATTTCGCTTGGTCGATATCAGTACTTCAGCGAATATTTCCTTTATGAAGTAGGAGCTCTAATCAAATACTTCTGTCAACCGGATCCGATCCGTATGCGATCCACGGATATTAACATCCCCAGCACAGGCAAAGATCCCACGCAAATAGCGGGTAATAAATGTCCGTTGTGTTTGTTTCAATGAGAGTTGTAATTTTTTATGTTTATTGTGTAAGAGTCTTATAAAAAGACTATCTTTTTTTTGTTTTTATTATAACGACTGAAGTTATAATGAATACCTCAATGAAAAAACCAACTTTCACCGCAAATAAACTAGCAACCACAGTAGGAGCCGACAGTCTTTCTGCGAAGGCTGATGTGTCGCAACCTCGGATCCTCATCCCGGTTGAAGAAGAGGTCGAATATGAGTTTGACCAGTAGAAGTACATGAAGTACTTATCCTCCTCCTCCAGATCCGCCTCTCCTTGCAGATGCAGGAAGGCCTCCACCAAGAAAGCTCGCTGAACTTCGGGTTCGAAGATCCAAAAAGAAGATCTCCTCGCTGCTGCTACACTTGAGCCTCATAACGCCCTTCCGGCCTCTAACGAGGCTGTAGCCGCAGATCTGGACCCTTCCTCCATCAAGGAGTCAATTGGTGAAGGAGCGCCAACTCTATCAAAAAGGGCACGCCAAAGGCAACGCCAACGACTCGCATACCAACTTGCTAAGGCTTTGGAGCCAGTTGACGGGATTCGCTACGAAGCAGATCTAAAATCCAGAAGGCACCAACCGCCACAACAGTGAGCGAACAACCCCTCCTCTTCCAAACCAGCAAAGAATGAATGGGTCCGCGTCAAAAGGACCCGCTCAACTCTTTAGGAGCGAATTCAGAAACGCCACGCATTGCTTGCGCATGCAAGAATTCTTGTGCAAGAAGCCAAAAAATTGCAGGAGAAAGAAGTGAAAAAAAAGCCACCAAGACTGCATAAAGTATGGAGGCCAAAGTCCAAGACGGCGACCAAAAAGATCAAAAAATACGAGTCACTCAAGTCTGACCCTCCAAGCCGCGGATCTCTCAAGTCTGACCCTCCAAGCCGTGGGTCACTCAAGTCTGACCCTCCTAGCCGCGGGTCACTCAAGTCTGACCATCCAAGCCACGGGTCACTCAAGTCTGACCCTCCCAACCGTGGGTCACTCAAGTCTGACCCTCCAAGTCGCGGGTCACTCAAGTCCGACCCTCCAAGCCGTGGGTCACTCAAGTCTGACCCTTCTAGCCACGGGTCACTCAAGTCTGACCCTCCAAGCCGTGGGTCACTCAAGTCTAACCCTCCTAACCACGGGTCACCAAGGTCTAACCCGTGCCAGGGCCAAGACAGGAGACATTCTGCACTCATTTTTCTAATTCTGTCGAGTTCCACCCCTACGTTGATTGATCTGATACTTCCAGTGAAGCCACGCGGTAGTGTGAAATCATCAAAAGGCAAGAAAGCAATGGCAGATTGTCTGGGTCCTTTGCACAAGGATCAAGGCAAAGTTTCGATCAAAGAGCGCTTGGGTCCGGTGACTGAACCCCGAGCAACTCATCAAGCTGGGGGTTGCACTCTTCCTTACAAAAAGTTTGAACCTTCTCGTAAAGAGGAAACTCTCATAATCGACTGCCTCAGACCGTGTGTCGAAGTCCGAGAGCACTTTGAGGTCCCATGCTCATGAAAATGTAGCCTCAAACATGTGACTCCTGAAGACGCTAACAAAGCGTTAAATTCCCAGAAGGAAACATTTTGGTCTGATGGTGACGACGTTATACCAGAAAGTTATGCCAACACACGATAGGTTGCTCCAGTAATTATGCCGATGAGTTGTACTATCAGGCTAGGGGTACGAACTGATCTCGAAAGAGAGATACCCGGGAGATGAACTTTCATTGTCTATGTGACAAACTCATCAGGGTAGTATTATCAACATGTAGCTATCCTAAGACCGCTCCACAGAGGGTCTCGGTATTCCAAAAGCTTTCCTCTGAAGTGTCAAAAACTAAGCCAAGGTGTTTCCGCAAGAAACGATCAGTCGTTCAAGATGATAAACTTCCAGAACTCATAATTAACATGGCTGATAAGGAAAAGTTGACTCGACCTTCTAGTTCTGAGCCCCTCGTATCGCATCATCTAACTCGGCTACGTGCATGGACTACTAGACGTAGGGACTATCAGAGGATGAATAGAGGATTATCCTCGGACGATGAAGCATCAGATGCTAACTCTGCAATCGCTTCTAACAATACGGTATCCAACCTAGGACAATCCTGCGAAGTGTTTATGATCAACACCGAACAAATGGCTAAGATCATCGAGGATGCTTTGGCCAAACAAAAAGAGAACTTCAAGTTTGAATTGGAAATGGCCATGATGTGGATGAAGGAAGAGCATGACCAACAGATTCGGGCTCTATCTAATCAACTTGGTGAATCCAGCCGTTGCAACATTGCTAACCAAGCAAGTAGTGATTCAGATATGGATGAACATCTCAATGCGGATAACCCTCCCATTGACCAAATCGATGGGGGTGGCCCCACTGAAGACAATAACGCTAGGAGTGGTCCCACCGAAGATGATAATGCAGGGGGTGGTCACGTTGTTCCTTTTAGAAATCATCCAAAGCATAATACAGACGAGGATGAAAAGATGAAAGACCTCGAGAGAAAAATCAACACTCTGATGTTTGCTCGAGAGATGAAGAAGATCAGTATTCTGTGTCCTTACCTGAGAGAGTGGGAGTCGATCCCATATCCAGCGAAGTTTAACCTGATCAACTTCACGCCGTTCGACAGGAAGAGCTCGCCCACTCAACATCTGATCTACTTCAAGTCCCACTTAGGCATAATCTCTGGCAATGAAGCCTTGATGGTTCAGTTATTCGTTGGCACCCTTCGCGGACCTACCTTTGATTGGTACCGCCGTCTTAAGCTTAGAAGCATCAGTAGCTGGGACAACATGGAGAGCTCATTCCTCAGTAATTTCTTTGATGATGACGCCGAGGTATCCATCAGGACACTCTTTGAGAAGAAACAGGAAGACAAAGAGATGGTCGACGACTTCATCAGGCGCTTCCGAAATAAGGCGATGAATTGCAGAGATCCAGTCACAGAGGACTTCATCCTCCAAACCTATCATAACAATCTACCCATTCATATTTTGAAAGTTATGGGAGTAGCACCATTCAACATATGGAAAGAGTTGAAGGTGCACGGAGAGTAAGCCTAACGCTTCCTCGGAAGGAAGAAAGCCGAAAGAAGCCAACTGACGGCCAACCCTCCAAACTCAAGCTTCGTCTCCCGTGGTAAGGGAAAGACACCTGCAGTAGTTATTGGCGTTAATCAGACGTCACAACAACAACCCCGAAGATAGCAAAAGACTTTGGATCCGAGACTCCAAAAAGAGTACTTCAAAGACAAAGACGTTCCAGCCATTTTCGAATCCCTCCTTGAGAACAACAAGATCAAGCTACCACCTATCGCAAATCAGGAGGAAACTGACAATACTTTAGATCCAAAATACTGTGCGTACCACAGAAGGATCCTTCATCCTAGCAAGGCTTGCTTTGCTCTCAAAAATAGCATCCAAACCTTGGTTAAAGCTGGCGTCATAATGCTAAATTAAGCCGAATGCACACTCCGAAGAGTATACGAGTATAAACTGCTTCTCAATACTCCAATAGGTATATAAGTCTAAACTATTTTCTATCTTTGTCGGGAAGTTCCTGGAGAATTTTTATACATAATATTCTTAAGGATAACCCGATCATGCAACTGAGTATAATGTTAGACCTAGTTTCGCGAAGGAAGCTGGGGGTGGATGATTCATGTAATGGGAAGTTCCCGAAAGAATTATATATAGTGTATTCTTAGGGATAACCCGACCACTACAAGAAGGTGATGAATAAGAAACTCCTACTCAAGCTCCCACTACGTTTGTGTACTTAACACTCCCATTGTTAGAGTCTGGATATAGTATTCGGAATTTTAATCTTCTGATTATTAACAATTGTTAAACCCTTCCGTGTTAAGTATTTGTCACTTAACACTAGGAACCTCCTTTGAGTGATTTTCCCGAATCAACACTCCTACTGTAATTTATACTCCCACTCTCATTGTTCACTTGGTCAAACCTTCCTATAGTTAGGACCATAACCAAAATCCCCTCTCGATTCCTCCAATGAACGAGAGGTCCACTTTCATATTGAGCGATCAAACCTTCCTACAGTTAGGATCATCTCAAACCTCCCACTGTCTATATGGTCAAACCTACCTGGTCAAACCTTCCTACAGTTAGGCCAAAACCAAAATCTCCTTTCAATTCCTTCAATGAACGAGAGGTCCACTTTCAAATTGAGCGATCAAACCTTCCTACAGTTAGGGTCATCTCAAACCTCCCACTTGGTTAAACCTTCCTACAGTTAGAGCCAAAACCGCAATTCACTCTCGATAAACGAGAAACCCACCTTTAGTTCGGTAATCAAACCTTCCAACAGTTAGGATTATTTGAATCTTTTCGATTCTCGGAGTGGAGATCCCACTCTTAGTTTCACCTTCTCGGATTCTTGAAGTGGAGATCCCACTTTGAGTTTCCTTTGTAACTGGAGATAGAATATAAAATTCTTTCTCTTCAGCTTTGGGAGATAGAATATAAAATTCTTTCTTTCCCGCGTCGGGTTCGTCTTTGTCCTAAGAGAAGACATAATATTTCAACATCATAACTCCCAAAATCCATGCTTCATAAGCATGAGGAACTTTATCCCGAAGCCTAAGTAGGGATAAGTCAACTTCTAACACGCATTGCCAGTTTAGTCTTTCATCGAGTGAAGAAGACACCAGAATTTAAATCTGGGAAATTTTGTCCCGAAGCCTAAGTAGGGATAAGTCAGCGCTTAACATGCGTTGTCGGTTAGTCCTTAACCATAAAAACGACAAAAGTCCACATATTTGACATTATGGCAGGTTGTTATTAATAACACCATAATCCGTACCTTACACGAACTAGGAACTTTATCCCGAAGTCTAAGTAGGGATAAGTCAACGACTAACACGTGTTGCCGGGTTCGTCTTTGCCCCAAGAGAAGACATAATATTTCAACATTATAACTCCCAAAATCCATGCTTCATAAGCATGTGGAACTTTATCCTGAACCCTAAGTAGGGATAAGTCAACCCCTAACACGCGTTGTCGATTTAGTCTTTTACCGAGTGAAGAAGACACCAGAATCCAAATCTGGAGAATTTTGTCCCGAAACCTAAGTAGGGATAAGTCAGCGCCTAACACGCGTTGTCGGTTAGTCTTTAACCGTAAAAAAAGACAAAAATCCACATATTTGATATTATGGCAGGTTGTTATTAATAACACCATAATCCGTACCTTACACACACGGGGAACTTTATCCCGAAGCCTAAGTAGGGATAATTCAACGCCTAATACGCGTTACCGGTTTAGTCTTTCACCGAGTGAAGAAGACACCAGAATCCAAATCTGGGGAATTTTGTTCCAAAGTCTAAGTAGGGATAAGTCAATGCCTAACACGCGTTACCGGTTTAGTCTTTCACCGATTAAAAAAGACACCAAAATCTGAGTCTGAGGACTTTTATCCCGAAGCCTAAGTAGGGATAAGTCAGCGCCTAACACGTGTTGCCGGTTAGTCTTTTGCCGTAAAAAGGACAAAAGCCCACATATTCAACATTGTGGCAGGTTATTATTCATAACGCCAAAATCCGCGTCTTACACGCGCGGGAAACTTTATCTCGACTCCTAAATAGAGATAAGCCTACGCCTAACACGCGTTGTCGGTTTAGTCTTTCACCGATTGAAAAAGATACCAGAATCCAAATCTGGGGAATTTTATCCTAAAGCCTAAGTAGGGATAAGTCAGCACCTAACACGCATTACTGGTTATTCTTTTGTCGTAAAAAGGATAAAAGCCCACATATTAAACATTGTGGCAAGTTGTTATTCATAACGCCAAAATCCACGCCTTACACGCACGGGGAACTTTATCTTGACTCCTAAATAAAGATAAACCTACGCCTAACACACGTTACCGATTTAGTCTTTAACTAATTGAAGAAGACACCAGAATCCGAGTATGTGGACTTTTATCCTGAATCCTACGTAAGGATGAGTCAGCACCTAATACGCATTGCCGGGTAGTCTATTCCCGTAAGAAAGACGAACTCTACGTATTTAATATCATAGCACTAAGAGAGTTAACTCTCTTAGAACAACGTTACATGCAGAACGGACTTAAACAATCTGTATGCTAGCCTGACTAGAACGATGGTCGCTAAAGGCACGTAAAATCCATTGAAGGCTGAGGGTTTGCCAAAAATCCTAAGTTTATGTCTAACAAACGTCGTCGGGTAGTCTATTCCCATGAGAAAGACGAAGTCTACGTATTCAATATCGTAGCACTAATGGAGTTAACTCTCTTAGCACAACGTTACATGCGGAACAGACTTAAACAATCCTCATGCTAGCCCGACTCAAACGGTAGTCGGTAAAGGCTCATCAAACCCGTTGATGCAAACGGTAGTCGGTAAAGGCTCATCAAACCCGTTGATGGCTGAGGGTTTGCCAAAAATCCTATACATGTGAGAGTCATTGACGCACCAGCTTCATTAGTTGGTCTCGTGACTTGTGCATCCGACAACTTCAGGATAAGATCCATACATGCAGATGAATCAACTTTAATAGTTGGTCCTATAGCCCCAACATTTGGGACCGTCATGTTTCAATGCCTTAAGAGGTTAAACTGTGTAGACTCCAGCAAACGTATGAGTATAAACTATGTTAACGTCGGTCAACGTATCGACAATTTTTCCAAAGTAAACCTAAGGAAAAATTCCAGATTAAAGGATGATTCCAGGGAGTTCAATTGTGATCCAGATATGAATTCCCGACAAAGACGATCAGCTCAACGTCAACTCAACGACACAAGCTAAGTTCAGAAACTTACATACCAACTTCAGTTCAAGATTTCAACAACGGTCAGATGATAAACGTAGCGCCGGAAGAACTTTATCTATTCAACAAAAGATTCAGTAGATTGAAGACTGAAGAAGTCAAGAGCTGAAGCCAATTACAGGTCCATTCACACCGACTGAAGGTTGGGCCTATCATATCTAAAGTATTATAGACTCTTCTATAAAAGAATGAGTCTAAAATACTTTGGAGGGGGTATCAGTAGGCACCTAAAAAACCCTATAGGTGTCTGAACGTAGATCGAGACGAAGAGAAGATGATGAACATCATTATCTGAGTCAAGAAGGATTATCCGAGTGGCCCGCGCTTGTCGGTCAGCTCCAAGTGATCGAACACGTACGTCAGTCAGCTCGCGCGTGTCAGTCAGCTCCAAATAACCGAATGCGCTCATCTGGCAGCTTGCGCACGTCAGTCAGCTCCAAGTGACCGAACGGGATCATCAGTCAGCTCGCACGCGTCGGTCAGTTCCAAGTGACCGAACACGCTCATCAGTCAGCTCGCGCGCATCGGTCAGCTCCAAGTGACCGAACGCGCTCGTCAATCAGCTCGTGCTCATCAATCAACAAAGCGTACAAGTCAATAAGACAACCAAATACACAAATCAGCAGAAAGTATAAGTCCGGGAAAGTCGGGAAACACCGAAAGAACTTAAACAAGGCTCAGAACTTGCGTGACGCGCGGGTCACCTCTTGGTGACTCTCGGTCGCGCGGGTCACCACTTGGTGACCCGCGGCCGCGCGGGTCACCTCATGGTGACCCACGCACGCGCGGATCACCGTGGTCTGTCACGCACCCAAAGTTTTTCAGAACGTCTAAAATGTGTTTTTTGTTGTTTTCATGGGATTTCTTCTGTTTTAGAGGTTCCCAACTGCTTAGATATCATCTCCAAACGTTGTTACATGGTTGTCAACTGAGGATAAGGCCAAATCCATCGTTCTTATTTGAAACAACCCAACCGAAGCCTATAAATACAGGCCCAAGGCCTCCATTCTGAGGGGGAAATTATTATCAAGATGAAGAGGTGCTGTCGAACTTCAAAGCCAAGAGCCATGAATTTTAGTGAAGGATAGCAGATCTTAGTGATTTCCTATACATAAAGAGTGGATTTCAAGAGATCTGAATCTCGTCCCCTATTCCTTGAGATTAGGCTTGGTCTTAATCTCGAGAAGAGTACTGATTTCGCTTGGTCGATATCAGTACTTCAGCGAATACTTCCTTTGTGAAGTAGGAGCTCTAATCAAATACTTCTGTCAACCGGATCCGATCCATAGGCGGTCCATGGATATCAACATCCCGGCACAGGCAAAGATCCCACGCAAACAGCGGGTGATAAACGTCCGTTGTGTTTGTTTTGACGAGAGTTGTAATTTTTTGCTTTCATTGTGTAAGAGTCTTATATTACTAAGGTCTGTTTCTAAATTTTCACATGGTTCAGGGGCTTAAGGGAAATTTTCCTAGCCTTGACTTGTATTAAATGAGCTAGGTGAGCTTATATGAAATTATTTTTAAATGCAAGGGTGACTTAAAAATTATCCCTCTCCCCTTATCAAATCTTCTAGATTTCCGATTCTTCATCTTCCTCACTTTTTCTTTTTTGGTTTTTTTCCTTCAGTTTCCTTCTCTCTCTCTCTCTCTCTCTCTCTCTCTCTCTCTCTCTGCTGCTCAAGTTCCGCCGTCGGAGCGGCCACCCGAGGCGAACTCCCTCCTCCGGCAAGTGGGGTTGCTAACGATCCCCGTCGGTGGTCAGGTAAGTTCTATCTCATTTTTTTAGAAATCAATAAATGAAATCAAGAAATCAACAAAGGAAAGGGTTTATACATTTGGGTTAACTTGAATTTTGGGTGAAATCCTCTCTTTTCCTTTCCCTTTTTACCGTCTCCTTCCTCTTCTTCTTCTTCTTTTATTTCTTTTCACAATCTTAATCTAGTTCTCAGAGGATTTGGTTGAAGATGAGAGGATATTTTCCATTATTATTATTTGTTTCCTTGTTTTTTTCTATGGGTTTTCTTTGATTTCTCTGTTTTAATCTCCGTTAAGGAGGTGCCGACCAATTCGTCGAATGGATTTTAGCCACTAAACACGAACGTAGCAGAAAATCAAGAGTTAGAGATAAAATCTCAAAAACACCCTTAATTAGTTCCATAATCTGTAATAAAAAAAATTTCTCCATTAATCAAGTTTTATATTTAGGCTACTACACTCTTCCCTCCTAATAAAAAGTTTCATCCTCGAAACTTTACATACCTATATCTTGAAAGAGCTCTGGATATTTCTTTTGCATAGAATCTTCCGTCTCCCAAGTAGTTTCTCTTTCAGAGTGATTCTTCCACTAAACTTTTACATATTTAATTATTCGGTGCCTAAGAACCTGTTCCTTATAATCCATAATACATTCTGGTCTTTCCTCATAGGTCAAGTCTGGCTTGAGCTCCACTGGAGACATCTCAACGATCTTATTTGGATCTCGGATGAACTTCTGAAGCATCGATATATAAAATACATCATGAACTCCAGATAGGGATGGTGGTAATGCTAATCTGTACGCCACTGGACCAATGCATTCCAGAATTTTAAAAGGACCGATAAATCTCGGGCTTAACTTCCCTTGAATTCCGAATCTTTTCACTCCTCGGGTAGGCGAAACCTTCAAGAAAACATGATCGCCCACATGGAATTCCAATTCTCTTCTTCTTTGGTCAGCATAACTCTTCTAATGACTTTGTGCTGTGCGAAGATATTCTCGAACTAATTGAATTTTATCAATTGTTTGTTGTACCAATTCTGGTCTAAGAAATTTCCTTTCTCCAACATCATCTCAATGAATAGGAGACCTGCAC
This sequence comes from Asparagus officinalis, assembly GCF_001876935.1. NCBI lineage: Eukaryota > Viridiplantae > Streptophyta > Magnoliopsida > Asparagales > Asparagaceae > Asparagus > Asparagus officinalis. Next base: position 31,980,751 of record NC_033803.1, on the reverse strand, counting down.
TTTCTTCCATAAAGAAGTTCATATGGTACCATCTGAATGCTGGCTTGGTAGCTATTATTATATGCAAACTCGGCCAAAGGCAGATAATCTTCCCACGACCCTTTCATTTCTAGGACACAACATCTTAACATATCTTCTAGTGTTTGAATTATCCGTTCTGATTGGCCATCTGTCTGTGAATTGTAAGCTGAGCTAAAATTTAGTTTAGTCTGCAGAGCTCTATGCATACTTTTCTAGTATTCTGATGTGAAACGAGGATCTCAGTCAAAAACTATTGATATTGGTACACAATGCAATCTCAATATCTCATTAATGTATATTTTAGTCAGCTTTTCTAATGAAAATTTTATATTGATAGGTAAAAAGTGTGCTAATTTTGTCAATCGGTCAACAATCACCCATATTGCATCATTCTTTCTCAAAGATTTCGGAAAACCAGTGACAAAATCCATGATGATCTTTTCCCATTTCTACATTGGTATGTCCAAGTTATGGATTAATCCAGCTGGTCTTTGGTGTTCAGCCTTTACTTGTTGGCAAGTGAAACATTCTGCAACATAGGTGGTAATTTCCTTCTGCATATTATTCTACCAATATATTTATTTCAGGTCTTTATTCATTTTTGTTGATCCAGAATGCATAGTATATAAAGAATGGTGTGCTTCCTTTAGAATCTTTTTCTTTATCTCTGGTATGTTAGGCATACAAACTCTAGTTCCAAATCTTAATGATCCATCTTTATGTATCTTAAATTCTCTTCGAGTGCCTTCTTCCATATCTTTCTTTATCTTCAACTGTTGTGCATCATTCTGCTGGTTTGCTTTAATTTCATCTAGCAAAGAAGGTTGTATTATCATATTTGCTAATTTGACCATCATTCTGCTGGTTTGCTTTAATTTCATCTAGCAAAGAAGGTTGTATTATCATATTTGCTAATTTGACTCCAATTTGGTGGATTCTAATTTCAATTATCTAGCAAAGAAGGTTGTATTATCATATTTGCTAATTTGACTCCAATTTGGTGGATTCTAATTTCAATTTCAGTACGATCCAAGTCCTCCAATATTTTTCTTTGAGAAGTAATTAGATAAGCTAAATTGCATGAATTCTTGCGGCTCAAGGCATCAGCAACAACATTTGCCTTGTAAGGGTGATAATTGATGGTCATATCATAATCTTTCAGAAGCTCCAACCATATTCTTTACCGTAAATTCAACTCCTTCTGGGTAAATATATATTTCAAACTCTCATGGTCAGTATATTTTTTACAATGTACTCTATATAAATAATATCTCCAAATTTTGAGAGCAAATACTACTACCGCTAACTCAAGATCATGAGTGGGGTAGTTTTCTTCATAAGGCTTTAACTGCCTTAAAGCATATGCTATGACTTTTCCATTTTGCGTAAGTACACATCCCAATCCTCTTCTAGAGGCATCACTATAGATGGCAAAGCCTGTATCTCCATTGGGTAATGCAAGTATTGAAGCAGATATTAATCGATTTTTTAACTCTTGAAAGCTTTTCTCACATTCTTCTGACCAAATAAATTTAACTCCTTTCTGAGTAAGACTTTTTAACTCTTGAAAGCTTTTCTCACATTCTTCTGACCAAATAAATTTAACTCCTTTCTGAGTAAGACGAGTTAGAGGTGAAGCAATACGGGAGAATCCTTCCACAAACTTTCTATAGTAGTCATCCATACCAAGAAAGCTATGGATCTCCGTCACAGTAGTCGGTCTGTCTCATTTAACAATAGCTTTTACTTTTTCCGGGTCCACAGAAATCCCTTCCTTAGAGATGACATGCCCAAGAAATGCTACCTCCTCCAACCAAAATTCACATTTCTTAAGTTTCGCATATAGTTGTTCTCTCTTTAATGTGTGCAACACCTATCTCAAGTGTTCTTCATGCTCTTTCTTGCTTCTTGAGTATATCAGAATATCATCAATAAATACCACAACAAACCTATCCAAGAAAGGTTGAAATACCCTGTTCATAAGATCCATAAATGTTGCAGGTACATTTGTGAGCCCAAATGGTAAAACTAAAAATTCATAATGACCATAGCGGGATCGAAATGTAGTTTTTGGCACATCTTCTGGCTTGATTTTTAATTGATAGTAACCAGAACAGAGATCAATTTTGGAAAATACTTGAGCTCCTTGTAGTTGATCAAATAGATCATCAATTCTTGGTAATTGATACTTGTTCCGAATGGTTACCTTATTCAATTCACGAAAATCAATACACAATCTCATACTTCCATCTTTCTTCTTCAAAAATAACACTGGTGCACCCCAGGGTGACACACTAGGTCGAATAAATCCTTTATCTAAAAGTTCTTGCAGTTGTACCTTGAGTTCTCTCAATTCAGCAGGTGCTATTCGATAAGGAGCCTTAGAAATGGGACTCGTACCAGGTACTAGGTCAATTGAAAATTCAATTTCTCTATCCCTGGAAGTTCTTCTGGAAATACTTCTGGAAATTCTCGGACAATTGGTATCTCTTCCAAGCTTAGTTTTCCATATTCAACCATCTCAACTGAAGCCAAATAACCTATACATCCACTCCTTAGCGCTCGATATGCTTTAAGGGCTGAGATGATTTTTAAGGGTTCTTGACACTTACCACCCTCAAAACAAAATTTGGGTTGGCCAGGAAATTTGAATACTACTTTCTTTTCTCGACATAAAATAGAAGCATGATTTAAGGATAACCAATTCATCCCTAATTTATGATATCGAAATCATGCATTTCTAGCATCATTAATTCTACGGGGAGTTCGTTGTCGAGAATATAAATTTTACCCCTACAACATTGATTTGATACTAATATGCTACCCCCAGGTGTACTAACAAGCAATTATTGTTGTAGGGTATCACATGGTAATTTGTTTCTCTTAACAAACTGTGTAGCAATAAAGGAATGCGATGCACCAGAATCAAATAGTACTCGAACATGAACCGACGCAAAAGTTAGCGTACCTGTCACCACATCTTTGTTTGCTTCGGCTTCCTTCTTAGTCAGAGAATAAACTCGAGCCTTGTCTTGAGGATGATTATTCCCACCACTAGACTGGTCAGGCTGGAAGGTATTCCGAGATGATTGCTGTAGGGGACAATTTGCTATTTTGTGATCTTTTTGACCACATCTCGAACAAGCTCCAGTATTTCTCTAATTGTTTTTCGCTTCATGCCCCAGTTTATGATAAACATCACATCTCAAAGTTTTCTGGTTAGGAATTTGCTCCTCTCTACGTTCAAAATTTTGCTTTTTGTTTCTCCAATTTTTATTTCTTCCACCATGATTATCTTGCTAGAACCGCTTCTTTGGGTAGGAGCTGCTCGCCTCATTCTTTGGTTTTGTATCAATTTCATTTTTCTCAATTAACAAGGCATTTTTTAATACTTCTCCATATGTAGGAAGTTCAAATGCACTGACAGCCTTCTGAATATCCGGTCGAAACCCTTCTTCAAAGCGATGTGCTCTATCCTCCTCCTTACCCAACAAGTGAGTGGCAAATTTTGATAAATAAGTGAACTCCTCTTCATATTCAGCTACTGTCTTGTCACCTTGCTCCAATTTTCGAAACTCTTGTTCTTTTTGCTTGCGAACAGTTGAAGGAAAAAACTTTTCATAAAAAAATCTTTTTATACTCCTCCCATGATATCTTGTATGCTTTCTCACTCAATGTCCTGACCTACATTTGCCACCACCCGTAAGCACGGTCTTTTAACATGTACACCACATAATCAACCTTTTCCTCTTTAGGGCATCTCATGTATGTGAAGACCTTTTCCATTTCTGTGATCCAATGCTCCGTAATCATAGGATCAGTTGTTCCCTCAAAACTGGGTGGAGATAGTTTTTTGAATTCTCCCATGCCACTTCTTAATTTTGAATGCTCCTCGTTTTGACCATTCGTCCGATTACGATTGATTTGATCTTGTTGTCTGGTGACTACAGATGTCACCGCTTGCAGCAGATCCATCAAGGCATTATTGTCTATTGAGTTCCCGGAGGTGGATGCACGAGCAATTCTAGATCTCATCATTTCACCTATTGTCTGATTTAGATCCTTATCTCCGTTAGGAGGGGTTTGCTCATTACCTAAAGCATATCTTCCTATAAATAATAAAATGTTTGGGCCAATCATTATATAAGAAATAATTTCTAAGTCAGCCACATATATGCAATTTAAGCAATTATGAATTCAATCATTACTCAATATTTTAACACAAATTAGTATTTACAAACCAAAAGTATATTATTAATATTTAACTTTTTAGTCCATACATATATCTGAGTATATGGGTTTACATATATACATATTTTCTACCAAAATGTTCTACATATACCAAAAGAGTGACTACTAAAACCCATATACTGATATTACAAAATTGTCCTAACAGTTATACTGTATTTCCTCGAAGAAGATGAGCTGCTGGAGCTAGACTCCTCGGTCAGCTCAGTCTCTTCTGTGTCCTGGCTATGGTCGGAGTCTGACGTGGGGTCAAGATCAATGCCAGAAGTCCCCCATCCTTCCAGATCGAGGTCTAGACCAATTCTCAGGGTACTCGATTCAACCTCTGAGGGGGCAAGTCCTTGGTCATCACTAGGAATCTGGGCTACAAGGGACTCCATATTAGAGGGGTCGGATAAAATTATAATGATTTCTGAAGGTGATGAATCAACTGGAATAACTCCTACTGTTATATCCTCGTCCTCAGCATGATCAACTATAAATTCTGATGAATCTATCATAATAACTTCTACGGGCTCGACCTACGATGAGTCTGGGGTCATATGGTTAGCTACTATCAAGCTTGGGTCAGTTTTATTAGAAGTATATCCCCAATCTCTTAAGCTGGGTTCCCAGGAGCTATCTACAGAAATCATAGAGCTGGACGAGGTAGATGATGAACTGGAAGATGAATTGGTTCCCGCCATCCTACAAAAAGGGGAACCATCCATCAGCTCACTGAAGTAAAAGGACAAAGTAAAACAAAATAAACATCTAAACCATCCATCAGCTCACTGAAGTAAAAGGACAAAGTAAAACAAAATAAACATCTAAACACTCCTTAATGAACCTAAAAGGCTTTACTATAAAAAACATCTAAACACTCCTTAATGAACCTAAAAGGCTTTACTATAAAATATTTATATGCATACATGTATATGCATATGTATACATGCATATATATCACATAGTTGATCCATACGCTAACACTCATCTAGCGCATATACACTATGATAACGTGCCGTACAAGGTTTCTAACGTTGAAACTTAAGCTCTGATACCATCTTACTATCACGCCCTGAAATTGTAGCGGAAATTCTAAAATGCGGGGTGCACGACAGCAACGATCCGTGCACTAGACAATTCTTATGCACGATCAAGCCTGACACTTCATATCATATAGTTTATCATAAAATATTCATAAAGCTGCTGATGATAGAAGTCAGAGAAACTATATATGTATATAATCAGTACTTACAGCCCACAAACTCACCGTTATAAACATTTTTACAAAACAAAACAAATGGTACTGAAGATAACATCAAAAAGAAGAGGCTCTCCATATAACGTCTCTCAGCCAAAAACCCAAATCAAAAGTTTGGCTAGTATGAAGCTATGCTAGATCTGAAAAAAATAAAAACAACAGGGTGAGCTAGCGCTTAGTGAGAACATTTTCCACTAGAGTTCCTACATAACTAACAAAATAGTAATAAGAATAATTCTCAGAAATAACGAATTACAAGTTTTGCATGAGAAATTCAAAGAGAGCAAAAATACGATCCAAATATCATAATATTGTCATCTTTAAGAAAGAATACAACAATTATATTTTCTTTCTTATGTGCAACTGAATATACTTTGAAGTTTCTTGAAATCAAACCCTTTTTGAATCAAGGTAAACATTAAGACGAAAAAGAACTACTAATTTATACAAAACCAGAGAATTATTATTTTCTCAATTTCACAGTCAATTATCAGAATCATAATACTCGATGAGTTATTCATGAATGTAAAAATCACCCCATAGGTCACACTAAGGCTACGAATTATAGCCCAGTAGGAAGGGAATGCATAAAACGTATTACATGACTGATAATTCCTGAGTATCGAATGTACCTAATACTGCCATGGGTTACTGGCCAAATACAAAGGGGCCAGAACAAATTTTGTCAATACAGAAGGGCCAATACAGAGGGGCCAAATAAAGGTGTATTCACCATATGGCAGGCAGAAACAATCCATAGTGGACTATTTGAGGGTTTGAAAACATCGAAATCACATGTCAAATGAGTAATACTTTGCATATCAGAATTTATAGATATTTTCAAATGAAGTGGACCAGGTAAAGCTCCGTATATCAGTTAAATAGTTTACGGATATTTATTTTTTTCTTTTATTAGATACTAAGTCACGGAAAATCTTTGAATCCGTTGAGCTGTTGAAAATACATTCCAATTACTTCATCAAAAAAAAAATTCAGATAAAACAATGTCTACAATTAGTTAAAATTGCATGAGAGCCAAATTCGCTCTTCATAGTTCATATAAAATCAGATTGATTTTTTTTTCATATCTTGTACAAAACGATATCATATTTATGGTTTATGCCACAACAAAGGTAGATCAAATCTTTATATACATAAAAATGATATATTATTTTTCGATTACAAGATAAATCAAATATAATATTCATGCAATTTCATATTATAAAATACTAGTGAGAAATGAACTCACCTTAAGCGAACACGACTTCCCCAAAATATTATCTTCATGAATATCAACCAGATCCTATATTATAAGATATATGGCTAATTATTGCTTCAGGACAAACATATATTATAAGGTAAATCAATTCATAATCTAGAGTCTAATAAATTCAAGCATAATCAATAATAATTAAATTCTATAGTACATAAGAGCTTATTGCTAACCTTAGCAATTTATCAAAATTTTATAACTCTCATATACTAGCATTTGGATTTTTTTTTTTGTAATTTATGATAATACATGAGGTTATAGAAATTTTATCAAGTCTAAAAGTTATTGTTTATTCCTCAGATTGGACTTATTTGCAAATTGAGTAAATGACAGGGGCCTAACATATATTTTCCAAGCCTCTTTCAACCATAACTTATATTACTAAGGTCTGTTTTTAAATTTAAACATGGTTCAGGGGCTTAAGGAAATTTTTCCTAGCCTTGACTTGTATTAAATGAGCTAGATGGGCTTATATGAAATTATTTTGAAATGCAAGGGTGACTTAAAAATTAGGGAAAATCTCTTTTTAACCCAAAGTTTTACTTCAACTTATTTTTAAACCCATCTTCTTTCATTATGATCCATACACCCAAAATACAATACCCACTTATTTATAAACCCAAAGTATCACTTATTTATAAACCCAAAGTATCAAATACACCATATTTCTGGTGCTCCTCCCACTCAAAAAAACCCTAAAACACTCAAAAACACTCGACTACTGACGCATCGTGTTTATTGGCGGATTATCCATCGTGTCGGGCTGTCCTCGTTGAATTTCGAAGCTTCAGGCAAAGTATAGCACTTTACGGGAAAGTATAGCACCTTATGCCCAAAGTATAGCACCTTATGGCAAAGTATAGTACCTTATGGGCAAAATATAGCACCTTAAGGTCAAAGTATAGCACCTTATGCTCTCTAAAAATTTTGCACATCAAGTTGTCGAGAACCATTTTAGTTTTTTTCCCCGCAACGAAAACATTCGACGATCGACGCATCGTATTTATTGGCCAATCATCTACCGCGTCGGGCGGTCCTCGCTGAATTTCGAAGCTTCAGGCAAAGTATAGCACTTTACGGGAAAGTATAGCACCTTACGGCCAAACTTATGGCAAAATATAGCACCTTATAGGCAAAGTATAGCACCTTATACCCAAAGTATAGCACCTTATCTCTCAGGCGGTCCTCGCTAAATTTCAAAGCTGCAGAATTTCCAGAGAGCATAAGGTGCTATACTTTGTGCATAAGGTGTTATACTTTACCCATAAGGTGCTATACTTTGTCATAAGGTGCTATACTTTGGTCATAAAGTGCTATACTTTCCCGTAAAGTGCTATACTTTGCCTGAAGCTTCGAAATTCAGCGAGGCCCGCCCGACGCGGTAGATGATTGGCCAATAAATACGATGCGTCGATCGTCGAATGTTTTCGTTGCGGGGAAAAAAACTAAAATGGTTCTCGACAACTTGATGTGCAGAATTTTTAGAGAGCATAAGGTGCTATACTTTGACCTTAAGGTGCTATACTTTGCCCATAAGGTGCTATACTTTATCATAAGGTGCTATACTTTGCCCATAAGGTGTTATACTTTCCCGTAAAGTGCTATACTTTGCCTGAAGCTTCGAAATTCAACGAGGACGGCCCGACGCGGTGGATAATCGGCCAATAAACACGATGCGTCAGTAGTCGAGTGTTTTTGAGTGTTTTAGGGTTTTTTTGAGTGGGAGGAGCACTAGAAATATGGTGTATTTGATACTTTGGGTTTATAAATAAGTGATACTTTGGGTTTATAAATAAGTGGGTGTTGTATTTTGGGTGTATGGATCATAATGAAAGAAGGTGGGTTTAAAAATAAGTTGGAGTAAAACTTTGGGTTAAAAGAAGATTTTCCCTAAAAATTATCCCTCTCCCCTTATCAAATCTTCCAGATTTCCGATTCTTCATTTTACTCTCTTTTTCTTTTTCGGTTTTTTTCCTTCGGTTTCCTTCTCTCTCTCTCTCTCTCTCTCTCTCTCTCTCTCTCTCTCTCTCTCCTCTAACTCTCTCTCTCTCTCCCCCGTGACTTGCGCGGCTGCCTCAAAGTTCCGCCGCCGGAGCGGCCACCCGAGGCGAACCCCCTCCTTCGGCAAGTGGAGTCGCCGACTATCCTCGTCGGTGGTCAGGTAAGTTCTATCTCATTTTTTTTAGAAATCAATAAATGAAATCAAGAAATCAACAAAGGAATGGGTTTATACCTTTGGGTTAACTTGAATTTTGGGTGAAATCCTCTATTTTCCTTTCCCTTTTCACTGTCTCGTTCCTCTTCTTCTCTTCTTCTATTTCTTATCACAATCTTAATCTAGTTCTGAGAGGGAGATGAGATGATATTTTTCATTATTATTTTTTTTCGTTGTTTTTTTTCTGTTGGTTTTCTTTGATTTCCCTGTTTTAATCCTCCGTTAAGGAGGTGCCGACCAATTCGTCGAATGGATTATAGCCACTAAACACGAACGTGGCAGAAAATCAAGGGTTAGAGATGAAATCCCAAAAATCCCTTAATTAGTTCCCTAATCTGTAGTTTAAAAAAATTCTCCATTAATCAAGTTTTAAGGCACTAATTATTTAGGCTACTACAATGAAGTCCTTGATCGGAGAAGACTAAGGGGCTGCACTGTTTGAATGACTGGGGAAGGAGATAGTGAAATTGGGGGAGGCTGAAGTCAGCGATGATGTCAGGGAAAACCGGCAAAAAACGGTGGCGACTGAAATTTAGGATACGGTTTTTTAAAAATAAAATCCCCCTCTGAGATGGAGGGTTGATATTTGTGGAGGGAGTGAACTTGGATCTAGAGTTTGTGAAGAACAGATTGGAGACAAATGTTGGACCTCACACCTAGACAGCTCTCCGCAAAACATAACTAATTATTTTCATCATCTGTCTTTGAAAAGAAAGTTGCAAGCTTATTTACAAAGTTACTGCAGCCACCACACTTGCAAATAAAAAGGGAAAAGGATAAAATAAAATCCTAACTGAAGTATCCTAACTACTTATCCCTATCAAAATAGCCTACATAATTTAGTGTGCTGACTCTTGTCCTTATGGAAGTCCTAACTTGGACACTTCTATTGTGAATTTGTCTCATGCGGGTGGAGTATAACATGGACAATTATTTGTGCCATGTCCCTAAAATTCAAGGGATCCCTGAGAAGATGGATGCTAAGAAGAAGTATAATGCGTGGAATAGTAGAGAATTTTTATACCAAAATATCAGAGAACACTGTCAGTGTCATTGCAACCAACACTGTACTCAAGAGTGGAAACAAAAAACATGCAGCAAGCCTTTGTCTTGCACCACAATACTCATTATATCAAATAGAAACCAAAATTTGTGACTGTAAATAAACAATATAAGTTAATTATGGAAAACCAAAGTACCTCACGTCAGTAGCTTCCAACGCTTTGGTGGCATCATCTTGTGATTCAAATTGGATGAAAGCAAAATTCCTTCTGATCCTGACATTCAGAACTTTTACATAAGGTTCAAAATGCCTTTCCAAGTCCCTTATCCTTGTACTAACTGGATCAAAATTAATGACAAATAATGTCTTTGAAGGCCTTGAATTAGCTGATGATCTTCTTTCACCGCCAGACATTCTACCACCACGTTCTTCCTGCAAGGAGATAACTGTAAATCAAGTAACATTTTAAGAAAGAAAAATTCAGTATTTAATTGAGTGGAAGCTACCTTTGTCCACTCAACACGAAGCCGCCGCCCATGCCTACCAAATTGTATCCTATCAAGCCCCCTAATTGCATCTTCAGCATCGCGTTCATCTTCCATGTAAATCAAGGCAAATCCTGGAGAAGCAATCGAGTGGAATTTCAAATTAGTTAAAACAATGTTATAAAGGTCCCTACCAGATAGAAACTAAAGATTAATGCTGCTGATGTCTCCAACAAAATTCTTAGCCTGCAAACTAACTGAAACGACATATGGTCATATTCTGTTAAATTAAATTTAAGAACCGGAAAAAATAAACAGACCTCGTGCCTTGAGCTAATTAATGATGTCAGACACAATAATCCAAATTTAGGCTGACATTAATCCAAATTTAGGTCTCTTGAGTTAAGCCAAAGAACCAAAGGAGTTCTCCATCTCATCTCCAATCCACAAGATCAGCATGAAAATATGAAGGATTGGAAATGGGGAAAAGTTCATGAGAAAAGAAAGGCATTGGTAGCTTGGAAAGTGCTTTCATGTGAATCAGGAACCATTGTGAACAGTGGTTCGGGTCAGCTGTTAGCAAAACACAATACAACTCAGACAAGGGCTGGGAAGGTGATACATATCCGGATATCCCCCGTCAACTAGGACGAGCATGTTTGTTCCAAGATCACCTTGCGCCAAAAAAATTGTTGAGTACCGAGTCTTACCCTTCAATATTTACACTTTGTTTAAACTTGTCCATATTCTAATAATCTCTGTGGAGCTCCAATGTAGAACTCAAGAGACAGGCATCCATCTCATCATGCTGTGTGGAAATAGCCAGAATAATGCAGCCAAGAAATTCATGAAGTTCACACACTTCACCTCGACAAAAGAAACACATTCGCCCACTTGAAAATGCCATTGCACAGCAGGACGAACACGCATATCTCTGAACTAATTATTAGCTCAATGTGTTTATCATTAGAAACTGATTTATATGTAATAACTGGTCATGCTTCAAGAAAAAAAATATATAAAATGGCATGGTGCCTTTCAGCAAAAAACACCGATGGGTGGTTTGATACGAAGGCAATAAATTCTAATCCTAAAGTAAACGAGATGCATAAAACGTCAAAATTATACAGAATGTGGTAACACGGCCAGTGCTTGTTTCAGAGACAATCAGACAATATTGTGAACACTGCTTTAAAAAGCCTCCGCCTAATCCGCTTAGGAGTACAAAAGCCTCCGCCTAGTCCGCTTAGGTGTACGCCTAGGCCTAGGCGGTATACCTAGGCCGCCTAACTAACGTCTAGATGGTACCTAGGCTGCCTACCTAGGTTTTGAGAATGTTTAGGAGAGCATTATCTGCTTAACTGTATTGCACTCTTTAGGCTTTGATCATGATTTTCTGTGTTGCGGCCTCTACGTCCTCCAAAGTACTTTAACCTCCAAATATAAACAACTCTGCTACCGTCTCTTGTTAGGGGTTCGAAACAATCAATCGAACCCTTACCCTTCCGGATCTTGTGTTGAAAGTAGGAATAATACAACAAATAAAGATCTAACATTGCAAAAAAAGTAAAGGAGACGAACACACAGATTTAACGAGGTTCGGCAACGTGCCTACGTCCTCGGGAGCCACACCACACAATTTCTTTATTAATTGAAGAAGAAATACAAGCTCTCAAAATAGGGTTTAATCTCTCTGAGATACTCTCTCTTTCTGCAGTCAAAAACTCACTTTTTTCGTGTTGTTCAAACCCTAAAAACATTTAAGGTATATATAGAGTCCCGGTAGAAAGAGAATCCAAAAAAGTTTAGGAAACTGACAAACTACGTCGCGGTCGACCGTGGCGGTCGACCGCACACCAGTCGTGGTCGACCGTATCAATCGACAGAGACTTAAATCGATTACAAGGTTGGCACGGTCGACCGCCTTCGGATCCAGCTCCTTCAGAGCTCCTGTGCATGTTCGCGGTCGACCGCCAGATTCTTGCGGTCGACCGTGGATCTGTCAGCTCGTTTTCTTTGTCGTTTTGATTCCAGCTTTCATCTCGACTTTGGGTCTACACCTTAGACTAACAATCTCCCACTTGGAGACCAAAGTACCTGCAGTGATTTCACCCGAATTCTCCCCTTCTTTGCATGTATCTTCTCCCCCGAAAAAATTCTTTCTTCAATCAATAATATCCCGGCGATTGTGCCGATCCTCGTAGTGTGGCTCCGCCTTCATCTTCTACTCGTAAGGAGACGAACACACAGATTTAACGAGGTTTGGCAACGTGCCTACGTCCTCGAGAGCCACACCACATAATTTCTTTATTAATTGAAAAAGAAATACAAGCTCTCAAACTAGGGTTTAATCTCTCTGAGATTCTCTCTCTTTCTGCAGTCAAAAAGCTCTTTTTTTTGTGTTGTACAAACCCTAAAAACATTTAAGGTATATATAGAGTCCCGGTAGAAACAGAATCCAAAACAGTTTAGGAAACTGTCAAACTGCGTCGCGGTCGACCGTGGCGGTCGACCGCACAGGTATCGCGGTCGACCGCACACCAGTCGTGGTCGACCGTATCAATCGACAGAGACTTAAATCGATTACAAGGTTGGCACGGTCGACCGCCTTCGGATCCAGCTCCTTCAGAGCTCCTGTGCATGTTCGCGGTCGACCGCCAGATTCTCGCGGTCGACCTGGATCTGTCAGCTCGTTTTCTTCGTCGTTTTGATTCCAGCTTTCATCTTGACTTTGGGTCTACACCTTAGACTAACAATCTCCCACTTGGAGACCAAAGTACCTGCAGTGATTTCACCCGAATTCTCCCCTTCTTTGCATGTATCTTCTCCCCCGAAAAAATTCTTTCTTCAATCAATAATATCCCGGCGATTGTGCCGATCCTCGTAGTGTGGCTCCGCCTTCATCTTCTACTCGTGAATGCCAACTGAAGTTGCGCACAACTCCAGTTTCTTAATGGTGGCTGCCTTCGTTAACATGTCCGCCGGATTTTGACTCCCCAAAATCTTTATCAAATGCAACTTTCCGTCTTCAATTAGCGAGCGTATAAAATGATATTTGACGTTGATGTGAACTTCAAATACTCACTTAGCATCACCTGATAGTATTCAAACAGCTGATGGTACATTTCAGCCGGTAGTTGGTAAGGGTACAGTCGATTGTACTGGTTCTGTAACTTTGTCCAATGTTTTGCATGCTCCTTCATTTCCAGTCAATCTTTTGTCCATTAGTTCTATCATCCTCCAACTAAAATGCATTGTTTCTTTTGATATTCCCAAGGTGATTTTTCAGGAGAAGGGGACAGGACGGAGACTTGGGACTGGCACATGGCGTAGTGGACTGTGGTATCTAGATCGTGAAGGGCTGGATTCAGCATTGGTGTCAGTAGTAGAGGAAGCAGGAGTAGGATCTAATATAAGTACTGAGAATGAGTTAATGCTTCATCACCAGCGTTTGGGACACTCATCATTTGGTGTTTTAAGTAGATTGTATCCTTCTTTATTTGAGAAAGCAAATAAACAGAAACTTGTGTGTGATGCATGTGAGTTTGGAAAGCTTACTAGAAGCTCTTATATTAGTTCAGGCCATAGAAGTTCTCGTGTATTTGACTTGGTACATTCAGATGTTTGGGGGCCTTGTTCCACAAGTTCTATGAATGGATACAAGTATTTTGTTACATTTATTGATTGTTTCTCTCGTGTGACTTGGTTATACTTGATGAAGAAAAAGAGTGAAGTGTTTGGGTGCTTCCAAAACTTTCATAGGAATGTTCAGACTCAATACGGAGCAGTGGTGAAGATATTGAGGTCGGATAATGGGACAAAGAATACCAACAGAGCGTTTGAAGAATATTTGTCAGCTCAGGGAATACATCACCAGACGACCTGTCCATACACACCAGCTCAGAATGGGGGTAGCGGAAAGAAAGAACAGACATCTTTTAGAGGTTGCTAGAAGCATGATGATCTCTATGAATGTCCCGGAAATATTGTGGGGGCAACCAGTGTTGACCGCAGCAGCGCTGATCAACAGAATGCCCTCGAGAGTGCTGGATTAGAAGTCTCAGTGTGAGACATTAAAGGGAGATAATGGTGGGATTCTTCCACTTAAAGTATTTGGCTGTGTGTGCTTTGTGAAGGACAACAGGCCATCTGTCGGGAAACTTGCCCCTAGAGCTGTGAAGTGCATCTTTGTGGGATATTCTGCTACTGAGAAGGGATATGTTTGCTGGAGCCCGGTGGAGAAAAGGTTGTTTGTGAGCAAGGACGTGCACTTCCGAGAACTCGAGCCATATTACACCCGGAAGGTAACTTCATCCGTTGGTAACTCGCCTAATACTGGAAGTATGAGGCGAGAGGAGGAGAATGGTGAGAGATTGGTAAATATGGAGAAATCAATGTCTGAGAATGGTGAGAGATCAGAAAAATCAATTTCTGTAACGATTCCTTGGGAAGGAGACTTGGTTGAGGAGGACCAAGAGAATGAAGAAGAAGAGGAGAATGAGACAAGAGGTGTTAGACCAACGGCTCAGGGGGAACTACTTACCTATAGTAGGAAGGGGAAACAAATTGCGGGAACAGTACCTACAGTTCCACTGGTGCCAAGTCCCTTGCCAACGCCTGCCCCGACTCCTGAGACACCTACACCACTACCAGATTGCTCTCAAGGTGATTCCATTCCTCTTCCTACTCATCCCACACCAATAACTGTACAGAGGACTACTCGCAGTAATGCGGGAAATCCTCCCGATAGATATGGTTGGGATCTTGCTCAGTTTGTATCATATTCTAACATCCACCCTGCACATGGAGCATTCATTGCATCACTGAACTCTGTTACTATACCTAACAATTGGCAGGTTGCAAAAAAGGACCAGAAATGGAAAGCTGCTATGCACGAAGAGCTAAGGGCCCTTGAGAAGAACCGCACTTGGGAGTTAGTAAAACTACCAAAAGGGAAGAGAGCAGTTGGATGCAAGTGGGTCTTCACTGTGAAGAAGAATCCAGATGGACAGGTTGAGCGCTACAAAGCTCGTCTGGTGGCAAAAGGATATAGTCAGACATATGGCATCGACTACGATGAGACTTTTGCACCAGTGGCAAAGATGAGCACTGTTTGGACCTTAATCTCTCTGGCAGTAAATGGTGGATGGAAGCTACACCAACTAGATGTGAAAAACGCATTTCTTCATGGAGATCTAGTGGAGGAGGTATACATAGAGATACCACCAGGATTCGGTACAGATCAGACAGTGGGAAAGGTCTGCAGATTGAAGAAGTCTCTCTATGGGCTAAAGCAGTCTCCTCGTGCTTGGTTTGATAGATTCAGGAGGGCTATGATTGGTATGGGGTACCAGCAAATCAGCGCCGACCATACCGTGTTCTTTCGAAGAAGTAGAGGTCACATCACCTTGCTTGCAGTATATGTGGATGATATGATTATTATAGGGGATGATGAGAAAAAGATTGCCCAACTCAAAGTGAGACTGGGTAAGGAATTCGAGGTGAAAGATCTTGGCTTGCTTCGATACTTTCTTGGAATAGAGATAGCTCGAGGAGTGGAGGGGATCGTCCTATCCCAGAGAAAGTATGCACTGGATCTTCTCAAAGAAACAGGAATGTTAGGATGCAAACCTGTAACTACACCGATCGACCAGAAGTTTAAGCTGGATGCTGAAGCTGGAGAACCAGTTGATCGTGACAGATACCAAAGGCTGGTGGGCAGGTTGATCTATCTGTGTCACACACGTCCCGATATCTCTTTTGTAGTGAGCGTGGTGAGTCGCTACATGCATGATCCAAGGAAGGGTCATATGGACGCAGTGTACCAGATTCTAAGGTATTTGAAGAATGCCCCCGGAAAAGGGCTAATCTTCAGGAAGAATGAACACATGAGCATTGAGGGCTATTGTGACTCTGATTGGGCTAGCTGTGCTGATGACAGGAGGTCCACCTCAGGATACTGTATCTTTATAGGAGGCAACTTAGTCTCGTGGAAGAGCAAGAAGCAGTCGGTGGTGGCGAGATCGATAGCTGAGGCAGAGTATAGAGCTATGGTCTTAGGAGTTGCTGAGTTGCTATGGTTGAAGAGTATGCTGGTGGAGCTGAAGCTGGATCAAGGAGCTAAGATGAAGTTGTGGTGTGACAACAAGTCAGCCATCAGTATCGCCAACAACCCAGTGCAGCATGATAGAACCAAACACATCGCGATCGATAGGTTCTTCAGCAAAGAGAAGTTGGATAGTGGACTACTGGAGCTAAGTCATGTTTCGACTAAGGACCAGGCAGTAGATTGTCTGACTAAAGGACTTAGCTCAGTAGATATGATTAGAGGATGTGACAAGATAGGCTTAGTAGATATCTTTCGTCCATCTTAAGGAGGAGTGTTGACATATTAGTATTAGTTAGGGACTTATTTGTAAGTTGTGTAGGGGCCTATATAAAGCCCAAGAGATCTCATAATGAATTAGGGTTTCTATTTCAACGCGTTGCCCGCCGCTTGCTGCGCTATGCCAGACCTAGAGTTTGGCATGGGTTCCCTCGACTCAGTCCTCGAACTGATGACAGGAAGAGTATATATCTCACTTCGATGAGATATATAACTATTTTTGGTTCTTGTTTCCTCCGAGAAACGAGAATTTGTTTGTGATCCTACTCTTGTTGTACAGCAGAGGTGCTGCTGAAATTTTCACTGCACACAACAAGGGTCGGAAGCGAAGGTGAACGGGTGGTGGGTCTGAAGCTTGTTCGATGGAGGAGATCATCAAGAAGTTGAACCCTACGGAGGTGTCAACTTTGATGAAGTTGATGAAGTTGTCGGCTGATGAAAGCGCGACAAGACCATCGAAGAAGTTGGAGCATCTGACCATCGATCTGAAGCTTAAAGGACCGAGTACCTACCTGAGTTGGTCACAACGGGTGAGATACACCCTTGCAGGGAGGAACCTGGAGGGTTACTTGACCGGAGAGAAGACAGAACCGGATGAGGACTCAGGAGGACGAGATGAGTGGAAGTCCACTCATATGTTGGTGTACATCTGGCTTCTCAACTCGTTGGTCCCGACGATCGCCACCATGGTGGATGGCATTGAGAAGGTGAAGGACGTCTGGGAGAAGTTGAGGAGAACATATGATGGGGTGGGGAATAACCAGAGGGTGTTTCAGATTAAAGGAGAGATCGACGCCACAGTCCAGGGAGAGAGGACTGTACAGGAATATGCTACAGAGCTGGAGCGCCTGTGGCTGGACTATGATCATTTCCCCCCCGGGCTAGCTGTAAGGACCCGGGATGTAAAGAGCGGGAGGCCTTTCTACAGGAGAAGACTATGGTGTTTCTCAAGGGATTGACATCAGAGTTTGCTCAGCGAATTGCATTACTGCTAGCTCAGCCAAAAATTCCCACGCTTGAGGAGGCTGTCTCTGCTATGATCCAGGAGGAGACTCGCATTCGGCTGCAGGTGGGGACAGGTGGACTTCCGGTGGTGAAGTTAGCATTGGCAGCCTCTAGCAATACTGGATCTAGAGGAGAGACTCGACAGTGCTACAACTGCGGTGTGGTGGGTCATCTAAGGCATGCTTGCACCAAACCACCCAAGGAAGGAGATTCGGGTGGACGTGGATAGTTCGGAGGTCGTGGTCGTGGCCGTGGGGGTTGACGAGGTGGAAGAGGAGCAGGGAATCGGGCGAATCTGACGGTAGTAGAAGAAGAAGAAGCTGAGGTGGTCTTTACTGAGGAGGATCGTGGTCTCCTGGCGATACTCAGGGGGAAGCAGCAAGTAGCAGGGGATGGAGACTTGAGGAGTGGGACTGAGGAGGCATCCACTTCGTTCTTCGCCAGAGGCAATACTGCTACCTATGCTCATCCGACCAAAGGTACTGATGATATACATGCTCTTGCTTCTATGTCTCCCGACAGATCATCAGAATGGATAGTCGACTCCGGTGCGTCTCGACATGTGACAGGTAATGCTAGTGAGTTCTCATCATATACTCACTTAGCATCGCCTGATAGTATTCAAACAGCTGATGGTATATTTCAGTCGGTGGTTGGTAAGGGTACAGTCGATTGTACTGGTTCTGTAACTTTTTCCAATGTTTTGCATGCTCCTTCCTTTCCAGTCAATCTTTTGTCCATTAGTTCTATCATCCTCCAACTAAAATGCATTGTTTCTTTTGATATTCCCAAGGTGATTTTTCAGGAGAAGGGGACAGGACGGAGACTTGGGACTGGCACATGGCGTAGTGGACTGTGGTATCTGGATCGTCAAGGGTTGGATTCAGCGTTGGTGTCACTAGTAGAGGAAGCAGGAGTAGGATCTAATATGAGTACTGAGAATGAGTTAATGCTTCATCACCAGCGTTTGGGACACTTATCATTTGATGTTTTAAGTAGATTGTATCCTTCTTTATTTGAGAAAGCAAATAAACAGAAACTTGTGTGTGATGCATGTGAGTTTGGAAAGCTTACTAGAAGCTCTTATGTTAGTTCAGGTCATAGAAGTTCTCGTGTATTTGACTTGGTACATTCAGATGTTTGGGGGCCTTGTTCCACAAGTTCTATGAATGGATACAAGTATTTTGTTACATTTATTGATTGTTTCTCTCGTGTGACTTGGTTATACTTGATGAAGAAAAAGAGTGAAGTGTTTGGGTGCTTCCAAAACTTTCATAGGAATGTTCAGACTCAATACGGAGCAGTGGTGAAGATATTGAGGTCGGATAACGGGACAAAGTATACCAACAGAGCGTTTGAAGAATATTTGTCAGCTCAGGGAATACATCACCAGACGACCTGTCCATACACACCAGCTCAGAATGGGGTAGCGGAAAGGAAGAACAGACATCTTTTAGAGGTTGCTAGAAGCATGATGATCTCTATGAATGTCCCGGAAACATTGTGGGGGCAACCAGTGTTGACCGCAGCAGCGCTGATCAACAGAATGCCCTCGAGAGTGCTGGATTAGAAGTCTCAGTGTGAGACATTGAAGGGAGATAATGGTGGGATTCTTCCACTTAAAGTGTTTGGCTGTGTGTGCTTTGTGAAGGACAACAGGCCATCTGTCGGGAAGCTTGCCCCTAGAGCTGTGAAGTGCATCTTTGTGGGATATTCTGCTACTCAGAAGGGATATGTTTGCTGGAGCCCGGTGGAGAAAAGGTTGTTTGTGAGTATGGATGTGCACTTTCGAGAACTCGAGCCATATTACACCCGGAAGGTAACTTCATCCGTTGATAACTCGCCTAATACTGGAAGTATGCGGCGAGAGGAGGAGAATGGTGAGAGATTGGTAAATATGGAGAAATCAATGTCTGAGAATGGTGAGAGATCAGAAAAATCAATTTCTGTAATGATTCCTTGGGAAGGAGACTTGGTTGAGGAGGAGCAAGAGAATGAAGAAGAAGAGGAGAATGAGACAAGAGGTGTTAGACCAACGGCTCAGGGGGAACTACTTACCTATAGTAGGAAGGGGAAACAAATTGCGGGAACAGTACCTACAGTGCCACTGGTGCCAAGTCCCTTGCTAACGCCTGCCCCGACTCCTGAGACACCTACACCACCAGATTCCTCTCAATGTGATTCCATTCCTCTTCCTACTCATCCCACACCAATAACTGTACGGAGGACTACTCGCAGTAATGCGGGAAATCCTCCCGATAGATATGGTTGGGATCTTGCTCAGTTTGTATCATATTCTAACATCCACCCTGCACATGGAGCATTCATTGCATCACTGGACTCTGTTACTATACCTAACAATTGGCAGGTTGCAAAGAAGGACCAGAAATGGAAAGCTGCTATGCACGAAGAGCTAAGGGCCCTTGAGAAGAACCGCACTTGGGAGTTAGTTAAACTACCAAAAGGGAAGAGAGTAGTTGGATGCAAGTGGGTCTTTACTGTGAAGCAGAATCCAGATGGACAGGTTGAGCGCTACAAAGCTCGTCTGGTGGCAAAAGGATATAGTCAGACATATGGCATCGACTACAATGAGACTTTTGCACCGGTGGCAAAGATGAGCACTGTTCGGACCTTAATCTCTCTGGCAAACGTATTTCTTCATGGAGATCTAGTGGAGGAGGTATACATGGAGATACCACCAGGATTCGGTACAGATCAGACAGTAGGAAAGGTCTGCAGATTGAAGAAGTCTCTCTATGGGCTAAAGCAGTCTCCTCGTGCTTGGTTTGATAGATTCAGGAGGGCTATGATTGGTATGGGGTACCAGCAGATCAGTGCCGACCATACCGTGTTCTTTCAAAGAAGTCGAGGTCATATCACCTTGCTTGCAGTATATGTGGATGATATGATTATTACAGGGGATGATGAGAAGGAGATTGCCTAACTCAAAGTGAGACTGGGTAAGGAATTCGAGGTGAAAGATCTTGGCTTGCTTCGATACTTTCTTGGAATAGAGATAGCTCGAGGAGCGGAGGGGATAGGGTGTAAACCTGCAACTACACCGATCGACCAGAAGTTTAAGCTGGGTGCTGAAGCTGGAGAACCAGTTGATCGTGACAGATACCAAAGGCTAAAGGCTGGTGGGCAGGTTGATCTATCTGTGTCACACACGTCCCGATATCTCTTTTGTAGTGAGCGTGGTGAGTCGCTACATGCATGATCCAAGGAAGGGTCATATGGACGCAGTGTACCAGATTCTAAGGTATTTGAAGAATACCCCCGGAAAAGGGCTAATCTTTAGGAAGAATGAACACATGAGCATTGAGGGCTATTGTGACTCTTATTGGGCTAGTTGTGCTGATGACAGGAGGTCCACCTCAGGATACTGCATCTTTATAGGAGGCAACTTAGTCTCGTGGAAGAGCAAGAAGCAGTCGGTGGTGGCGAGATCGACAGCTGAGGCAGAGTATAGAGCTATGGCCTTAGGAGTTGCTGAGTTGCTATGGTTGAAGAGTATGCTGGTGGAGCTAAAGCTGGATCAAGGAGTTAAGATGAAGTTGTGGTGTGACAACAAGTCAGCCATCAGTATCGCCAACAACCCAGTGCAGCATGATAGAACCAAACACATCGAGATCGATAGGTTCTTCAGCAAAGAGAAGTTGGATAGTGGACTACTGGAGCTAAGTCATGTTTCGACTAAGGACCAGGCAGCAGATTGTCTGACTAAAGGACTTAGCTCAGTAGATATGATTAGAGGATGTGACAAGATGGGCTTAGTAGATATCTTTCGCCCATCTTGAGGAGGAGTGTTGACATATTAGTATTAGTTAGGGACTTATTTGTAAGTTGTGTAGGGGCCTATATAAAGCCCAAGAGATCTCATAATGAATTAGAGTTTCTATTTCAACTCTTGGTAAGGGCTATCACAATAAAGAACTCCTCTCCCTTGATTCAGATCCAACTCTTCCAAGCACTCGTTCAACCAGATCATCTCCTTGCTTGCTTCAGTCAACGCGACATACTCAGCCTCGGTTGTAGACAAAGTCACACTGCAGACGTTAGACCCAGCTCACTACTGTCGACGCTAAGGTATAAACATACCCCGTGGTGCTTCGCCTCGTATCATGGTCACCGGTAAAGTCCGCATCCATGTATCCCTGCAGCATCAACTCCTTCCTCCTGAAACATAATGGCTTGTTCGTTGTCCCTCTCAAGTACCACATTATCCACTTCTTGGCCTCCTAATGTTGCTTCCCTGGATTACTTGCAAGTCTTCTCATAACTCCCACTGCATGGGCGATGTCCGGCCTCGTGCAAACCATCACGTACATGAGACTCCCAATAGCCGAAGAATATGACACCCTGCTCATATGCTCTCTATCTTCATCTGTCTTAGGCGATTGCTCCTCAGATAGCTTGAACTGACTTCCAAGGGGCGTGCTAACAACTTTAGCATTCTGCATGTTGAACCTCTGAAGTACCTTCTCAATGTATTCAGCTTGGCTCATTCTCAATGTCTCTTCAGCTTTATCACTACTGATTCGTATCCCTAGAATCTGCTTCGCTGCACCCAGATTATTCATTTTAAATTTCTTTGCTAGCTGCTTCTTCAAACTATTTATCTCCTCCAAACACGGTCCTGCTACCAACATGTCATTAACATACAATAACAAAATAATAAAGCTGGACTTGAACCTTTTGAGATTACAGCAATGATCCGAATTACATCTTCTGTAGTCATTGTTCTGCATGAAGTTATCAAACTTCTTATACCACTGTCTCGGAGTCTGTTTCAAACCATATAAGCTCTTCTTGAGCTTGCACACCATCTCTTCCTTTCCTTCTTCAATGAAGCCAACAGGCTGCTTCGTGTAGATTTCTTTATCCAAGTCACCATGAAGAAAGACAGTCTTCACATCTAACTGCTCAAGAAAGAGGTCTTCTGCAGCAACCAAACTCAACACTACTCTGATGGTTGTGAGTTTCACAACAGGGAAAAATATCTCCGTGTAGTCCACTCCTTCCCGCTGTTGAAACCCCTTCACTACTAATCTGGCCTTGAATCTCTTACTTTCATCACTCTCCTGCTTGACCCGGTAGACCCATTTGTTATGTAGGGCCTTCTTCTGTGCAGGTAGCTGGGCTAACTCCCATGTCTTATTAGTGAGTAGAGAATCTATCTCCTCTTGCATAGCATGCACCCACTGCTGAGATTCACTCACTTGCATTACCTCTTCATAGCACTCCGGCTCACCGTTATCTGTCAACAATAGGTAGTCAAGAGATGAAAGATATCTGTGATTTGGTTTGGGTACCCTGGATGACCTCCTAAGTTCCACGCCCTGGGTAGTTTCTTCTGCACCTAGAGCCTCCTCCTTTCTATGGTCAGAACAAACATCATCACCACTATCTGGAAGTTCCTCTAAATCCATGTACTCAGATCCACCTGTATCCGTAGTGCTGCTCCCACTGCTTTGGCTATCTTTGGTATTTTCCTTGTTCTTGTACATCACATCCTCATTGAATATCATGTCCCTGCTTCTGATTATCTTCCTATTCTTCTCATCCCAAAGACGACACCCGAACTCATCAATGTCGTATCTAATAAATGTGCACTTCTGTGACTTAGCCTCTAGTTTGTCCCTGACGTGGTCACTGATATGAACATAAGCCACGCAACCAAATACCCACAAGTGTGAGAGATTTATCTTTTTTTCACTCCAAACCTCCTCTAGAATTCTAAAATCCAATGGAACTGATGGCCCATGATTAATAATGTAACCCGCCGTATGCACCGCATCCGCCCAAAATGTCTTAGGTAGACCTGCATGTAATCGCATGCTCCTGGCACACTCTGTCAAGGTCCTGTTCATCCTCTCTGCAATGTCGTTCTGCTGCGGCATACCTGGAGTAGTCCTCTCTAAGCGAATACCATTCGTAGCATAGAACCTCTTGAACTCCTCCATCTCATATTCTCCACCATTGTCTGATCTCAGACACTTCACCTTCAGATCTGTCTCATTCTTCACCATGGCCTTCCACTTCTTGAAGATTCTAAACACCTCTGACTTGTGCTTCATGAAGTAGATCCACACCTTCCTCGAATAATCGTCGATGAAGGTATCATAATATCTCGAACCGCCAAAAGAAGACACACTGGCTGGACCCCATACATCTGTATGAATCAACTCTAGCTTCTGAGCCTTAGGTGGCCTTCCACCCTTCTGAAAACTAACCCTCTTCTGCTTCCCAAAGATGCAGTCTTCACAAATCCCGACTTCCACGACGTCGATCCCGGTTAGCTTTTCTTGTGAATGCAAAATCTTCATCCCCTCTTCGCTTATGTGCCCGAGCCTGTTGTGCCACAGATCTGTACTCTTTTTGCCAGCTATAATTTCGAGGGTGTCACTCGTATGTAAGGTGAGGTAGAGAGTTCCTAGCTTGTTGCCTCGACCAACTATCATCGTACCGTTGGAGATTCTCCACGAATCCCCTGTGAATGTTGAAACATAGCCTTCTGCTCCAAGCTATCCCACCGAAACAAGATTTCTTTTCAGCTTCGGCACGTGTCTCACGTTCTTCAAGGTCCACTTAGAGCCCTTCATCTGAATCTATACTTCACCCTTTCCAATAATATTACATGGCTCGTTATTCTCCAAATACACTTTTCCAAAGTCCTCTGCTACATAATTCTAAAATAGCTTCCTGTTAGCAGTGGCGTGGAAAGAGGCTCCTGAATTGATGACACAAGAATCCGAGTCGCTATCCATAGAAAGGATCAAGGCATCCTACACGATATGAGCCTCCTGCTCACCCGCATCTTTCTTTGGACTTTTGCAGACTGAAGACATATGGTCCTCCTGACCGCAGTTCTAACACGTCCCTTTGATAGGCCTAACCTTCGAGTTTGACCTCTTCTTCACTAATTTCGACTGATTCTTGTTCTGGTTTCCTTTCTTCTGGCTTCTGCCTCTCTGCTCGAAGTTTAGAGCTGAACCTGAACCTTCTGATTCGGATGATTTCCTTTTAACCTCCTCGGATAGAATCATGCTAACAACCACTCAGCTTCAACTTCTCCTTCCCCATCGAATTGCTGATTGCCGTCACACAACCTGCCCAACTATCCGGTAACTACGTTAGAATCAATAGGGCTTGCACTTCGTCATCAAACATGATGTCTAAGGAGATAAGCTGATCAACAATCGTGTTGAACTCGCTGAGGTGCATCGTGAAGGACCATCCTTCTGCCATCTTGAGGTTGAAAAGAGTCTTGACGAGATGCACCTTGTTTGATGTTGATGGTTGCTCGTACATCTTCGCGAGTGCTTCGATAAGCCTCACCGTTGTCTTCTCCTTCAAGATATTGTGGGCTACTGATTTGGCGAGCGACAACCGGATTTGCCCTAGAGCCTTCCTATCCAGAATCTCCCAATCACTATCTGACTCCTCCTTCTTCTTTCCCTTTTCCTTGCCCATCAACGGGCGATACAAGTCCTTCTGGTACATATAGTCCTCCGTCTGCGACTTCCAGTAGGCAAAATCTGAATCGTCAAACTTCTCGATCTTTGATTTGTTTTCCTCTGCCATGGCTTTTACACAAATTGCTGAATGAAGCTCTGATACCAGTTGTTGGGGATTCAAAACAATCAAACCATTACCCTTCCGGACCTTGTATTGAAAGTAGAAAAGTAGGAATAATACCACAAATAAAGATCTAATCTTGTAAAAATAGTAAAGTTGACGAACACACAGATTTAACGAGGTTCGGCAACGTGCCTACGTCCTCGGGAGCCACACCACACAATTTCTTTATTAATTGACGAAGAAATACAAGCTCTCAAACTAGGGTTTAATCTCTCTGAGATTCTCTCTCTTTCTGTAGTCAAAAACTCTCTTTTTTCGTGTTGTTCAAACCCTAAAAACATTTAAGGTATATATAGAGTCTCGGTAGAAACATAATCCAAAATAGTTTAGGAAACTGTCAAACTGCGTCGCGGTCGACCATGGCGGTTGACCGCACAGGTATTGCGATCGACTGCATACCAGTCGCGGTCGACCGTATCAAACGACAGAGACTTAAATTGATTACAGGGTTGGCGCGGTCGACCGCCGCGGTTGACTGGCTTCGAATCCAGCTCCTCCTGAGCTCCTGTGCATGTTCGCGGTCGACCGCCAGATTCTCGCGGTCGACCGGGGATCTATCAGCTCGTTTTCTTTGTCGTTTTGATTCTAGCTTTCGTCTCGACTTTGGGTCTACACCGTAGACTAACATCTCTAACCCGTAACAAAACCTCCTCGACCGCCACTTAAATGAAGAAAGAAATCTGCCTAGACACCAGTCCGACACCAAAGTTTTTCATAACATTGACATTTATTAGCAATTATTGTAATTAAAAAATAAAAAAGAAATCCTCCTAGGCTCTAGACATCGGGTCCAACGCCTAGGCCTCCTAGTGCTTTCTATAACCTTGTTAGTTATTATTTTGGCTATTTAGTATTTAACTATGTATGGTCTATTGTGGATCTAAGATGCCTATCTTTTTCTTATAGCAAATTTATATGAATTTAATAAATATTTTTATTAATTATTATAATTAAATAATTTTAAAAATAGCCAAACACCTTAGGTGCTAGGTGTTAGACCCTAGAGGGAGGGTGATTTGGGTCTTATGCTAATCTAATCCGATTAAATGCCAATTAAAATTAATTAACAAGTTATCCCAGCAAGTATGAAATATAACAACTATATAAGCTAGAATAAGCAATATGAACAATGAGATATATCCTATATGATGAATATATATATGCAAGGATATATAAACTAACACAAGATGATATATCCTATCAAAGAGATATACAATATGATATATGTATATGGAAGGATATAAAACTAACACAAGGGGTAAACAATATGAACTAGATAGTGGATCATATAAATAATGAGCTAATGACAATGGCGACAAGAAATATAAACACAAGTATAAATAAACGCCAAAGCATACTCAAACACAAAATATGATCACGGAGTTCGGACCTTCCGTCCTACGTCTCCGCTCCCCACTCCCGGGGAGAAATCCACTATCACAACCCGGTTTGGAAGCCGGAACTTCTAAGCTAACCGAAAACTTCACAATAACACAATATTGCAATCACACTCTACACCCTCACAAGTGTTGGACCTAGCCGTGTCTCCCTCAAGTGCTCGGTTACAACCTCTCCCTAGGTTCGTCAACCGACGCCACTCCTCTTGGGACGATCCCCGACTCTCATCACACACTCCTCTCGGTGTACAAGTGTATTACAAAGTGTATCCTCACAATTAGGCTTAATATAATAAATGTTTGTTCTCTACTATGGATGAGAACACAATAAAAGCTCACACTCAATTGTTACAACTCTCTAATAAATGTTTGTTCTCTACTATGGATGAGAACACAATAAAAGCTCACACTCAATTGTTACAACTCTCTCAACCCAAATATACTATGTATGAAAATACAATAAGCTCATGTGGGTGTGTGTAACATTGATATTTAATAAAAACTTAACTCAATAAGAACTAGCAATAAGATTGATATGAAATACAATAGTAGAAATGCTAGGAAATAGAGTTAAGAAAACTTCTCTAAAAACATAAAGAGAGGATGATGAAATATTAAAGATGAACTCTTCAATAGTTGATGTAAACTCCTCTTTGTAACAGCAAACCCAAACCAAACTTAAACCAAAACTAAACAAGCTTAAACCCTTGTTTAAAACCTTGTTTAAAAACTTCTTTTCTTGGTTAAGAAACTGAGATCAAAGAGGGTATTTATAGCCTCCAAAACCTCAGCCAAAAACCCCAAACCAAATGACAGAAACAGCCCAGCCAACGGTAACAAAAATAGGCGTTAGAGAGAGTCAGACTGAGCGGCGGTCGACCGAAAGAATTCGCGGTCGACCGCGATTCAGAACCCAATCTGAGAATCGAGCAGAAACAACGTCGGTCGACCGGTGCGGTCGACCGATAGAAATTTCGAGCACTCGGTCGACCGGTGTGGTCGACCGATAGAAATTTCGAGCTCTCGGTCGACCGCACCGGTTAACCGACAAACTCTCTGCTGTCCACTGTCGACTGAACATATGAGCGGTCGACCGATGCGGTCGACCGAAATCTGATACTACAGAAAATAGAGTCTAAAAACTATTTTTTCTGATTTTAAAACACTGTTTAAAAATATCAAATAAATTCTAAAAAATGTAAAACTTTGGGAAATGATTGTAGACATGATAATAAACATGCTATAATGACTGGTTTCCAAAAAGAACTTCTCAAATGAAAAATATCATCATTTTACAAAATAGTCCAAAACATGAAAATGTAAACACATAATAATTTTGACATTTTGGCTAAACCATGTTTTGAAACTTTGCACAATGATTATATAGACTTAATAAAATATGTATATGATTATTGTTAAGTCCAAAAACTAAGAATACAATATTTTCATAAAATTGCATATTCTATGCATTAAATACAAAAACACAATAGAGTATGAAATATGTAATTTCAAAATATATAAACATAAAAACCCAAAACACATGTACGTATATATATAACACTATATATATATATATATGAAAACCAATATAATGTGTGTGTATAATATTGAGCTTAAGGTATTTAACACACATAATATAAAACCTATACTAAGTATACCCAAGCTTGATGAAGGTCTTCAATAAGCTCTACTTGGTAATCTCACGGATGAAGCTTGAACTTGATCTTTAACTTTGAATTGCAAGGCTTCACTCCACTATTCCGCCAACCTCCATTGGATATCATCGTTGAAGCTCTATTCCATCCATCCTCCAACTACGTTGTTTGTCTATAATAAATAAGAAAACACAAATACTAGACAAACAACATTAGTGGTAAATTGTTTGTTAAACATCATCAAAACAAGAAGGCTAACAATCTCCCCCTTTTTGATGATGACAAACAATTTACAAAAAAAAATATATGCATGAAGGAAATGAATATATAATTTATAATTCACATGCATATAAATAAGAAAGAATATACTCATAATATTTCTCCCCCTTTGACAACATCAAAAAGGGGACAAAAGAATTAAGAGAGCGAAAGCTCCCCCTATCAATAAACATATGTGAGTATAACACATAGAATAGGGAATAGCTCCCCCTATCAAAATGCCATATAAAATATACGCAATAAAGATCAAGGCAAAACATGTGAGCAAGCATACATGAATATGCTAAATATCACTCACATACAAAAAGATAACGAGAACACATATAAATATGTCAATATGAAAATAGTGTCTCATTAACAAAAACATAAAGATCAAAAATAGATTTATGAAATCAAAAGAAAAGGAACATGAAAATCATGTAAAAGGTTTTCAAATGAAAACAAATCAACCAATGAAATCATAAATCACAAGTAAATCATATAAGAACATAAAACCAAATCATCATTGATTTTTTTAAAAAAAAAAATCAAGAGAGGCAACCATATCTAGCTCTTGAGCTAATAATAACCCATATAAATATTTTTAGTACCCGGTAATTAATGTTTGGGAATAAACACCCAATAACTCCGGAGGGTTATATAAACATAGTCCTCTCATCAAAACAAAAATAATAATCATGAAAACAAAAGATTTGATACAAGAAAAAATTGTTTTCATAACCAAAAGATTTTAAAGCATAATTTTCAAAACCAAGAAAAAGAAAGATAAAAACATTAAAATTCTTGGTTTAAAATCAAATTTGTTTTGGTACCCAAGTAATCTTTGTACCAAAAGGTTTAGGGACATGACCCCTATCATTTAAGCTCAAAGCCCTAGGATTATGAACCCGTTTAGGCGCATATGGTGCACTAGCACGGTCAAAACAAAAATTATACTCATGACCTTTCCGATTGCAATAGGTGCAATGAATAGGGTTAAATGATTTGTGTTGACCAAGTGGGCGTGCACGAAAATCATTTGCAAATAAAGATTTTTCTTTTAAATTATTTCGCAAATGAGAAACATCATTAAACAAAGATGGTTTCTTTGGAGCATTTTGCAAAATAGGAACTTTTTGCACATCAAAACAAAATTTAGCAAGATGTCCAAACCTACCACAAACATCACATTTAAAAATATGTGGTCTACTAGAAACATTTGGCAAATGAGATTTATTTTTCAAATCAAAACAATATTCGGCCAAATGACCAAAACGACCACAATGATCACACTTGAACACACTAGCATGCTTATGATGAACAATGGGTGCATGTGTGTGTACATGTGATGAAGAAGCTACATGAGATGCACAAGGAGCATTGACATTTTTATGTTTGTGTGCATCATAGCAAAATTTAGTATGATGGCCTTTACGACCGCAAATAGAGCATTTGTAAACTTTGCTATATATGTGTGCATAGTGAGTGGATGATGACTTAGACTTGGCACACATATCCATAAGCCTCTTATGATTATTAATGCATGTTTTTAAAGTTGAATCTAAAGATGAAATGCATTTATTCGTAAGATTCAAATCTTCATTTTTAGGCACATAAGCATTTTTAGAAGTAGAACATAAATAGTTATTTATAAAAGAAGCAGTATCATTTTGTATGTTCTCTACTTCTAACATGGCATTATTTTTGTCATGAGTCAAGTTAGCAATATCCAATTTCAAATTTTTATTTTTCAAATTTAATATATCATTGTTTTCTTGAAGAGCAATACTTTCTTGAGAAATGATATCAAATTTGGAAGCTAACTTCTCATGATCGGAATTTAAATCTTCATGCTTGCTTTTTAAATCAATAAAATATTTTACAATTTCTTGTAGGCATGCAATAGTTTCTCACTAGCACAAGTAAGTTCATCATTAGGTAAATCATTAATAGATTCGAACTCGCAAACCTCACTATGGCTATCGCCTAGTGCACGTGTGCATGAAGCTCCTTTTGAACTTGAAGCGGGATCCTCCAAAGCTTGTTGGATCGCCTCCAAGTCCCCTTGATGTGCTTCTATAAATTTCCAAAGTTTGTAAGCACTATCAATATGAACAAATTTGTTAGAAAAGGATGAGTCAAAAGCATTAAGCAAAAATTCTAACAAAAGCTTGTTCATTGTAAACGTTCTATGATCATTTTTACACCACTTGGATTTCTCCGTAGTGGGTACAAAATAAGCATCATCTATAATTTACCATAAATCGAAGTGTCTAGATCGAACAAAAAGTTTAAATCTAATATACCAAATATAATCCGATTAAATGTTAATTAAAATTTATTAACAAGTTATCCTAGCAAGTATGAAATATAACAACTATATAAGCTAGGATAAGCAATATGAACAATGAGATATATCCTATATGATGAATATATATATGCAAGGATATATAAACTAACACAAGATGATATATCCTATCAAAGAGATATATAATATGATATATGTATATGCAAGGATATAAAACTAACACAAGGGGTAAACAATATGAACTAGATAGTGGATCATATAAATAATGAGCTAATGACAATGGCGACAAGAAATATAAACACAAGTATAAATAAACGCCAAAGCACACTCAAACACAAAATATGATCACGGAGTTCGGTCCTTCCGTCCTACGTCTCCGCTCCCCACTACCAGGGAGAAATCCACTATCACAACCCGGTTTAGAAGTCGGAACTTCTACACAAGTTATCCTAGCAAGTATAAAATATAACAACTGTATAAGCTAGGATAAGCAATATGAACAATGAGATATATCCTATATGATGAATATATATATGCAAGGATATATAAACTAACACAAGATGATATATCCTATCAAAGAGATATACAATATGATATATGTATATGCAAGGATATAAAACTAACACAAGGGGTAAACAATATGAACTAGATAGTGGATCATATAAATAATGAGCTAATGACAATGGCGACAAGAAATATAAACACAAGTATAAATAAACGCCAAAGCATACTCAAACACAAAATATGATCACGGAGTTCGGACCTTCCGTCCTACGTCTCCGCTCCCCACTCCCGGGGAGAAATCCACTATCACAACCCGGTTTGGAAGCCGGAACTTCTACACAATAGGTTTACAAGCTTACTGAAAACTCTCACACAACAAATACTATGCAATCACACTCTACATCCTCACAAGTGTTGGACCTAGCCGTGTCTCCCTCAAGTGCTCGGTTACAACCTCTCCCTAGGTTCGTCAACCGACGCCACTCCTCTTGGGACGATCCCCGACTCTCATCACACACTCCTCTCGGTGTACAAGTGTATTACAAAGTGTATCCTCACAATTAGGCTTAATATAATAAATGTTTGTTCTCTACTATGGATGAGAACACAATAAAAGCTCACACTCAATTGTTACAACTCTCACCAACCCAAATATACTATGTATGAAAATATAATAAGCTCATGTGGGTGTGTGTAACATTGAGATTTAATAAAAACTTAACTCAATAAGAACTAGCAATAAGATTGATATGAAATACAATAGTAGAAATGCTAGGAAATAGAGTTAAGGAAACTTCTCTAAAAACATAAAGAGAGGATGATGAAATATTAAAGATGAACTCTTCAATAGTTGATGTAAACTCCTCTTTGTAACAGCAAACCCAAACCAAACTTAAACCAAAACTAAACAAGCTTAAACCCTTGTTTAAAACCTTGTTTAAAAACTTCTTTTCTTGGTTAAGAAACTGAGATCAAAGAGGGTATTTATAGCCTCCAAAACCTCAGCCAAAAACCCCAAACCAAATGACAGAAACAGCCCAGCCAACGGTAACAAAAATAGGCGTTAGAGAGAGTCAGACTGAGCGGCGATCGACCGAAAGAATTCGCGGTCGACCGCGATTCAGAACCCAATCTGAGAATCGAGCAGAAACAACGACGGTCGACCGGTGCGATCGACCGATAGAAATTTCGAGCTCTCGGTCGACCGCACCGGTCAACCGACAAACTCTCTGCTGTCCACTATCGACTGAACATATGAGCGGTCGACCAGTGCGGTCGACCGAAATTTGATACTACAGAAAATGGAGACTGAAAACTGTTTTTTCTGATTTTAAAACACTGTTTAAAAATACAAATAAATTCCAAAAACAGTAAAACTTTATGGAATGATTGTAGACATGATAATAAACATGCTACAATAACTGGTTTTCAAAAAGGACTTTCCAAATGAAAAATATCATCATTTTGCAAAATAGTCCAAAACATGAAAATGTAAACACATAAGAATTTTGACATTTTGGCTAAACCATGTTTTGAAACTTTGCACAATGATTATATAGACTTAATAAAATATGTATATGATTATTGTTAAGTCAAAAAACTAAGAATACAATATTTTCATAAAAGTGCATATTCTATGCAATAAATACAAAAACACAATAGAGTATGAAATATGTAATTTCAAAATATATAAACATAAAAACCCAAAACACATGTATGTATATATATAACACTATATATATATATGAAAACCAATATAATGTGTGTGTACAATATTAAACTTAAGGTATTTAACACACATAATATAAAACCTATACTAAATATACCCAAGTTTGATGAAGGTCTTCAATAAGCTCTACTTGGTAATCTCGCGGATGAAGCTTGAACTTGATCTTTAACTTTGAATTGCAAGGCTTCACTCCACTATTCCGCCAACCTCCATTGGATATCATCGTTGAAGCTCTATTCCATCCATCCTCCAACTACGTTGTTTGTCTATAATAAATAAGAAAACACAAATACAAGACAAACAACATTAGTGGTAAATTCCAACTACGTTGTTTGTCTATAATAAATAAGAAAACACAAATACAAGACAAACAACATTAGTGGTAAATTAATTGTTAAACATCATCAAAACAAGAAGGCTAACACTAGGCGCTGGCACAATCGTCTTGTCCGCCTAGCGCCTTCTGTAACATTGCTTGTGAATAAAGATGGAAACCCTCATATTAAAAAAAATACAAATTATGAATGCATCTTCATTTAATAAGGTCCACCCTGGAAGATAAAATGATACCTAGGATAATTCATCTTGATTAAATACATGTTCTAGGGATGCATTTATTCAGCACGGATCAACATTCAATTCATCGCCTCCAATCTCTATGAATGCTTACACTAGTAGAAAACAGCACAGCCCAAACGGTCATTGCAACCGTTTGGGCAAGTCGAAAAAGCCCAAATGGTTCTAACCGTTTGGGATAATAATCCCAAACGGTTGAAACCGTTTGGATTGTTAAAAAATCCCAAACGGTTGAACCAAACGGTTGAAACCGTTTGGGCTATTAAAAAATCCCAAACGGTTGAACCAAACGGTTACAACCGTTTGGGATATATTAGCCCAAACGGTTTAACCCGTTTGGACTTCCAAAAACATTGAATTCCAGCATCCATTAGGGACATAAGGTAACAAAATATGTTTTCTATCATAGGAAGTAGATAAGGAAATTATTTACTTGACAATAAATATAGTCACCTGACTTTTATATTGACCCTATCAACCTTCCCATATCTTCCTAAACGGCGCTCAAGTTCCGATTGACGAGCATCATGCTCAAAGTTCCCGCATATAACAGGCTTCAGGTTCTTTCATCAGAATACAAGACGTCCAAGTAGACTTCGTTCATAAAAGCTAAGAGACATAAATATCTTCGATAAAGGACTTGGAAAGAGACAAAGCACGAACAAAAGATCTAGAAGTAACGTGTCAATCACGATATGCAAAGACAACGGATGCTTTTGTTAGTCCAATTTGATACAAACACATGCTTTTGTGTTAATTATTTACTTATCTTTGGCCATTCGTTCAATCAGATGTTGAGTATTAATACATCAAAGGTAACTGGAAAATTCATTCTTAGTGTGCACAAATCTTTCATCTAAAAGGAAAGGCATATTCATTAGTGAAAAATTGCATGGCTTTTTTTCCATTAAGACAGGCATGGTTGTAGATTTGCTAAGTGACTGTGCATAAAAGATTACAAAAAGCATAAATTGATATTTTTTCACATACTGTCTCCCCACCCAAACTCACCTTCCCACACCACAACGAAAATAAAAAATAAAACTAAAACTCTATACGCTGTTAATTTCCCTATTCTTCCGCATACATTCAAGCATCAATATGATAAGAGTATATGTTCATCATAGAAGGATTTAAAGCCCAAAAAAAAGTTTCATATGAAAACCAGTAAATTAGAAGGATTTAACACCAAGAACAAGAAATGCAAGCTAAACCAGAACAAGTCTACAATTATCAATACTCAAGATAAGGGAAATTTTCATTTAATCGCTTAATATTTTGGCATGCATCAAATAACCGCCCAATAATAAAAATTGATCACAACGCCTTCATTCCGCTTGTGAGAATAATTATTGACCATAGAAAGATCTAAAGCACTATCAAAAAGCTTGATCAGCAAAACTAGTGAACTAGAAGGATCTTAACACCACGAACAAAATTACATGCTAGATCATCATATATCTACAACTATCAATAATCAAGTAAAACGAAAATTCCAGATAACCCGTATGTTTTGACATACATCAAAAAACCAGCTAATAATAAAAAGCGATCATGGCACCTCATTCATTTCTACTTGAGATCCCCTAACCCAAGATGAAAAATTTCAAAGCACACCCTAACCAAAGATGGCAAAGTACAAAGAACACCCTCTACTTAACACCCTCTACTTATGAAAGTAATAGCCCGCTCCAAACCTGAATGCAAACCGCCACTAGTAGAAAAATGAGCAACCTTGCGAAAATTTTCGTCTAGGTTGCTCTATGTTCCGTCTAGATTGTTTTACCTAGACGGAAATCCGTCTAGTTTGCTCCTTCTAGAATATTTCCGTCTAGATTGGCACAAACTAGACGGAATTCCGTCTAGGTTGTCAATCTAGACGGAAAGCAACCTAGACGGTTGTGTAATTTTCGTCTAGGTTGGCAATCTAGACGGAATTCCGTCTAGATTACCAACCTAGACAGAATTCCGTCTAGGTTGGCAACATAGATGGTTTTCCGTCTAGGTTGCCTACCTAGACGGAAATCCGTCTAGGTTGGAGCAACCTAGACGGAAAACCGTCTAGGTTGCACCAACCTCGTCTAGGTTGGAGAAACCTAGACGGAGAACCGTCTATGTTGACTCAACCTAGACGGTTTTCCGTCTAGGTTGCTCCAACCTAGACGGTTTTCTGTCTAGGT
Source organism: Asparagus officinalis (assembly GCF_001876935.1). Classification (NCBI taxonomy): domain Eukaryota; kingdom Viridiplantae; phylum Streptophyta; class Magnoliopsida; order Asparagales; family Asparagaceae; genus Asparagus; species Asparagus officinalis. Next base: position 31,944,622 of record NC_033803.1, on the reverse strand, counting down.
TGTAGTAAAACCAACCTAGACGGATTTCTGTCTAGGTTACGGCAACCTAGAAGGAAAATCCGTCTAGTTTGATATTTTTACAGAAAAAAAATTTATTTAAAATTTTTAATTTCCTGTAGAATTACATGAATACATTTAATCATCCAAATATAATCAAAATTCATAACAGTTACATTAATAACCAAATATAATAAAACCATCCAATGCACATATCCAACAATTTCATCGTACACAATACACATATCCAACCATCCAATCCAAAATATACATCAACCAATTCGGACCAATATATACATCCAACCACATGTTCACTAACAATACACATGATTAAGATAAGGTACACAATATATACATCCAACCACATGTTCACTAACAATACACATGATTAAGATAAGGTACACAACATGAATAAAAGTAGAGTGTTATAACAAATAAAACTATTTATTGCATTAACAAAAATAAAAAACCTCAACTCTCATCGTCGTCAGTAGCATCTCTATCCCGGTTACGAGAACGAGTGCTGCTCCCTCCAATATCTCCACTCTGAAGATCCAATTGAAAAATAATTATGTGGTGTTTAATAACATAGTAAACAAAAATGAATTTATACATATAAAAAAAATAAGATACCTGAACGCTGCTCTGCCTAGCACCGGAATTATCGCCAATCGAGCTTATGATCTGTATGATTCCACTATATGCGTTATGGGGAATCACACCACCTAAATATTCCATAGCATACCCCATGAGATCGTCCATTGAGTTGGCCGTCCTCGCAACTCTAGTCATCCGTCCATTGAGTTGGCCGTCCTCGCAACTCTAGTCATCTCAGTAGTCACCTGAATATGCAGTTCTGGATCAATCTTGTCCTCGCAACTCTAGTCATCTCAGTAGTCACCTGAATATGCAGTTCTGGATCAATCTTGTCAAACAAGTACGTGGAGATGCGTGTAATAAATGGCATGGCCTGAAAACTGCTTGGGGCTGCTCTCGTTATTATAGATGGCGTGAAGGATGCTGTGGATGATCTTATGCTTATGTCGGGTGAAGCTCCAACACCATGCAGAGGATATCTTCTTCTCCTATTATTAAGGAGAAATAAATTTAGATTTTGCTTTCGAATCAATAATGTAAACAAATATAAATAGGAACGTAGCATTCAAATTGAATTGATCTTTTACCATTCATACCTATTATGTCCCATTACGTTCTGCGTAAGAATGATGTTCTTCTCTGTAGAAAGCATATGAGGGTCTGACTCGCCTTGTTCCCCCTCCTGCGACAACCTCAATGATGCAGCCTCCTTAGATGCAGTCTCAAATCCCGCCTAAATCACAAATATATAGTTAATTCAAGGTAAATATCATATTATTTGTGCTCTAGTTTTCTCGTAATATTCAAAGAAATAGAGTTAATAATACTACTTAAGATATATATAAGTCTTACCACCAAATTGAGATTTACCTTGGTCTTTTCTTGATTCTTCTCCTCAACCCTATACCTATCACGAAAAGTACCATACGCCGCTTTTGCCTTCAAGTGTATCAGCATTTTTGATTTTCTCTGTCATATTATACATTTATGAGATTTCATAATCATATTAAGCATTAAGATCATTTTAAGCTTTAAATGATATGAGATTTCATAATCATATTAAGCATTAAGATCATTTTAAGCTTTAAATGACATATACCGTATCATGACAATAAAATATTAAGCATTAAGATCATTTTAAGCTTTAAATGACATATACCGTATCATGACAATAAACATCCTCCAAATTGGCATAGGAGTGTGCGCCAAAGTGGTGATCATACAGCTTCTTCCTTCTATTCTCTGGCTCCTTCATGGATTTATTCTTTAAAAAAAAAATTTCAGTAAATATACAATAAAATAATATCTTTTATTTATAAAGTAGTTTTTATGAAACTAACCTTGGCGGCATCGCTGTCCTAATACATGAGGAGAGCCGTGAAATGAGCTCGTCAACTCGGTCATCGAGGTTTAAAACCCTCTGCCAGTCCTCCTCATACCTGTCATAAGTAAAGTGTTTGATCTCATTCCTCATACCTGTCATAAGTAAAGTGTTTGATCTCATGCCTCCATTGTTTGAGGACTGCTTCAACCTTGATATTAAACACATAATTCCAAGCCTGATCTCATGCCTCCATTGTTTGAGGACTGCTTCAACCTTGATATTAAACACATAATTCCAAGCCCCCTCTAAGTCCTCAAGGCAAAAGCATTCCTGTAGATTTACATACACATTTAGTTCGGATAATTTAATATCAATTACTAATTATTAATAAATGAAGAGCTAAAGCAATATGTAGTTACCATAAGCTCGGTCCATATCGCCTCGTACGCGGTCCATGGTAAGTGAAAATAAGGGTTGATAATGCTCGCTCTACGCACGAGAACCCCAATGTATGCATTCAATCTTATCGACCAAGGACCAGTGGGCAAATTATAACTATTCCACCGAATTACCGTCCTCATTCCTCTTGGTGGTTGTTTAGATTCAGGCTTACCTCCACCACGTCGGCTCTCTATGCGATCTGGCTTAGCACCTACAATAATAACAACAAGATAATATATCATAAAATATATAAATCTGAAAAGACCATTATGCATGAATTCTAACTAAATTTTATACAGTGATACCCTACTATACTACTGCTTACATATAATATAATAACACTATGTACTATAATAAAATTACACTAGCTTACAGAAGCAAAAATACCAACCAGTGCATGAGGCATCTACCTTAATTAATTTGTCTTACTGGTTTTTGTAACAAAAGTTTATTATTAAAATTTCTGGAATTGGTAAAATAAGCAAGGAGATAGTTAAAAGTATTTATGTAATTTACCATTCGCTTTCTCTCTTTCTTTTGCTGTGAGTACAGCATTTTTCCTAATCTGCAACATAGGAAGCATAAATAGGTATTAACCAAAAATCTATTATTTGATTTAGATTATGTGTGGATGGTTTAGGATTAAAGTTCCGTTTAAGAACAGGAATGGGAGAAACGTTACAAAAATAAATTCAGGTTAGGTCAGATGAGGTCATATGATCGTTAAGTTAAGAAGAGAGTCAAGCTTCTCTAAAATTTTATCCTTTTTTATTTTTGCGGTGTTGGGGCATATTAATCCGTTTATTGCTTGATATTAGGGCAAAACTGCAAGAGATTACCTACAATTTCCGCTTGACAGAAACAGGTTGAGGCATGATTTTGAAATAAGGACATCAAAATATGTTACTGTTGAATAGGTCTGTGAAAATTTATAATTATTACAACATTCTGCATGAGAACAATTTCAAGGATTCACTTTATGGGGATCCTCCTTGTGATCGAAATCAAAGAAGAAGAACAGATTTTGAGGGGCTCCGGTAATGGGTAAGGGTTTGATTTTGTTTCTGTGTTGTTGTGTATTTCTCAAGGAGATTACTCCTCTTTATATAGGAGCCAGAACCCATTATCTCCACTCCCCTCATAACCGCTCCTGAGAGAATTTCTCTCAACAAAACCAATTTTTCTCCACGTTCTTCTCAAACGAACGTTGATTTGGTCATCTTAGACCAGGTCAAGCTAACATCTCCCACTTGACCAAATCAACCAAGTGGTATGCCTCCTACTATCCGTGAGATCAGATGTTTATGCTTTTCATTACTCCCACTATCCGTAAAGAGTAATTCTTATTTTATTATTCATGAAATTTTACTTGGACTTATTTATTCCTAAGTCCCATCAAACTTACATGTTTGATAAAAGATTCCGCTGGTATTCCTTTTGTCAAAGGATCAGCAATCATATCTGTAGTAGGGATATAAGTCACTTTGACTTTTCCCTATTCTACAATATCTCGAATATAGTGATACTGGATCTCAATATGTTTCCCTTTGGAGCTATTCACACCACTATTGATTAAGCTAATTGCTGCTTGATTATCACAATAAATATCAATAGGTCCTTCTAACAAATTGAGATCAAGATCAATCAAAAACCGTCTTATCCAGACAGCATGTGTAGTTGCCATACTGCAAGCTATATATTCAGCTTCTTGCGTATATCTAGCAACACACCCTTGTTTCTTGCTACTCCAAGAAACAGCTCCTCCTCCAAAGATAAATAAGTGTCCCGAAGTGGACTTTCCATCATCTTTATCACCTCCGAAATCAGCATCGGAATAACCGAGGAGTTCAAGCGAATCAGCTTGATAAACTAATCTATGAGTCAATGTACCTCTGATATACTTCATAATCCTTTTAACAGCTTCCCAATGTGCTGGTCCTGGATTACTTTGATATCTACTGACTAGACTCACAGCATAAGCTATATCAGGTCTGGTGCACAACATTGCATACATCAAGCTTCCAATTGCTTGAGAATAAGGAACATCTAATGGCTTTTGCCCCTCTCCAGGGCTTTGCTCTTTACATAATCTCTTTCCCATAACCAACGGAGTTGGTGCCGGATTGGAATTCTCCATTCCAAACCTTTTAAGAACTGATCTTAAATATTTTTCTTGGTTTAAACTTAGCATTCTAGACTTTCTATCTCGAATTATTTGAATTCCAAGAATATATGATGCATCTCCCATGTCTTTCATCTCAAACTTTTCGCTGAGATCTGCCTTGGTTTTATTCAACATTTCTATGTCATTTCCAGCGAGCAATATATCATCCACATATAAGGATAATATAGTAAACTTGCTCCCACTTTTCAAGACATATACACAATTATCTAATTTATTTTGAATAAAACCAAGTTTAGTAACTGCATCATGAAATTTGAGATACCATTGTCTAGAAGACTGTTTTAAACCATATAGAGATTTCATTAATTTGTAAACTTTATGTTCCTGTTCTTTCACCTGAAAACCTTCAGGTTGTTGCATATATATTGCTTCCTTCAACTCTCCGTTAAGGAATGCAGTTTTAACATCCATTTGGAATAACTCCAAATCAAGATATGCAACAATAGCCAAAATAATTCTAATGGATGCAAATTTAGCTACAGGAGAATACGTCTCCTGAAAATCTATTCCTGCCTTCTGGTTATAACCTTTGGCAACTAACCGTGCTTTGAATTTATCAATAGATCCATCAACACGATATTTCTTTTTGAGCACCCATTTGCATCCTATGGCTTTTCTATTTTCTGGTAGATCACGTAACTCCCACACCTTATTCTTTTCTATAGAATCAAGTTCTTCTTTCATAGATTCTAGCCATAAAGCTGATTCATGCGACTTCATCGCATCAGAAAAGGTTAAGGAATCTTGTTCTTCTATATTTGTATCTACCGAAAAACAGGATGACTCACATGAATACAAATAGTAATCATCCATCCATGAAGGTTGTGTTCTTGGCCTTTTGTTGCCTACAACCGGTTGATTAGGTACATTAATTTCCATAGGTATTTCATCATTTTCAAGGTTAGGTTCATTCACAATATCAGGGTCATTAGTGGGAACAACACTGTAATAATCATCATCTATTACAGTTAGATGTTCTGTTTCCTCTTGAACTTGCTCCTCTTCCTCTAGATTCTCTAGAAATATAGCATCTCTGCTTTCAATGACTCCTTTTTCTTTATTGTAGAACTTATAACCTTTTGACTTTTCTGAATACCCTATGAATCTACACTTTATTGTTTTAAAATCCAACTTATCTCTAAGTTGACATGGAATGAGAACATGGGCTATAGATCCCCACTTCCTGAGATGACTCAAATTAGGTTTCCTCCCATTCCATAATTCATAAGGTGTAGATATAACTGATTTGGTGGGAATTCTATTTAAAATGTAGTTTGCAGTTAACAATGCTTCTCCCCAAAAGTTTTTAGAGAGACCAGAATGAGACAACATGCATCTAACTACATTTAATAATGTTCTGTTTTTTCTTTCAGCAACACCATTCTGTTGTGGCGTATACGGCATTGTTGTATGCCTTTTAATTCCATGCTGAATACAATAACTTTCAAATTCTTTAGAATTATATTCTCCACCTCTATCAGTTCTCAAAATTTTGATTTTCAATCCAAGTTGGTTTTCAACTTCTGTCTTATATCTCTTAAAGCAGTCAAAAGCTTCTAATTTTCTGGATATAAGATAGACGTGTGCAAACTTGGAATAATCATCTATAAAAGTAATAAAATATTCTTTATTACTATGAGTTTTGATACTTAGGGGACCACAAATATCCGAGTGTATCAAGCCTAAAAGTTCATTGGCTCTATGTCCGCCAATAAAAGGTTTTCTAGTCATTTTACCAGTTAAACAATGTTCACATGGTGGCAATTGAACATTAGATAGTGCAGGAAGCAAGTTCATTCTGATAATTTCTTTCATTTTTGAAATACTAGCATGTCCTAGTCTAGAATGCCACAATTCAGATTCAGAAATATAACAAGACAAGTAGTTCAAATTCAAAATTTTATTATCAGAATTATTACAAACTATTGGAAGAATGCATAATTCATGCTCGGGCACATATTTTCCCATAGCATAAACTTTATTATTCTTGCCTATAGAAACCCTGTTATTATAGAACCTCACTTCTAGTCCTTTCTTCATCAAGCTGGGAACAGAGATCAGATTGCGTCTAATTCCTGGCACATAGAACACATCTTTGAGGACAAGAATGCTGTCCCCAAGATCCAATCTATACGAACCAATACCTTCTACATCGAGATAGGTATTATTTCCCATATAGATTCTCTGTTCTCCCTTCTTCAGCTCGGTGAATTCTACGACTCCATTCTTGTCCTTTGCGATATGCCTAGTCGCACCGGAGTCGATCCACCAACCACTGATATCCGTCATCACAGCATTACATTCCGTCACACCGACGAATTCTCTTTTGCTAGTACCCCCTTGTTCTGGATGCTTATAGCCTCCCTTATTCTCCTGCTTTTCACCTTGTGGGCAATTGGGTTTGAAATGCCCGAACTTTCCACAATTATAGCAGGCTCCGCGGGGTACTTTTTTTCTCTTGAACTGCTGTGACTTCGGTCCTCGCGGTTGTGGTTTACTAGGACCAGGGTTTTTATAGCTTCCAGTATTATGCCTCTGGCGGACATAATTCAGCTCTTGCTGCACCATATTCAGTTCTGGTTCCTTCCTACTGGCTATTAAGTCCTGTTCTATCGCTAGGTGCATAGGAAGATCAGTGACAGACTTAATGGCAGGATTCATTCTTAATGTGGTGGCAGCCACAGCAAGTGAAGGGGGAAGACTATTCAAAATGGTTGCCACTTGCATTCTTTCCGGGATTTCGGTCCCAGGAGTGGATAAGTCCTTAGCCATGACAATCATTTTATTTATATGCTCTACGACATTGTCTCCCTCTTGCATACGATAAGAATTATACTTATGCAAGAGTAGTTGGATGTTAACTTCAGAAGCAGTGTCGTATTTTTCTTTTATTGCATTCCACATGTCCATGGAAGTCTTATAAGTTTCAAAAACTTTGATTAAGTTATCTTCCATGAACATGAGCATAAGACTTTTTGCCTTTTTATCCTTCGACTTCCACTGTTCAAACCCTTTCTTTTCTTCAGGTGTAGATTTATCAGTAAGGGTTGGAGCAGTGGTTTCGATTATATCATCAATGTTGTCATGAATAAGAGCATATCCTATTTTTCTATGCCACATATCATAATTACTGCCATTAAATTTGTCAAATTTCCCTAGTTCTGATAGAACGAGTTTACTAGCCATTCGGTAGAGAACTAAAACTAAATTCAATTTTAAATATTTGTATAAGGTTGATATTTTGACAATAATACTAAAAAATAATAAAGTTAGATAAATAAATAAATTAAAATGAACCTGATTTTTGTGAGTTGAGAAACGAAACTCCAATTTGAGCGAGATGGTCACTCAGCGGTGTAGATTGGATCAGCACTTGTCGAAGTTTTGTCGTCGTTTCTGACCGGATTTGGAGATGATCTATTGTCCAGCGCTGAGATCGGCACGGCTCTGTTGTCGTCGTCGATCGAAGCAGCAAGGATCATCGAGATGTCGTCGTCGTCGATTGATCGTCGCAGCAGAGTCGTCGAGGTGGCCGATTGACGCAGAGCTCGAAAAGGGGGCGGCGATGAGATCGACGTGCTCTGATACCAATGATCGAAATCGAAGAAGAAGAACAGATTTTGAGGGGCTCCGGTAATGGGTAAGGGTTTGATTTTGTTTATTTTGAGGGGCTCCGGTAATGGGTAAGGGTTTGATTTTGTTTCTGTGTTGTTGTGTATTTCTCAAGGAGATTACTCCTCTTTATATAGGAGCCAGAACCCATTATCTCCACCCCCCTCATAACCGCTCCTGAGAGAATTTCTCTCAACAAACCCAATTTTTCTCCACGTTCTTCTCAAACGAACGTTGATTTGGTCATCTTAGACCAGGTCAAGCTAACATCCTTGGTATCTTAGAAAAATAAAATTTATGTTCTCTGACAAAGTGTTTAGGTTTTATATAGAAAGCATAGCAAGTGATAACACTAGATTGTTATCTTTATATATTGTTTGTGAGATAACCACATAGGAAGAAATTGACATCCAATCAAAAGAAGGAATTACAATTGCCATGATCTTTTGGATTCAATAAAATTTAGCATTCAATAAATTTATGCATCCATCTCAACACCAAAAACTACCAATGCAATATGTGATTCTTAATTTCTGAACTCATAAAAAGCAAGAGATTTCAGTTAATTGTGATCAAACAACTATCAGTAGAGCTCGCTCCGTATAGCCAACCCCAAACGATTCATATAGTCACGCACAAAGGGTTTGCTTAAAATACTTAATGGTCACTGTTACTAATGTATTACTCATTTTAATAGTTAGTTACAAACGCCAAAAACTGAGGACGCAAGTTCGAAGTTCCAAATCTCATCAAATAAGAGAGCAAAGGAAGAAAACAAGAGATTCCAATTAACGATGAAACAAACAGGTGCTAATTGAAGAAATGTGGTCATTTTCTCCATATAGCCAGCCACCGTGCAAGCATAAAGAATCAAATAAAATGCTTAACAGTCATTATTCTTCATGTGTTGCTTAACTAAATAGAAAGGTAAAACTGTGTCCCATGCTCAACAAATCCGAAAAAGAAAACCAAAAATTGACTGACTGAGGAAAGATCACAAGAATAGTCATCGTGCCTCAAGAGAATTGGATGCATGTAATAAAGTATTGTGAATCATTCTATACGATCACCCTTATTGAGGACAACAATTCAGTCAATGTCAAGATCTTAGGAGCTCACGTAATTGCCTTTCACCAAATCTAAAGCAGAACAAATGTAAGAACTTCAGTCTTCAGCTAAAATTAAGTTTCCAATCCCAAAAGAACAATATGATACTATAGTTCCAAAGGTACTAGTTGATAAGATAGATAAATACAGTACAAATTGTTTTGCATCTACCATACATAATACCAAACCATACAGAGCATAGTCATGACTCACTGTGGTGTTTTGTGCCCAGCTTTAAGGATATCTAGTTTTGCTGTGCCCTTATCATATCATAAATGTGTATCTTTGCACTCACACATCCTAAGATTGGACTTATATTTGAGGAACCCCTTGCTTTTCATCAGTTTCTTATTTTACTGGCCTGGTAATCAGCTGTTCTAAGCCTTTTTAGACCGGATCATCCAGAGAGTATATATAATCATGCCATGGAAACAAAGAAATTAAGTGCTTCACGTATGAAACACAAACTCCAGAAAAACATGTCAGGTGCCTCCTAAACGAAACAACTGAGACTCTGCGTAGCAATTATGCAACAAATACACCAATCTTAAAGATTTTGATACGAGGCTCTCCATTTTTTTGGGTTAATTGCATATTAGTCCCTTACGTCAAACATAATTACCAAACGGTCCCTCAAATCCCATTATTTGCTTATTAGTCCCTTAAATCTCCAATTTCCTTGCCGTTTGATCCTTCTGTTACAAAAGCTGTTAATTTCTCCAACCATAGTTGGGTTAACAAGTAACCATACATGAGAAATGACCTTATTGACCTTAGGTGTACGTTACTGTTCTGAAGATTGTTAGTTGCGCCTAATTTTTTTAGCTCTCTGTAAGGGGAAAAGCAACTTGTTGATTTCTCTCCATTCTCACACGAGGTTGTCTTTGAAGGAAGATCAACATCCCCTTCCCTAAATTAGGGCAGAGTTTGGTGAAGACAAGGCGGACGAGCCCTCATTGCATAATTTGAAGGTAAATTTCTTTTAACTTTAGTTTTTATACATTTTCCATGGTTGCATGCAAATTAAATGTCGCTATGGTATTGTGGTTTCTGGATTTATAGTGGGATTTTGGTTTGATGTTGTTTATTGTGGCTTTTTTGTTGTTTTTTTCGCATTTTTTTGTGTGCATGAATGAGGCTTTTTTGATATTGTAGGATGGAAGGAGCTGTTGAGATTGTAAGTAGGTACAATGGGTATTGGAGACATGTTCCTAGGACAGGGAGGAAGAAATATGAATGTGGTAATCAAAGAACCATTAGAGTGTGTTGTGCGCGGCGGAAGCTTTCTAGGGCAACACGAACAATAACTCGAACTAAAACCACAAACAATATGCAAACCACAATCACAGCAAGAACACACTACAATGTTAGGTTCCATACGCCACCGCAGTGGGTAGCTTGAGATGGTATGCTATGCTGTGTACGCAGGCCAGATTTGTCAAAAGCTGTGAGCATTGGTATCTAGGGGGTACATGGCACAACCCCGGGAAGGGGGCATTGGGAGGCCTGTGAAGTGGATTGCTACCAGTTATTTAAGGGTACGCGTGGATGTTGGTGTTGCAAATATTTGCGCGTAATGAATGACTGCAGAGCAGGGCAGGATTTGTGTTGGCTAGTGGATTCTGACTATGCTGGCATGCAAAAAGTCTTGATAAGCGGTCGTCGCACTACAGTTATGTTTTTTTTTTAGCATATAGGCTTGTGCACCGGTGTGTTAGCGCGATGCACTCTCAGTCTACAGTGGCGCTTTTCTACTGAGCGGAGCCGGAATATATGGCGGTGACTGAAGCAGGAAGGAGGCTTGTGTGTGTACACTGGCTGTGTTGGATGATTTGGGGATTGCACAGCGAGACCATTCAGGTACAGTTGTGATAGGTATGTCAGCTATCTATTTGGCCGAAGAACCATAGTCTACATGCTCGCCACGAAGCACATTGATCGTCAGATTGTCATTTGTACGTGACGTATTGGAGTATTGGCTGAGTCAGCGTTGGAGAAGGCTCCACACTTAAGGACAATCCTGCTGATATGGCTTGACCAAAGTCGTCGTACCACGCAGTGTGATATTTGGTCATTGTTAAGCTTATTGAATATTGCTTGCGTTGTGAGGTCGGTTTGCCGGCCATTTGGATGAACTACGTTCGGCTTGATTCCTTGGGCAAGAGGATACGTAGGCAGTCTCTTAGATGCAGCGCGGTTTTGAATCAGTTGATGCAAGATTGGGGCGAGATCGTGTTTCACGGCTCGAGTATTGTTCCTGCGACCTGTTTGAGGCAACTATTGGATGGTTTTGGTGTCCGGCTTCAGTTTTGGTGGAAACATTCGCCCGAGGCTGGGAGAATTGAAGGAATTTCACGCAATCAGCAGGGCAGAAATCATGGAAAAAACAGGTGCTCGGTCGACGCGGTCGCCGTCGACCGCGATTCGTGCACAAGGAGGTCGGTCGACGCGGCCGGTCGTACGCGACGGCTCTCCTGGATTCTTTCGGGCGTTACTGCTGGAGGTGCGTATCGCGTCGACCGCGGTGTGATCGGACCGCATTGATCGCGGCGTCGACGAGCCCGGCTCGACCGGACGAAGCGGGTTTCAGTTGGTTCAGGTTTCCAGACCCGTTTCGCTGGGAGTTGTATAAATACCTTAAATCGTTTTAGGGTTAGATGTTGGACGAATTTGAGCAGCCAAAGAGAGAGATCATGCATCCAATTGGGAGAGCAGTTTGAGAGATTTAGAGTTTTGTTTTAGGGTTTTGGTCTGAGAGATTTGTAACCCTATTTGTATTCTTCTTGATTTTGATTTGCTAGTAGAAAGAACTCCCCCTCCTTGCCCGTGGACGTAGGCAATTGCCGAACCACGTAAATTGTGTGTTCTTGCTGTGATTGTGTGTTTGCCCGGTCGACCGGACCGGTCGACCGCCACCTGTTTTTCCTGATTCTGCTGCTGATGCTGAAATTCCTTCAGAGTGGATGTTGGTAATATGTCACTGAAAAAATTTGGGGAACTAATAGCATAATTTATGCTTATTTCTAGGGGTCGTATATTGAAAATATTTTATACAATTCCTGACACAAATCCTAGAGTATTTGGGGAAATTAAAACTAATGGGATTTTCATGGGTGTGATGAGAAATCATGTAGGAAGGAGGTGTGTTCAAATGTTTGTCTCATTAGAACCTATTCACAATTGGGAAGTGCAAATTAAAATTTTTTTGTAACATGTTCATTATCATGTTTATAAATATTTTTCAAAGTTTTACATTTTATGAAATTTATTTGATATTTTTAAGAGGGTTTATAGTTGATGTTTACTGTTCAAAGCAGTCTATCTGCAAGTTTTGAGTCGACTCTCTATAGTGTTGAGTCGACTCATGAAGTGTAGAACAGTTAGTGTTTTCATCTGCTGAGTCGACTAAAAAATTAATGAGTCGACCCATGCAGACATCAGTCGACTCACTACAGTGGCGAGTTGATTGATGAAGTGTTGAGCAGTTTGTGTTTTTCGTCTGTCGAGTTAACTGATAATTTTATGAGTCGACCCATGCAGACATCAGTCAAGTGTGACGCCCCTGGGTTCACACGAGGCTGCAGTCCTCGGTGAAACCAAGAATGTCAAACCTGCCATGCACCACACCGTGCAATAACATGTTTCACCATCACAATTAACATATCTCTAGTAGAGTCAACAACAGGTGTAGGTACAAAAGCAAGTAATAGATAATGCAAGAGGTACTGATGAAATGAAAGAGATCAAAATGATGTTTCATCATCCAACATATAGAAATACAAAGTCAATATCTGAAATGAATAGACTGGAGTTCTTATCAAATCTCAAATACAATAAGTCTGTGTAAAGGAAATAAGGCACACAGCCTTTACAACATCTAGAATAAAGTCCTCAAACATCTAAACAAAGTCTACAGTGGAGCTCCAAAATAAAACATATCTAAAAATAGTCAGCTAAACGCTAAAGCGTGTCGCCTTCAACCTGCGACTCTCCGGGCTCCTGGCTCGTTACCTGAAAGGGGGAGGGACAACGAGCATCAAAGCGCTAGCGAGCAACATCACAACCAACCCCAAGGGAGAGGGCTTGTTGTATACAGAAAGTACAGTTATTACATAATAGTTAAAATCATTATTCCTAGCAAATAATGGGTTTTAGTATTTAGGAAATTACAACACGAGCATAGGTACGTCGAGCGAAATAATCCAAACATGGAAACCCTCATGTATATACCTTTTATCTCAAATTGTAAATCCCTAATCACCAAACCCAAAGTCTAATACATGAATAATAAACTGAAAGAAACAACTCATCTCAATACTTAATCAAAAGTCACGTCAAAACCATATAAGTGTCAAATGTCAATATCACATAAGTGTCGTGTCCAGTCTAGGTAGCTATCATGTCCAAATCTCATGTAATCAAGTTATGTCCTGATTTAGATGAGTGTCATACTTATAGCTTAACAAATGTCCAGCGCGTGGTCTAATATGTAAATGTCCAACACGTGGTCTAATATGTAAATGTCCAACACGAGGACTGAAATAAATTGTAGCCCAACACGAGGACTTCAATGGATTATAGTCCAACACGAGGACTGAGTAAAGTGAATGTCCAACACGATGACTGAATGGAATGAGTATCCAACACGAGGACTAAATAAGTAATGCATGTCCAACACGAGCACTGAAATAAATTGTAGCCCAACACGAGGACTTCAATGGATTATAGTCCAACACGAGGACTGAGTAAAGTGGATGTCCAACAAATGGACTATAAGTAAAGAGGTGCAATTGTCAAAGGTATATGTGGAAAGATATACATATCCTAAACTCGCACGTGTCTCGATGTACGGGTCTAAACTTGTGTCAAAAGTGTCAACTCACATGAATAGACAAGTCACTATCATTGCAATGTAGTGTCAGATAATCAAGGCGACCCCTCGGGCGTATAAAATACACAACCAAAACAAATATATACACAAACAGCACGACGGTCGACCGCAGAGACCACTCCGGTTGACCGCACAAAGGGAAGAGGCATTCTACTCGACAGAACGCCTAGCGGTCGACCGCCGCGTCACACGCGGTCGACCGCAAAACTGACAGAAGCTTTTCCAGGTTTCTGTTCTGCTTCGAAATCGATCCAAACAATACACCCATGCTTCCAAAAATACAGAATGAACGCTGAATCTCGATCCGATACCATCGTACCTGGAACTCTATGAAGTCGAACTATCTACCAAACAAATATCCTCATATATGCCTCGGCTGTATAAGTAGTCCTTACTGGAATGAAATATGCTGGCTTCATTAGTATATCAATTATCATCTAACCAGAATCATTTTCTTTCTTCGGCTTCGCAATAAGGTTCCTAAAAAGGTCCGTCCATTTCTATTTCGAAATGGGAAAAGATTGAAGTGTTCTTACCGGTCTCTAATGTTCCACCTTCACTTACTGACAGGTAAGATACTTAGCTATATACTCTGAAATCTTCCTACGCCTATCACTCCACCAAAAGTGTCTCTTTAAGTCCTTGTACATCTTAGAATTCATAGTCCTCAATAAACTCAATCCACCGTCGCTGTCTCTGGTTGAGTTCCTTCTGGGAGAAAAGATACTTCAAACTCTGGTGGTCGATGAACAACTTAAATTTGCACTCCATACAAGTAATGTCTCCATGACTTCAGTGCAAATATCACTGCTGCTAACTCCAAGTTATGAGTGGGATAGTTCTGCTTATGCACTCTAAATTACCGTGAGACATATGTTACTACTCTCTGAGTTTGCATCGAAACGTCTCCTAAATCTGCCAATGATATATCTGTGTAGACCACAAATGTCCCGTCATTATTCGGAATAATCAAAACTGGCGCTGTGGACAACTTAGCCTTTAAGGTATCAAGGCCTCCTGGTACTCCACTTAAAAGAATTTCGTCCTCGAAATTCGGAAATCATACGCATCTCGCAATATGAACTTCTAGATGAACATATAGAAATATTTATACCTAACGATCTAAAATGGTAATATTCCCGCTCGAACCCTAATCTAGTGGAACTAGTACATCGGGTGAAAAATCCAAACAAGGAACCCCCCATATATATACCATGTGTTCCAAAAGATTAAGAATTAAGCAGAAATATTCACATTCTAGTGTTAAATGTAAATATAACCCAAGATGTAAACATAATATAAAACACATATCATAAAAATTAATTTACCTGTTCAAACAGGAGTGGGTAGTCGCGACGCATGTCCTCATCGCGCTCCCAAGAAACCTCCTCAACTCCTTTCTGGTTCCACTGAATTTTCACCAAAGGAAAAAAAAATATCCTGTTTCTAAATTTCTTGTCTTCTCTAGCAAGTATATAAACTAGGATTTCAATCGTAGTCAAATCATCCTGAGGCTAAATCTCCGATGCGTCCAACACTCAATGCTGCTCTTCATCATGTAATTGTTTCTTGAACATTGAAACATGAAACACTTTATGTACTCTGGACATCGATGCTGGAAGGTTTAGTCCATATCAAACAGCTCCAATAAGCTCGAAAATCCGGAACGGTCCAATATATCTCAGCTCAAGCTTTCTCCGCCTAGCTTTTGTGCTGACTCTGAGCGGCTAGAACCTGTTCTCTGATTTATGTTACTTTTTCAGTAATCTATCTCATAAGCGCTGGCCCAAGCATTAAAATATCCTCCTGCTCTACCCAATATATAGGCGATCTGCAAGGCCTCCCGTATGATGCTTCATACGGGGCCACACCAACTATCACTTGATAACTGTTGTCATAAGCGAATTCTATCAGTGGAATATGATTCCTTCCATCTACCTTGAAAGTCAATGACATAAGTTCGCAACATGTCCTCCAACATCTGATTTACTCTCTCCGTCTGACAGTAATCTATCTCATAAGCTCTGGCCCAAGCATTAAAATATCCTCCTGCTCTACCCAATATATAGGCGATCTGCAAGGCCTCCCGTACGATGCTTCATACGGGGCCACACCAATTATCGCTTGATAACTGTTGTTATAAGAGAACTCTATCAGTAGAATATGATCCTCCCAGTTGACTTTGGAAGTAAATGGCACAAGCCCGCAACATGTCCTCCAACATCTGATTTACTCTCTCCGTCTGACCATCCGTCTGTGGGTAAAATGCACTACTGTAAGATGAAGATACTGCCAAGTGAATCTTGGATTCTTCCACAAGTGAGGAGTGAATACTGAACCTCGATCCGATACCATCGTGTCTGGGACTCCATGAAGTCAAACTATCTACCAAACAAATATCCTCGCATATGCCTCGGCGGTATAAGTAGTCATTACTGGAATGAAATATGCTGCTTCATTAGTATATCCATTATCATCCAACCAGAATCATTTTCTTTCTTCGACTTCGGCAACCCTACAATAAGGTTCCTAAAAAGGTCCGTCCATTTCTATTTCGAAATGGGAAAAGATTGAAGTGTTCTTACCGGTCTCTAATGTTCCACCTTCACTTACTGACAGGTAAGATACTTAGCTATATACTCTGAAATCTTCCTACGCCTATCACTCCACCAAAAGTGTCTCTTTAAGTCCTTGTACATCTTAGAATTCATAGTCCTCAATAAACTCAATCCACCGTCGCTGTCTCTGGTTGAGGTCCTTCTGGGAGAAAAGATACTTCAAACTCTGGTGGTCGATGAACAACTTAAATTTGCACTCCATACAAGTAATGTCTCCATGACTTCAGTGCAAATATCACTGCTGCTAACTCCAAGTTATGAGTGGGATAGTTCTGCTTATGCACTCTAAATTACCGTGAGACATATGTTACTACTCTCTGAGTTTGCATCGAAACGTCTCCTAAATCTGCCAATGATATATCTGTGTAGACCACAAATGTCCCGTCATTATTCGGAATAATCAAAACTGGCGCTGTGGACAACTTAGCCTTTAAGGTATCAAGGCCTCCTGGTACTCCATGCTCCAAACGAACTGTATACTCTTCTTCGTAAGGCATGTAAGTGGTGTCGAAATCTTCAAAAAGTCTAGGATGAACTTCCTGTAATAACCGGCTAACCCAAGAAGCTTCGAATCTCTGTCACCATCTTCGGCGATTCCAAAACAAGAATTGCTGTAAACTTAGCTGGATTCACTGCAATGCCCTCTCTGCTGTTAACGTGGCCGAGAAATCTAACTTCTGAAAACCAAAGCCCGTATTTGCTGAACTTGACATATAACTGATGCTCCTGAAGAGTCTGCAATGCTACTCGTGTTCTGCCTCCGATCTCGAAAATATGAGAATATCAAACTGGCCCATGAAGGGACGGAAAAAACCCGGTTCATCACATTCATGAATACTACGGGTGCATTAGTCAACCCAAATGGCCTGACTAGAAACTCTAAAGATTCACATCGAATTAGGAAAAATGGTTTTGGGAAAATCCATCTCCCGAACCCGCAACTATGATAACCAGAACAAAGATCAAACTTCGAGAAATACTGCGCACCCTGCAACTGATCAAACAAGTCATCAATCCTAGGTAGTGGGTACTTATTCCGGATAGTGACCTTGTTCAACTCTCTATAATCTATGCATAATCTCATACTATCGTCCTTCTTCTTCACGAAGAGGACCGGCGCGCCCCACGGAGAATGACTCCGGCGAATAAAACCCTGAGCTAATAACTTATCCAACTGGGTCTAAAGCTCCCTCATCTCAGCTGGTGCCATACGATAGGGTGCGGGGGATATCAGGGCTGTGCCTGGCTGCAACTCAATGCAAAACTTCACCTCTCTCACTGGAGGTAATCCAGGTATGTCCTGAAAGACATCCTGATACTCTGAGACAACTCTAGTCTCCAATAACTCAACACCCTGATCCCGTCGCATCACCTCCTCGATGTACGCCAGAAATGACTCCGCAAGTCGGTTGCCCTGAGAGGCGGCTACAATCATCTCGAACCCGTCGGACGCTCGCAACTTGACTGTCTTCGCAAAGCAGTCAATACTAACATGGTAGGAAGATAACAAATCCTTACCAAGGATGACATCGAACTCGGACATATGAAACACTATCTAATCGACTATGAACTCCGACTCGTCTAAACTGACGGTACACCTCCTACAAACGCTCTCCAGAAGCGATACCTCTCCTAAAGGGGTGGAAATAGATAAAAGGGGTGTCTAGAGGCTGAGCTACAAGCTGGAGTTTAGCCATAAATACATGCGATATGAAGGAATGCGACGATTCCGAATCGAAAAGAATACGGGTGGAAAAAGGGATTCACAAAGAACGTACCCTCCAAAACTGCTCCATTAGCTCCATGATCATGCGGGACTACTGCATATACTCTGCCGGTGGCTAAAGACTGCTCTGTCACTGGTGCTGGAGAATATGGGACAATCTGCCCCTGGGAAACCTCCTGAACTGCTAGAACCTGCCCTTCAGTCTTCCGTTGCTGCTGAGTTGGACCATTTCCCTTCTGAGCTCTTGTTGGTGCACTGCGGCACTCTAATGCCTTGTGTCCGACCTTGCGACAGTTAAAACAAGATCCCCGGAACTTGTGCTGCTGACTTGCTCTCTGATCCTGTTGAGATCCCTTCTTATGAGGGCTCTGCTGATGCTGTTGGGATCCAATCAAGGGTCTCTTGTTCTTGCCCTTGTCTCCGGCGTGCCCTCTCTTAGTACTCCCTTCCTCGTCCTTCTGGAACTTAGCTGTCCCATTTTCTTGAGAAATGACTTTTCTAGCTACTGATGGTGGTGGTGCAATATGATTCGCCACAAGCTCCTCAATTGCTGTCATCCGGGCAATAAGAGGAGCCATGATGTCCACCAAATACTGAGGAGCCTGCTGCGGCTCGGGTGGAGTCTGCCGAGGCTCGGATTGAGCCGGCTGCTGCTCAGATGGAGTCTGCTGCGACTCTGCCTGCCCAGCTCTCCGAGTACGAGGCCTACGACGTCCTGTCATCTTTCTGATCATAAGAAAATAAGAGTTGTGAGCCAAAATAGACGTCTATAAATAGCGTATCATGACACAATTTTCACATCATATAGTATTTGCACAACTGTTTGAATTTATACAAAATTAGTTGTCATAAAAAAAAATTCTCAAATTTTGAGATATACGCATATATCGTCCTCACTCATACTAGGAAATTATTATCGGACCCTATACATGAATCCTAAAAAACTCTATCCTAGCTACACGACTCGACATAGGATGATCCTAAGGATACTGGAACTAGAGCTCTGATACCAACTGTGACGCCCCTGGGTTCACACGAGGCTGCAGTCCTTGGTGAAACCAAGAATATCAAACCTGCCATGCACCACACCGTGCAATAACATGTTTCACCATCACAATTAACATATCTCTAGTAGAGTCAACAACAGGTGTAGGTACAAAAGCAAGTAATAGATAATGCAAGAGGTACTGATGAAATGAAAGAGATCAAAATGATGTTTTATCATCCAACATATAGAAATACAAAATCAATATCTGAAATGAATAGACTGGAGTTCTTATCAAATCTCAAATACAATAAGTCTGAGTAAAGGAAATAAGGCACACAGCCTTTACAACATCTAGAATAAAGTCCCCAAACATCTAAACAAAGTCTACAGTGGAGCTCCAAAATAAAACATATCTAAAAACAGTCAGCCGAACGCTAAAGCGTGTCGCCTTCAACCTGCGACTCTTCGGGCTCCTGCCTCGTTACCTGAAAGGGGGAGGGACAACGAGCGTCAAAGCGCTAGCGAGCAACATCACAACCAACCCCAAGGGAGAGGGCTTGTTGTATACAGAAAGTACAGTTATTACATAATAGTTAAAATCATTATTCCTAGCAAATAATGGGTTTTAGTATTTAGGAAATTACAACACGAGCATAGGTACGTCGAGCGAAATAATCCAAACAAGGAAACCCTCATGTATATACCTTTAATCTCAAATTGTAAATCCCTAATCACCAAACCCAAAGTCTAATACATGAATAATAAACTGAAAGAAACAACTCATCTCAATACTTAATCAAAAGTCACGTCAAAACCATATAAGTGTCAAATGTCAATATCACATAAGTGTCGTATCCAGTCTAGGTAGCTATCATGTCCAAATCTCATGTAATCAAGTTATGTCCTGATTTAGATGAGTGTCATACTTATAGCTTAACAAATGTCCAGCGCGTGGTCTAATATGTAAATGTCCAACACGTGGTCTAATATGTAAATGTCCAACACGAGGACTGAAATAAATTGTAGCCCAACATGAGGACTTCAATGGATTATAGTCCAACACGAGGACTGAGTAAAGTGAATGTCTAACACGATGACTGAATGGAATGAGTGTCCAACACGAGGACTAAATAAGTAATGCATGTCCAACACGAGGACTGAAATGAAAGAGTGCCCAACACGAGGACTTCAATGGATTATAGTCCAACACGAGGACTGAGTAAAGTGAATGTCCAACACGATGACTGAATGGAATGAGTGTCCAACACGAGGACTAAATAAGTAATGCATGTCCAACACGAGCACTGAAATAAATTGTAGCCCAACACGAGGACTTCAATGGATTATAGTCCAACACGAGGACTGAGTAAAGTGAATGTCCAACAAATGGACTATAAGTAAAGAGGTGCAATTGTCAAAGGTATATGTGGAAAGATATACATATCCTAAACTCGCACGTGTCTCGATGTACGGGTCTAAACTTGTGTCAAAAGTGTCAACTCACATGAATACAAAACTGTGCGGCGGTCGACCGCAGAGGCCACTCCGGTCGACCGCTCACGGCGCCAAAACCACTATGCTCAAAATTGATCGGCGGTCGACCGTTGTGGTCATGTCGGTCGACCGCTCAAACAGCAGAAACATTCTGCTGAGACTATCTCTGAGCGGTCGACCGCCGCGTCCACTACGGTCGACCGCGAAGCTGACAGAAGCCCAGTTAGGGTTTCTGTCGGCTTCAAAACCTAAACAAACTTGACGATTTCCATCTTAACATAAATATAACATTTATCCCAAGTCATAGAACAGAAAACTACAAGTTTTAATCATTTAAAATCAAATAGTTAGATTAACATGATTAACTCTTATTAAAACATTTTCAGATCTAGATCTCATGAATACAAATTCGTGGGTGAGCTTTTAAACATCTGAAATACTTGATTTATACATCATATACCATAATGATCTATTACTTATACAAAAAATACGATTTTTGGCCCAATAAAACCGGATTAAGACTCAAATTTAAGCATGAAAACAAAAGAGGTGAAGTTGGGCGAGATGTTACTCGCCTCTGATGAGAACCAAGCCCTAGATCTGTAGGAGAATGATTCCACTCGCTGAATCCACCAAGAATCTCGAGAAATTCCACCGAAAATCCTTCGAAACGCCCAAAAATGCCACAAACCGAGCTAGGGTTTTTAGAGGAGAGAGAGAAGGGGGCTGAGGCTATTAGGGTTCAATAGAGGGTTCTGAGAGCTTCAAAACGAGTATATATACTTAGGGTAGTAATCGGGTTTGGTATAAACAAAACACGACCCGAAACAGAACCTGCAGAACCAGGTTCGCTGCGCGATCGACCGCAGCGACCACGGCGGTCGACTGCGCAGGTTCCTGGGTCATTCTCAGACTGGGGTTCGGTGAAAAGGCTATAACTTTCTCATATGATCTCGGAATGAGGTGATCTAAGATTCGTTGGAAAGCTCTTGAAGAGACCTACAACTTTGATCTTATACACTTTTCCAGATTATAAATAAATCAGTGTTCAAAACATAAAAACTCTCAACTGGTCAAAATTCTCAGATTCTCACTATTTGCTTTTGTGCATGTTTTGTGTATTTACACTCGTATATTCACAAATATACATTGAATTGATCTCAAATCAATTCCTATCATACTCAAATATCAAAATATATTATTTTCACTATATAACATATTTATAATTATTTATCATACTATATTCAAATTTTCGGGGTTTTACATCAAGTCATATCTGTCATAAGTCGACTGATAATATTGTCGTTGTACAGTAACGACTAGTTTCTTGGGCTGTTTTCTTCTATCCTATATATACCCCATTGCCTGAGTCATTCCCACTACTAAGAGAGTTTTTAAACAAGTTTAAAGGATGTTTAAAATTTGTTTAAGTGTGTTTTACAAAATTTTATTTGAAGTGGTTTTCACAAGAGTAAGAGGAGATCATCAATTCGTGTTTTAGCATTGTTCCTTAATTTCTAAAGCTTCTAACCTTCGCAGAATCGTCGCCATCTTCGCTTCAAAAGTAATGTTTGACTCCAAGGAAAGACCACTAGACTTAGATTGGGGAACTGATGAAACCTATCATCACAGTGTTCCCATTACATTATTTTTTCAGAAAGACTCTCTAAAAACTCCCAAGCTTCATCAGCGTTTTTCCTCATAAAATCCCCGTGGCACATTAATTCTACGGAAATTTTTGCAGAATAATCTAATCCCTCATAAATTATTTGGCACAATCGCCATTTTCTAAACCGTGATGAGGATATTGGATGAGAAGATCTTTAAATCGGTCAAAATACTTCCAAAAAGGTTCTCCCGGGATAATTTTAAAGTTTTAAATGATGTTCCTAAGCTTTACCGTTTTATGAATAGGGAAAAATTTCTTAAGAAAAACGGTGACAAATTCATCCCAAGTTGAGATGGAATTTGTTGGTAAGCTGTACAGCCATTTTTTAGCTTTATCCTTAAGAGCAAATGGAATAAATCTAAGCTTAATCGCATCTTCGGTTAATTCTCTCATTCTAATCATAATACATACTTCCTCAAATTCCGAAATAAAAATATATGCATCTTCTGTTTCATTACCAAGGAATTTGGGAAGCATGTTTATGTATTGCGGTCTAAGCTCAAAATTTATTCCATTTGTTTCGGGGAGCCTAATGCACGAGGGAATTACATTCCTAATGGGATAGCACATATTATGAAGAATGGGTAGATTAGGATGCTCAATTTCTATGATTGGTTCAAAGCGAATTAATCGACGTGTATTATCCCTAATCCATTGTTGCATACACCAAAATATTTCTTTTTATTTTTATTTTTTTAAGAAAAGAAAGAAAATTAGTTTTTTTATGAGAAGATAAAGAAAAAGAAAAATCCTAACTAAAAAAAATCAAAGCAATCACTTTTTAATCAACTCTAATTCTAGGGTTTAGCCTAACTCAACTAGACTAGCTCCTAACCAAAAACTCATACAGTGAAAAGATCAAAGTTTTACCCAGGTAGTTAGCCAGGTAAGGATAGTACTAGAGGATGATCAAAGATCAATTAAGTACCTCTTTTCTTGCGGAGCGCTTTACGCAACCCCTAAACCTTGCCTTAGACACCAACTAATCTGAGAAAACTTAAACCGGTTCACTTAAGGATTTCTTGTTCCTTATTGAGCTCGAATCCTTAGGGGCCAACGTCTAATGAGTTTTATTAGGCTTGGGTGGTGTAGTGAGGAATTCGTGATTTTTGGGCTAAGGAAAGGGTGATGAAATCCCTCACCTTATCTTGATTATGAGGTTTTGCCCTTAAAAATATTTTTAAGTGTGTGTTAAATCAAGATGCTCAAATCACTTGGTGAATTCCTACTAATAATATGAAATGCAACCCTATGAATTAAAAGCAACTAAAAAGGATGAAAAAGAGAAAATCTTTTTTTTAATTAGGGTTAACAATCAAACAAATAAGAAGAGGGAAATTATTTGAATTTATTATCTTGTTAGTAAATGTCAAAGTGAAAGATGGATTTTATTATGGTCAACAAAAATAAAATATTTTTAAAAAAAAATCCTAATTGTCTCTAATTGTGAAGCTAACTAAAAGGGGTGGAATTGAAAATGCTAGAAAGAAGACTTACCCGAAAGCAAATCTTTAAATCCTAGTTCTCCAATCCGCGATCTTCAAGCTCCAAGCGTTTCCTTCACAATAAACACACAAGTTAAAGAACCAAATTAATTAAAACCTACTTAAGAACCTTCCCCGGCAACGGCGCTAAAAACTTGATGGTGCATAAACATGTACCAAAAAGGTTGCAAGTGCACAACCGTGTCAAGTTATAGTATAAAGATATCGATCCCACGAGGAAGGTATTTTGTAGGAGAAAATATAAAATCGGTTCTTATGTTGTGTGCGTGACAAATAAGATTGATGAGTAAATGTGATTGTGAAGAGATTGAGAGAGTGAAAATGATGTGTAAATAGGTGCAAAGTGTAAGTGAGAGTGGATTTGAAAAAGAATGAGTATGATCAATAAGGTGAGAAGGAAAAATGAATAGAATGAAGAAACAAATACAAAAAATCAAGAATGAAGAACAAAATTCTAGAATAAAAGAAAATGCAATAAATTAAAGATGGTGAATTAAATTATAGATATGGGTAATCTAAAATTGAACCCACTTCTTAAAAAAAGGGTGATTCTCTAGAGGGTTCTAGCCTAAAGGCGAATCAAATAAAATAAAAATAAACAAAAAGAAAAACTAAACCCAAGAGAGTTCTAGCTTCAAGGTGAATAGTGTAAGAAATTAAAATTTAATTATAAAATAAATTACAAAATCTAAACTACAAAATAAAATTATAAGAATTAAATACAAAAAAATAAATCTACTCTATAAGCATGAAATAAATCTAAGGCAAGAGGGTTCTAGCCTCTTGGCTATTTAACAAGAAAATAAAATCTAACTACAAGCATAGAAATAAATCTAAACTAATAAGCAATAAAAAAGAAATAAAAGAGAAATGCAAACCTTTAAATAATTCTTCATCTTCATCTTCATCATCCAACAAAGAGAAGAAGAGAAAAATTTAAAGTGGTAAAAAAATTATTATTATTAATTATAACAAAAAGTTACAAATTTGGAAGGCCTTCTCAATTAAGAGTAGCCCTCCTCTCCAAAAGGAGTTACAAAAATTTTTACCCTCTAACCCCTTACTCTCAACCCCTATTTATAGTAAACATCAATGAATGAGAGCCCTTGGATCAAACTTGAGCCCCAAGAATGCAATTTCGGCCGTAGATGAAATCTGGATGACTTCGCATCGATACAGGCATCGATGCCCGCATCGATGCCTGCATCGATGCTGGCTCTATGCTCTAATAAGAATTCTCACTTCACGGTTGGCTTTGTCTCGTCGAGATAGGCGATTTTTATATATTATATGTTAAATTTCGCCTCCCAGATTGGGAGATATCGTCGTTTCTTTGCGGCCATCTATCTTGAATACATTTTTTTTCATATTTAATTTTTTTATTTTCTCCGGCTTCTACAGGATACTCGGCTTGATTCCGGGTTGGGCTTTTTGACTCTTGTTTATGTTCTTCATTTAATTCATGGGTTTTTATTGAAATAAGAGATCTTGGGCTTTATTCTTCACTAACCTGCAATTAAAGATAAAAACAATTATTAATGACATATTTATTCATATAAAATAGATATTGAGGGTATAAAATTATAATAAAATATGATTATCAAATACCCCCACACCTAAACTTTTGCTAGTCCTCTAGCAAAGAAAGAAAACTAAAAGAAAACCTAACTCATTTTCGTAGGAATCGTGGTTGTATTTAGCGCATACAACAAGCCTTTAAACCACTGCTCTGTCTCTGGTTGAGTTCCTTCTAAGAGAAAAGATACTTCAGACTTTGGTGGTCTGTAAACAACTCAAACTGTACTTCATACAAGTAGTGCCTCCACGACTTTAGTGCAAATACCACTGCTGCTAACTCCAAGTCATGAGTGGGATAGTTTTTCTCATGCACCCTCAACTGTCATGATATATATGCTACTACTCTCTAAGTCTACATCAATACGCCTCCTAAGCCTGCCAACGATGCATCTGTGTAGATGATGAACGTCCTGTCACTGCTCGGAATAGTCAAAACTGGCGCTGAAGTCAACTTAGTCTTCAAGATATCAAAGGCCTTCTGGCACTCCTCACTCCAAATGAACTGTACACCCTTCTTCATGAGGCGTGTAAGTGGCGTTGAAATATTCGAGAAGTCCTGGATGAATTTCCTGTAATAGCTGGCTAAGCCCAAGAAGCTACGAATCTTTGTCACAATCTTCGGCGATTCCCAATCAAGAACTACTGTAACCTTAGTTGGCTCTACTGCTATGCCCTCTCTACTGATGACGTGGCTGAGAAATCTAACTTCTGAAAACCAAAATTCATACTTGCTGAACTTGGCATATAACTGATGCTCCTATAGAGTCCTCAAAGCTAATCGTAGGAGCTGCTCATGGTCTGCCTCCGATCTTGAATAAATGAGGATGTCATCGATAAAAACAATCACGAACTGATCTAAAAAGGGACGGAAAAACCCGGTTCATCAAGTCCATGAATACCACGAGTGCATTGGTCAATCCGAATGGCATGACCATGAGCTCGAGAGATCCATATCGAGTAAGAAAAGAGGTCTTGGGAATATCCATCTCCCGAACCCGTAGCTGATGATAACCAGAACGAAGATCAATCTTCGAGAAGAAATGCGTTCCATGCAACTAGTCGAACAAGTCATCAATCCTAGGTAATGGGTACCTATTCCGGATAGTGACCTTGTTCAACTCCCTATAATCAATACTCAAATGCATACTGTCGTCCTTCTTCTTCACGAAGAGGATTGGCGCTCTCCACGGAGAATGACTCCGACGAATAAAACCCTGAGCTAACAACTCGTCCAATTGGGTCTGAAGCTCTCTCATCTCAGCTGGTGCCATGCGATAGGGTGCACGGGATATCGAGGCTGTGCATGGCTGCAACTCAATACAGAACTCAACCTCTCTCATAGGAGGTAGTCCAGGTATGTCCTGAAAGATATCCTGATACTCTGAGACAACTCTAGTCTCTAATAAATCAACACCCTGATCCCGTCGCATCACCTCCTCGATGTACGCCAAAAATGACTCCGCAAAACGGTTGCCCTGAGAGGTTGCTACAATCATCTCGGACCCATCGGACGCCCGCAAATTGACTGTCTTCGTAAAGCAGTCAATACTAATATGGTAGGAAGACAACCAATCCTTACCAAGGATGACATTGAACTCGGACATAAGCAACACTATCAAATTGACAACAAACTCTGACTCATCTAGACTGATAGTACACCTCCTACAAACGCTCTCCACAAGCGATATCTCACCTAAAGGGGTGGAAAGTGATAAAGGGGTGTCTAATGGCTGAGCTACGAGCTGGAGTATAGACATAAAATCATACGTAATGAAGGAATGCGAAGTTCCCGAATCGAAGAGAATACGTGCGAGAAAAGAATTCACAAGGAACGTACCCTCCACTACTGCTCCTCTAGCTCCATGATCACGCGATACTACCGCAAATACTCTGCCTGTGGCTAGAGTTAGCTCTGCTGCTGGTGTTGGAGAATACGAAACTATCTGCCCCTGAGGAACTTTCTGAACTGCACGAACCCGTCCCTCAGTCTTCTGAGCTGCTGGCGGTGCCTCAAGCCTCATCTGCTGGCCAGGGCCTCTGTCCTGAAGTCTCTGCTGCTGTTGGTTCAAGCCCTTGCCTTGCTGATCTCCTGCTAGTGCGTTGCGACACTCCGATGCCTTATGCCCGACCTTGCGGTAGTTATAGCAAACTCTCTGGAACTTGTGCTACTAATGTGCTCTCTGATATTGCTGGGGTCCTTTCTTATGAGGACCTTGCTGCTGCTGCTGGGATCCAAAAAAAGGTCTCTTGTTCTTCCTCTTATCCCCAGTCTGTCATGCCTTGGTCTTCCCTTCATTATCCTTCTAGAACATGGCAGTCTCAATCTCCTGAGAAGTGGCGGCCTCAGCTACCTCCTGAACTGAATAGAACTTTCTCAAGACGAGGTATCGATGAAGATTAGGGCAGAGCCCTACTAGGAACATCTGAGCCTGTCGCTCTCCTGTCTGCCACATGCCCGTGAAGTGTAGTAACTCCATAAATTTGTTCCCAAAATCTGCCACTGACATATCCCCCTGAGTCAACCGTGATAACTCAAGCTCCTTCCCCGTCCGTGCTGCAGAAGAAATATACTGTCCATTGAAGAAATAAACAAAGTCCTCCCATGTGGGGGTCATCCGTTGCTCTGGAGTGAACTGGAGTCGATACCATCTCCCGGCGTCTTCTTTCAGACTGTAGGATGCCAATCTCTGCTTCTATACTGAATCCACATTAAGTATGTTGAGGGTGTTACTCACATCCTCCTTCCACTTATGGGCTGCAAGAGGGTCTGATGACCCCTGAAACTCCAATGCCTTCATCTTCTAGTACCTCTCTACAATACAGAGCCAGGCCTCCTACTCCGTGGCTCTGTCCGGGACTGCTGGTGGAATAGCTGCAAGTGCGGTCTCTGGAAGTCTCTCGCTGATAGGAACGACTGCTATCCCCTGTGGCTGATCTGCTAGTGGTGGGGGTGGTGGCGTTGGTGGCGCAATATGATTCGCCACAAGCTTCTCAATTGCTGCCATCCTAGCTATGATGGGAGCTATAAGATCTATCAGGTACTAGGGAGCCTGCTGTGGCTCAGGTGGTGCCTGCTGTGGCTCTGGTTGAGCTTGTTGTGCCTCAGGTAGAGCCTGCTATGACTCTTCATGTCCAGCTCTCCAAGTACGAGGTCTACCACGTCCTGCCATCTCTCTGATCATAAGAAAACAAGACTTTATGAGTCAAAATAGACATATACACATACATAACATATCAAAATATGATTTTCACAACAATTTAATATTCACACAAATACTTGAAATTTACGCAAAATAGTTGTCATAAAAAAAATATCCTCAAATTTTAAGATATACGCATATATCGTCCTCACTCATACTAGGGAATCCTTACGGACTCTATACATGAATCCTAAGAAACTCTATCCTAGCTCCACGACTCGACATAGGAGGATCCTAAGGATACTGGAACTAGAGCTCTGATACCAACTGTGACGCCCCTGGGTTCATACAAGGCTGCAGTCCAAGGTGAAACCAAGAATGTTTCACTATCACCGTGCAATGACATGTTTCACCATACACCACACTATGCAATAACATGTTTCACCATCACTATTACTATATCTCTAGTAGAGTCAAATAACAGGTGTAGGTACAAAAGCAAGAAAAAGATAATACAAGAGTCAACTGATAAATAACAGGTGTAGGTACAAAAGCAAGAAAAAGATAATACAAGAGTCAACTGATGAAATAATAGAGATCAAATTAATATTTCATCATCTAACATACTCTGATGAAATAATAGAGATCAAATTAATATTTCATCATCTAACATACTAAAGTACAAGTCAATGTCTGAAGTGAATAAACTGGAACTTCTCATCAAGCCTCAAATACAAATGTCTGAATAAAAAGAAATAAGGCACATAGCCTTTACAACTTCTAAAATAAGCTCTCAAATGTCTAACAAAGTCTACAGTGGAGTTCAAAAGAAAAATATAACTAAAATAAACGGATATATATATATATATATATATATATATATATATATATATATATATATAATCATTGATCCTATTTAGGTAATTACAACATGAGCATAAGTACGTCGAGCGAAATAATCCAAACAAGGAAGCCCTCATGTATATACCATATAGCCCAAATTGTAATTACCTACTATGTATAAGAGGATTTAAGTATTTAGGAAATTAAAACAAGAGCATAGGTACGTCGAGGGAAATAATCCAAACAAGGAAACCCTCATGTATATACCATGTAGCTCAAATTGTAAGTCCCTAAATACCAAACCCAAAATCTAATACCAGAACAATAATAAAAGAAGATAAACCCATCTCAGAACTTAAATCCGGTGTCATGTCATAACTCACATAAGTGTCATGTCCAGCCTATGCAAGTATCAGTGTAAATCTCAAGGTCTAAACTGATGTCCAACACAATGGACTAAAACTAGATGTAGTGGATGTCCAACACATGGACTGCATATGAAAATTGTCCAACACATGGACTGAATATGATAAATGTCTAACACATAGACTACACATCATAATTGCCCAACACATGGACAAGATGAATTATATGAACAGGTGCATATACCGTAATTTTTCACGTGTCTCGGTGTGCAAATCTAAACTCATGCCCGCATGTCATCTCACATGTAAAGATATAGGTTATAGAATAATTTCTAATACCCGTTATTCGAGGTGACTCCTCATTCATATTAAAACATGCAATCATAATAAACAAGCATAAACAGTTTCAGTTAAACTGAAGTAACTCAAACAGATCCAAAACTGAGGAAAACTAAAAATCTCCTCATCAGTCGACTCATGAGTCGACTAGGATTGGTCGACTCATTGGTCGACCAGACAAAACACAGAACTACAATTTTCCCATCAGATGACTCATTGGTCGACTCATCAGTCGACTCATTGGTCGACTCATGAGTCGACTCATTGGTTGACTGAGCAGAAAATCCCCAGTTTTCTGCTTACGATGATTATCTGCAAAAGTGATAAACTAAAGTTCTTTTTCATCATATCTAGCCATATATTTCCAATTCTAACACATATATGTCAACAGAAACGAAAGATTTGCATGTAATTATTTAGATTAAAACTCTAAACTTGTTTATATGTGTTTAAAAACGTCTTGCAAACATTAAATCACATGAAACCAACGTTTAAAACAAATTCCAGATCTGGATTTACATTACAAAAATATTGGTGAGCTTTTTACTAACTGAAAAGTGTAGATCTTGCAGCTTATAATGTAAAGCATCTATTTTTATGCACAAAATATTTTTTAGGCTCAAAAATCCAAAATAAAAACTCAAGGAAACTATACAAATAGTGGGTGAGGGCTAGGCGAGATGTTACTCGCCTCTGATATGCTAGAACAATCCCTGAATCCGAGAGAGAAAGATCCCCTTCGCTGCACCTCACCAAAACCCGCTGAAATCCTCCGAAAATTCCCAAAATCACCAAAAACAAGCTAGGGTTGAGAGGATAGAGGGGACTAGGGTTTCTCTGGGATTCTGATGGGTCTTTTGGGTTGGTTTCGGGTAGAATAGATTTTATATAAGCGGTCAAACCCGAAACAAAACCAAACCAAACCCGCAAAAGAAAAGAATCCGGAAATCTGCCCGTAAGTCGACTCATTGGTCGACTCATAAGTTGACTCATGAGTCGACTAAGCCGACATTTTTCCAGATTCGTGCATGTTTTGCAAAATTGCCAAAACCGATGCACAAAACTCTATATAATTACACTCATACTTCTCTAATAACTTGTTATCAAGTGTATCTATGACTTCAAGTCATTAATCATAATAGAATTATTTATCACTAATAATTCACATATACTTCTAACAAAAATACAGGGTTTTACAGATCTCCTTCTTGTCTTTAAGATAAGAACTCATTGATTCCTTTTAGATGAGATACTTGGGATCATCTTCTAGATGAGTACATTTTTCTAATTTCCCATAAGTCAGACAAGTTCAGCTTATAATCAGGCATCTTAGAAGCCATGTGGTACCAATTGTAGAAAGCTATGGAGAGGAGAGAATTGTGCGTCTTGTGGGGTAACCTGAATATAGCTCCAGTGCAGCCTGCTGTGGAATAGTACCAGGCCCAAGCTCCTTCATATATATTACCAACAATTGCAAGCTGACCCCGTGGATTTCCAATGTATAATTGATCGTACCCAAATTGTCGAGCGAACCTGTACAGTTGGTACAGCTCAATTATGCATTTCTCATTCTGCCTGAGAAGGAGATAACCTGGTCTGATGTTAAGTAACCAGTGGAAAAGTCCTTTGTCTAATCTAATGGAACCATTCGGACCAACTGCGTCTTGAAATACTTGCCCATAACCCCCGCCTTCAAAGTCCGGGAAGTAGCGGAATATCTGATAGTTGAGGTCTCTCGATAAAATTTGACGAACCCTTACCACATAAGTACCCTCCCAGGTAGCTCCTTCCAATCTCTACAAGAAGGGGATGAATCTGTCGTCCGAGGAAGATGGCGCGCTCATTAAATAAGGACAATGGGATACGTACCATGCCATCAGATAAGTATACGGCAAGGGTACTCGAGGGTTAGGAGTTATCAAACTTTTCTTCTCACTGGTGCCTGTCTCTTTCACCTAAATGAATTCAAGGCACAGCTCCCTTAAACCATGCTGCAAACAGCATGTCATAGCCGAAAGTAAATTCACAGACCTCCCATGATCTAAGAGAAAAGCTGGGTAAACTACTTATACTACTACAGCGTCTATCGGCCTGGTAGGGACAACACACCGTTTCAGCCACAGCATGAGGAAACCTGTCAGCAAGGCCATGTCAGAAATAGGAGTGGCAGCTTGATGGTGGAAGCTTTCGAATTTAGTCTGAGTAGGAAAGTCATCTTCTAATCCCTCGTTGATGTAATAAACAGTTGCATCATTGATCAAAGCTTGGATAGTCTCAGGGGTGCTCACACTCTGACGAGACACAACAGCAACTTTGTAAGATAGATTTTGAAAGAGATATTCAGCCCAGGATAGCTGCTTTATGCTACGTCCTCATGTCCCCGTCAGTTAAGTGCAGATTTGAAAATGACACATCACTTCTCATAGGGTGTCATATACCTCAGGGCTTGTCTCCTTCAAAATCTTAAGCTCATTCGACCCTGGGATGAACTCTTCGTAGGGTAAGTCTCCAAAGGGAAGGCCAGAAACATCATACATTTCGTGGAGGGAAAACCCTAATTCCCCTATCGGAGTAAAGAATGTACACATCTCTGGGTTGTACCTCTACAAAATAGCAAAAAATTATAGCGGTTGTAATCAATACCATATCTGGTAGCCATTATAGGGCAGCCGAGTCCAAATCAAGCCAACGGCCCCTCTAGCTCTATCAGCACAAATTCTGTCATCCTTGTCCACCACCTAGTTCTGGTAGAATGTACCCATCCGGGAGTTCTAAACACTGAAGACAAGAAGTCCCCTACCACAGCAAGAAATCTCCGTATGAAGGTGTTGGCTTGACTAGCTGTTTCTCCTACAGGATGTCCCCTGGAGAATAAACATGGCTCTAAGGCTGACACCTATCAGTTATAACCCACGGTGTGTACACCTGTATAAGTCAAAGTCCCAACGGCTACCTCATCCTTCTCTCTAATAAGGTCCTAATTCATATGTCGAGGAACAGAGGCACATTGATAATAGGCGATAAGGAACATCCTATGCATCTCGGAAAGAAAGAAGCGGCGACCTCCTATTTACCTCAACCACTTGTAATGGCCACCATGTATAATTTCTTTCTGGATGACAACATGATCTCCAAACAGAAATGCTGGCTTAGTGAACTTCTTACGGGACTCAGTTTCAAACTTGGCATCTGTAACCAAAATCCTGAGTATAGCTAGGCTAGCCTGGGTGATTAGAGTCACACGTTCTTTGTCAGTATCCTGAAAAATTAGGAGTTCTTGACGTAGATTAAATTTCAAATTCAAATCCACGCCGCCCTCACGCCCAAAGTGATGATGAAGAGTGAGAGGTTCATGGGTGTTGTAGGCATATAAAATTGCTTATAGGTCCCTTAGCACAGCTCGGCACAAACCGACGAACCAACGAGGCGACGAATCGCACGCAAGCAACGGAATAAATCCATTCGCGTTCGGAATCAAGCCAAGTGTTGAAGAGTCAACGAGTGATCCAACCAAAGACAAACTCGGACGAATCACGATCGAATCAAGATCAGTTTTGGACTCGAACTCAGAAGCGGATTTACTGCCAAATCAGAAGCGGATTTACTGTCTTTTTAGATCAACAAAATCAGAATCTAAGTCAACCGAATCACGGACAGAACCGAGAAACGGATACAGCGCAAAACGAGCCACCTCAAGGTGGCCGGCTGCACTGTGCCCAAGGCACAGTGAGGGTAGCCTATAAATAGGCCCCCTTTTGTTCATTTTAAGAGGTTGGACTTTTGAGAGCCGAAACTCTGCCGGATTGAAGATCGAGCTTAGAGTTTTGAAGACTTGAAGACTTGGACATCCAGATCTGATCCTCGGCGAGCATCCACGTCACAAAAGGCAGGAGTTCGAGAGAGGGGAGGAACAGATCTGAGATCTACACGAGATCACACTCCGGATCTAAGCTTGGTCTTAGATCCCGAGATCCGAGCGATTATTTCCTTAGTGAACTAATCCCTCCCGGCTATTATTCCCTTCGTGGAATAATACCCGTCAAATCGTGTAGATCCGACCGGATCTAGATCGCGCGGTGGTCCACGGATTAACCCCGGTGTTGGCAAAGAACCCACAAAAGCGAGTGACCGCAAAACAGGAGCTCGCGATTTGTTCACAAGGAGAAAGTTGTAATTTTTTTTATTTTCCTTGATTTCGTTGTAATCTAAAAAAGACCGGATCTTTTGTAACCACAAAAAGTTGTTATTTTGAGATCACAATGACATCAATGAAGAAAACGATTTTCCCCGCGAACAATCTGGCGACCACAGTGGGACAAGAAGGTTCGACAACGGAGTTTCAAAGAAGGAGATTTGGTTTTAGCTGAAAGACGGCCTATGATCCTTAACTCCAAGAAGAAAGGTAAATTTGAACCCAAATGGGAGGGACCATTCATAGTAGAGACAGTCTACTCGAGTGACGCATATCGCCTAGTCACCAAGGACGACGACCGGCTTATGATGCCGATAAACGGCAAGTTCCTGAAAAAATACTATCCTTAGTATCTTCAGGATAACCAATGTATCGGGAAGTTCCCAGAAGAATACCACATGGGTATTCTTAGGGATAAATGATGCCGATAAACGGCAAGTTCCTGAAAAAATACTATCCTTAGTATCTTCAGGATAACTAATGTATCGGGAAGTTCCCGGAAGAATACCACATGTGGTATTCTTAGGGATAACCCAGTCACTGTAGAAGTGATGAATAAGAAATCCACGTTCGAACTCTGAATGTCAGAATGTTTCTTCTTATTATTGTCAAATTCTCTAACTCTCATGAGTTATTTTTGTGAGACGAGGTCCAATCCTTTGACAGGTTAATCTTTCCTCACCAAACCATCCGCTGATCAAATTAATCGACGGTGGATTCACCAAAATTTCTACCCGCCAGTCATTGGCAATTCTCAGACTCAACATGTTAGGTCATAATCACTTAGCATTAAAGTCCTCCTTTGAGTGATAGTACGAGTTGGCATTTTCATTGTTACCTGTATTCCACTCTCTAATCACCTAGCGTTAAAGTCTTCCTTTGAGTGATAATACGAGTTGGCACTTTCCTCGCTACCCGTATTCCACTTTCTTTGCTTTTGGGTCAAACCTATAAAAGTTAGGGCCAAAGCCAAATTCCTCTCTCGATTCCTTCCACGAACGAGAGGTCCACTTTCAGTTTGGACAATCAAACCTATAAAAGTTAGGATTGTTCCCAATCTCACTTAGTCAAGCCTACAAATAG
Organism: Asparagus officinalis; assembly: GCF_001876935.1. Classification (NCBI taxonomy): domain Eukaryota; kingdom Viridiplantae; phylum Streptophyta; class Magnoliopsida; order Asparagales; family Asparagaceae; genus Asparagus; species Asparagus officinalis. The sequence goes on along the minus strand of NC_033803.1, from coordinate 31,908,928 downwards.
TTAGGGCTAAGACCGAGTCATTCCTTTTGATAAACGAAAGTCTGTTCCAATGAATGGCGACTCTTCCAAGCCGCCAAAGAAAGAATGGGTCCGCGTCAAACGGAACCGTTCGACACTCGAGGAGCGCATTCGCAAGCGCCGCGCGATGTCAGCGCAGGCACGGGCTCAAGCTCAGGAAGCCCGTAGAAAGCTGCAAAAGGAGGTGGAGAAGAAGCCACCACCAACACGACAAGTCTGGAAGCCTAAGTCTGAAGTGGCGACTCAGGCCAAAAAGCAACCAGTGCAGCCTTCTAAGGAAGGTCAAACTCCGGCGAGTCAACCAAAGTCGCCGTCAATCCCAATAACTTCTCCGGGAGATCATGCAGAGTCATCCCGCAAGAAGAAACCAATTTTGGAGCGCCTCGGTCCAATTCCTGACGTGAGAGGCAAAGCTCCAATTCACGAGCGTTTGGGCCCGATGAAGAAGCCCAGAACGACTCAACATACTGGGGGTCGCCATCACCTCCAGCATGACAAAGACCTCAAGGCAGCTGCGCGCACCAATTTGCGCATTGAAGTCCAAGATCACGCCGAAAATTCACGCCCAAAAAGGCATGTTTTGAGGCGGGTAACCTTTGAAAGCCCAAAGAAGGCAAGTCAACCTCAGATGGAAACATTATCATCTGATAATGATTGTGTTGTACCTGAGAAGGCGTGCCCGCACACGATAGGTTACTCTGACTGTCAAAATGACGAGTTGTACTATCGTGCTGGGGGTACGAATAGAACCAGGAAGAGGAGTCCCCGAGAACGGGAAATTCAATGTCCCTGTTCCAAACTCATTCGGGCGGTATTGTCGGAATGCAATTGCATTAAGGCGGTCCCCGAAAGAGTTTCAGTTTTTGAAAGACTTAATGCGGAAACGCCAAAACCAAGGCCTAGGCGCTTCCAACGAAGAAGAAGGGTGATTGAAGACGGAGAATTTCCGAGGGTCACCACCAACATGACGAGCAAAGGGACATCGGCACGAGAAGATTTCGAGTCGATTCTGAAAGCTTCCCGACCTAGAACCCGTCTGCAGTCCGGAACCATAGAGCGAGCAACTTATGGTAGGATTCGGACAAGACGCCCTTCAGAAGATGAAGAATCTGATGCCGGCTCCGCGGTGGCATCAGATAATACAGTATCCAGCGAGGGACAACCCCGCGAGGCCCTGATGATAAGTGCGGAGCAGATGGCCAAGATGCTTGAAGACGCTTTGGCTAAGCAGAAAGAAAGTTTCAAATTTGAGATGGAGATGGCCATGCAGCAGATGAGAGAAATGCATGACCAACAGATCCAAGCATTGGCGAACCAACAAGGCGAGCAGAATCATCGTAACCCGATTAATGTGGAAGATGAGGATACAAATGCTCGTAACACCAATGATCCTCCCGTCAACGCAGGGGGTGGTAATGAGAATGCTGGCGAAGAAACCGGCGAAAACCTGAAGATCAAGAACCTCGAGAGCAAAATCAACACACTAATTTCCGCTCAAGAGACGAAGAAAACAGGCATTCCTTGCCCATACCCAAGAGAATGGGAATCGATCCCATATCCGGCGAAGTTTAATCTAATTAACTTCACGCCGTTTAATGGGATGGGTTCACCTACCCAGCATTTGATTTACTTCAAATCGCATTTGGGGGTGATCTCTGGTAATGAGCCTCTGATGGTGCGGTCATTCGTCGGCACTCTTCGCGGAGCCGCCTTCGATTGGTATCGCCGCCTCAAGCCAGGCAGCGTAAACAGCTGGGATGACATGGAGACCAAGTTCCTGGCCAACTTCTTCGACGACGACACCGAGATATCTATCGGATCGTTGCTCGATGAGAAGCAGAAGGACGGAGAGTTAGTCGATACCTTCGTCAAAAGATTCCGGAACAAGGCGATGAATTGCCGGGACCCGATCACCGAGGAATTCATCCTCCAGACCTGCCACAACAACCTCGCGTTGGACGTGCTAGAAGCAATGGGGACAGCACCATCCAATACATGGAAGGACTTGAAAGTCCGGGGAGAGCAAGCTGAGCGATTCCTCAAGAGGAAGAAGGCGGAAAGAGGCCAACCGGCGACGAGTGTTCCAAAGCAAAACTTCGTCCCACGGGGGAAAGGTAAGGCACAAGCTAATGCAGTTGATGCTAATCAAACCTTTCAATTGCAACCACAGCAACAGCAGCCACAGCAACAAGCACCCCAACAATCTCGAGGACAATGGCAACAACGGCCTCAGAAGCAGAAATCTGCGGAGCCGAGGTTTCCTAAAGTGTACTCCTTCAAGGATGATGAAGTTCCCGGCATCTTCAAATACCTGTTGGAGAACAACAAGATCCAGTTGCCGGCGATCGTGGATCAAGAAGGGGCCAGCAAAGTGACGGATCCAAAGTACTGCGCGTACCACAGAGCGGTCCACCACCCTACGAGATCATGCTACCACCTCAAGGACAAGATCCAGGCGTTAATCGACGTAGGAGTCATAACCCCGAAACCAGCCAAGAATGTGGGGGCCAACGCAGTGTCAATCAGTTTTGGGTCGGTGCCTACAACTTGGTTCGAGCCAAAACGCGTCACCAAAGTCGGGATGAAGACGGTGAATGACGATCCGCACGGACAGCGCCAAAAGGGACTTGTGCCGCACACAACCCCAAATGGCGAAATCCTTTGGGTTCATCCAGATCTGATTGGAGATGAACAATGGGCCGGTTCGTCATCCGGGAGGAAGTCTAAAGGAAAAGGGAAGTCTTGTTATGGAGTCTCTGCTATCCCAGGGGAAGATGACGAAAGAATCTCCACTTTCCTGCTCTCTGAAGAAGAACAAGAAGCTTTTGCGACACGGAGCGGAAATGAATACCACTACAATTATCCGCCACCTAGTGAGCAGGGGGTGAACAAGCGGGGACCAGCCAAAACTCTCACGGAGATGGGAGTGATTGCAAGTCCCACACCGGGTAAAGAAGCTCTACGACAACCGGTGAATAAACCAAAAGAGAAGAATCCCCAAGAGGTACAGAATCCGAAGCAGTCTCGTTTCAGTCGTCCAATTGGAAGAGACAAACCGGAAAGCTCGAAGACTCCGCATAGCTTCGACATTATGGCGCAATTAGCCAACATTCCTGCACGGATAACGCTGTATGAGTTGCTGCGATTATCCAAAGAAACCAGGGAGGCCCTACAAGAAGCTTTGGCCAATGCAGAGGTATTTCTGACTCAAGTCAAGCCGATACCTGAACAGCCAGAACCGCTGAGTCAACAGTGCAACATAGCGACTAAGAACCTTCCCTGCATTACTTTCACCAAAGAAGATATGCAGACGAAGAATTCGAACCACGATCGGCCGTTATATTTCGTCGGATACATTGGCTCCAGCCAAGTCAACCGAATCCAAGTGGATCCGGGTTCTGCTGTGAGTATTATGCCGCTTCGATTGATGCATTTCCTCGGCATCCCAGTAAGCAAGTTGGCGTCCACAGGCACTGTTATTTATGGATTCAACACTAGTGGGTCAAGACCCTTGGGTAAGATCCGGGTGAAGTGCCAGATGGGAGATCTGAAGACAGAAGTCACGTGTTATGTGATCGATGCGGAGACTTCGTACAACTTACTATTGGGTCGGCCTTGGATCCATAGTAACGTGATAATTCCCTCTACTCTCCATCAGTGTTTGAAGTATGTCGACACTGACAATGAGGTTAGGACGGTGGTCGCGGATAAGCAACCATTCAAGGGGTATGAGAATTATTTCACCGATTCTCTCCTTTATGGTAACGAATCCGATACTGAACCATCGGCCCAGGGCACAGACAGCGGAGAAGAAGCTGATTCTGAAGCCGGATTCGATTACAATGGCGGTTTTGTTTTAAATGACATTGTACCCTTTGTAATCAATCTTGACGATGAACAATCGTCAGATGGAGGTTGTAACTGGCAACTTGCCGATATTGCAATAAAAGATGATTTAGAGTACTCCTTGTCTCTTGATGATGTGATGAAAGGGCTGTATGATAATCCTGAGTTGTATATGCCGATCCGATCATCCTATGTAACGAAGGAACACCTCCAGCATTCTTTCGGAACAACCATGGTCATCCCGAACAAAGTAAGAGGTGCTAAAGAAGTGATTTACGGTAAAGGAAAAAGCTCTCCGTTACCAGATCATTTCCTAAGTGAAGACGAAGATGATGACAAACCTGGTCGACATCTATCCAAGTATAGTCCAGAAGCGCGCAAGCTCATGGAAAAGCAGGGCTACGATTTCACACTCGGAGAAGGTTTATACTTCGATCGAGGTCCTCGTAATCCAGCCAAAGCAGTATATGTACCAAAAGGTAAACCTGAGGATTATTATAAATATGGGCGAGGCTTAGGTTATGTTTCATCAGATGACGAATGTGGTTGGCAAATTATCGATCAAATTGCTAACAAAGCCAAGAAGGGATACTCTCCTGATGCTTCAGAGTGGGACTCCGATACAAGTCTGGGAGAAGTTTTCAAAGCCCTAATGGCAAATATGGCTACAGCCGATCCATCCACCCTGGAAGACGACGATCAAATGCCAACATGGGAAGACCCGTGGGTTCACCATCTGAATATGCAATATGGCGATAGGTTCGAGCAAAGAGAACCACCCACTGAAGATAAAATAGTCCAGATTAACATGGGTGATGAAGCTAACCCAAAGCCTATATTCATCAGCGACAGTCTTCCCCCAGATGAGAAGGAGGAATTGATTGCTCTCATCAGGGAATATATCGACGTCTTCGCATGGAATTATGAAGACATGCCAGGGCTCGACCCCAATGTCGCAATGCACCGCCTCGATATCAAGCCGGATGCCAAACCTGTCAAGCAACAGCAAAGACGGTTTCGTCCGCAGATTATGGAAGCCATTGAGGCAGAGGTTAAGAAGTTGATCGAATCAGGATTTATCCGAGAGGAACAACATCCAGACTGGTTAGCCAACATCGTTCCCGTCATGAAGAAGAATGGCAAAATCAGGATTTGCATCGACTTCAGGAACCTGAATGAAGCATGTCCGAAAGACGATTTCCCTCTCCCGATCACGGATGTCATTATCGACAATACATGTGGATTTGAGAGGATGTCCTTCATGGATGGATTTTCGGGATATAACCAGATCAAGATGCATCCAGAGGATGAGAAGCATACGGCGTTTAGAACACCCCTCGGCGTTTTCTGCTATACGGTGATGCCTTTCGGCCTGAAGAATGCCGGTGCCACATACCAGCGAGCGATGACTAAGATTTTCCAAGAACATCTCAGGAAAACAGTCGAATGCTACGTTGATGATTTGGTTGTGAAAAGCCGCAACAAGGAAGATCACATCAAGGATTTGAAGACAATGTTCGATCTCATGAGGAGTCATCAGTTGAAGATGAACCCCACTAAATCATTTCTTGGAATGTCCAGCGGAAAATTTCTTGGGTTCGTCGTCACCACTAAGGGTATACATATCGATCCTGATAAGGTGAAGGCGATACATGAATTGCAGCCCCCGAGGAATCTGAGAGAACTCAGAGGATTGCAAGGGCGTTTAGCTTATATCCGGCGTTTCATCTCAAATCTTTCTGGGAAGTGCCAACCGTTCTCTAAGCTGAACAAGAAAGGGGTATCATTTATCTGGGATGATGCCTGCCAAAAAGCGTTCGAAGATATCAAAACATATCTGGCGAACCCCCCTGTTCTCGTTGCACCGAAATCTGGTAAACCGTTCTTGATTTATCTCAAAGCGATGAACCATTCGATAAGTGCCTTACTAGCACAAGACGATGATAGCGGTCACGAACAGGCAGTTTATTACCTAAGTCGGACCTTGGTAGGCGCAGAGTCTCGATATCCGATGATAGAGAAAGAATGCCTCGCATTGGTGTTCGCAATGCAAAAGATGCGGCATTACTTAGTTGGACAGACGATTTACGTCATTTCTAACGTTAATCCAGTACGGGTATTTATGACGCAACCGGCCTCTATGAATTGGCGGCTAGCGAAGTGGGCCCTTCTCTTGTCCCAATACGATTTGCACTTCAAGCAGCAGAAGTCGATAAAAGGACAGGCGATTTGTGACCTTTTGGCGGCAAACCCGACCACAGATACGGCAGAAGTATATGATGACTTGCCGGATGAAACCCATGAGGTTAACACCATGTCGCACCAACAAGTATGGCAATTATACTTCGATGGTGCTTCAAGGGCAGTTAATAAGAACCGACCTCTATGAATTGGCGGTTAGCGGAGTGGGCCCTTCTCTTATCCCAGTATGATTTGCACTTCAAACAGCAGAAGTCGATTAAAGGACAAGCGATTTGTGATCTTCTGGCGGCAAACCCGACCACAGATACGGCAGAAGTATATGATGACTTGCCGGATGAAACCCATGAGGTTAACACCACGTCGCACCAACAAGTATGGCAATTATACTTCGATGGTGCTTCAAGGGCAGTTAATAAGGTAATAACCCCGGGAGGTTCTACTGTTTCCTCTGGGGTTGGGGTTGTCTTGATCTCCTCGGGAAAACATGTGATGCCTCGGGCTTATTCATTGACTAGTCCGTGCTCCAATAATGTAGCCGAGTACAACGCACTTCTCATTGGACTCAGTTTTGCCAAGGAGCTGGGGGTCGAATATCTCGAAGCTTTTGGGGATTCTCAACTGATAGTCAACCAAGTTCGTGGAGAGTATGAAGTCAGGAATCCTGACCTGATCCCATACCATCAGGAATCGCGGAGAGTATGAAGTCAGGAATCCTGACCTGATCCCATACCACCAGGAAGCCATCAGAATGGCAGAATCTTTTGAAGAATTCTTTATCGAATACATCCCTCGCCTCCAGAACGCTTATGCGGATGCACTGGCAGCGTTAGCGGTATCACTTGCACAACCTCCCGAAACTGAACTCTTGGTCACGGTGAGGACGCATCAACTCTGCATACCCATATACAGTATGGAGATTGAACAGGAAGATGATAGAAATATGAGCGCCAAAGAGGTGAATTCAACTCAAATTGGGTCTGAGTCCCGAGATTGGCGCTTTCCTATCATCGACTACGTCCAATACGGTATTTTGCCAGAGGATGTAAAAGAAAGAGAATCAATCCGCCGAAGAGCACCAAGATTCTTCTATAATACCGAGACCCATACGTTATACCGTAGAGGGTACGATGGTTTGTTACTCCGATGCCTTTCGAACAAAGAAGCAGAAGAAGTTCTTAAGGAAGCACACGAAGGAGAATGTGGTGCGCATCAGCCTGGCCCCAAACTGTATGATCGCATCAGAAGAATGGGGTATTTCTGGCCAACGATGGTTCGGGATGCAATCGAATACGCATGAGAATGCCACGCTTGTCAGGTACATGCGAATTATATGCATCAACCGCCAGAGCAGTTGCACACATCAACCACGTCTTGGCCGTTCGAGACATGGGGTATGGATATTGTCGGTCCTATTTTTCCCCCTTCAGTCAAAGGCGATCGATTCATCCTCGCAATCACGGACTATTTCTCAAAGTGGGCTGAAGCGATTCCGCTTAAAGAAGTGAAGACGAACAACGTCATCAATTTTATCAAGCATCATGTCATATACAGACACGGCGTGCCAAGACGGATCATTCATGACAACGGTCCACAGTTCATAAGCAACGCCTTCATCAGGTTTTGTGACAAGTTCAAGATCGAAGATGTCTGTGCTACCATTGGAGATCCAAATCACATCCCTTCGGATCGCTCTCGCAACGGAGATGACGACAGAAGAACAATATCAGAAACGTCTTGAAGAACTCGAAATGTTGGATGAAAAGCGCTTGGAAGCTCAACAACACATTGAGTTTTATCAAGCCAGAATATCTAGGGCTTTTAACAAAAGAGTCCGACAGAGAAGCTTCAAGGAAGGAGATCTGGTCCTCGCTGCTCGCCGACCGATAATCCTAACCTCCAAGAAGAAAGGTAAATTTGAACCCAAATGGGAAGGACCGTTTGTGATAGACACAGTCTACTCAAACGGTGCATATCGCCTGATTACTCAAGAAGGCGTCAGGCAATTAATGCCAATAAATATGAAGTTCGTGAGAAAATACTATCCCTAGTGCATTCAGGATAACTCATTTACCGGGAAGTTCCTTGAAGAATATTACACTTAATATTCTAGAGGATAACCCAAAATCTTTCTCACCACTAAAATCCCTCACTGATCAATTTCAATTGACAGTGGGTCCACTAAAAACGTCTTTCTGGCCCTCTTGACTCTTTCCATGAACAAGAGTTCCACTTTCAGTTCGGAGCCCCTTTCGATAAACGAAAGAACTCCATTCTTTTCTCTTCGGTTAAGCCTTCCCATGGTTATAACCGAAGTTAAAATTTCATTTCGATAAACGAAAAACTCATCTTTAGATAACCAATCCTATAAAAGGTAGGTTTATCTAGATTTTCCAGATTCTCGGAGTGGAGATCCCACTTCTAGTTTCTTTTGCACTGGAAATAGAATATAAAATTCTTCCTTTCCAGAATCAGGGAACAGAATATAAAATTCTTTCTTCCTTGTTTTAGGGTTCGCCTTCACCCTAAAAGAAGACCGGGAAATAGAATATAAAATTCTTCCTTTCCCGCACTGATCTTTTCCAAAATTTATCGATCTAGGATTCATCCTAGGAAGTTTATCCCGAATCCTAAGCAGGGATAAGTCTGCGCCTAACACGCGCTGCCGGTTTAGTCTTTTTCCGTACAAAAAGACACCAGAGTTCGATTCTGGGGTATTCTATCCTGAAACCTAAGTAAGGATAAGTCTGCGCATAACCTGCGCTGCCGGTTAGTTCTTAACCGCTAAAAAGAACATCCGTCCACATATTCAAAATTGTGGCAGGTTGTTATTAATAAACACCAAAATCCAGGCCTTACACTCATGGGGAATCTCATCCTGAATCCTAAGGAAGGGTATGTCGACGCCTAACACGCGTCGCTGGTTTAGTCTTTCGCCATAGAAAAAGACACTAGAATACCAGTCTGGGGTATTTTATCCTGAAGCCTAAGTAGGGATAAAGTCAACACCTAACACGTGTTGTCGGGTAGCTTATTCCCGTAACAATGGCGAAGTCTACGTATTCAATATCGTAGCACTAAGAGCGTTAACTCTCTTAGCACAACGTCACATGCGGAACGGATTTAGACAATCCACATGTAAGCCCGACTCAAACGGTAGTCGGTAAAGGCTAATCAAATCCATTGAAGGCTGGGGGTTAGCCAAAAATCCCAAAGTCAACGCCTAACACGCGTCGCCGGGTAATCTATTCTCGTGAGAAAGACGAAGTCTACATATTCAATATCGTAGCACTAAGAGCGTTAACTCTCTTAGCATAACGTCACATGCGGAACGGATTTACATAATCCGCATGCTAGCCCGACTCAAACGGTGGTCGGTAAAGGCTCATCAAACCCGTTGATGGCTGAGGGTTTGCCAAAAATCCTATAAATACGAGAGTCACTGACGCATCAGCTTCATTAGTTGGTCTCGTGACTTGAGCATCCAACGACATTCGAAACCCTAGGGTCAACGCCGGTCAACGCGTAACCCTAGGTCAACGCCGGTCAACGCGTAACCCTAGGTCAACGCCAGTCAACGCGTTGCGACCAAACAGTCAGCGTACGATGTTCAAAACCCTAAGGTTAACGCCGGACAACGCGTAACCTTAGGTCAACGCCAATCAATGCGTTGCAATGAAAGAATCATAACTCCAAAGAGTATACGAGTATAAACTGTTTCTCAATCCTCCGACCGGTATAAGAGGTTAAACTGCTCCCTGATACTCCAATAAGGTATATGAGTAAAACTGCTTCTTACTCCGAAAAGTATACGAGTATAAACTGCTTCTTAATACTCCGATAAGGTATAAGAGTATAAACTGTTCCCTAATTTTGGTTGAGAAGTTTCTGGAGAGTATTTTTCTAAAAATATTCTTAAGGATAACTCAACAACACTACACCGGACAACGCGTTGCAGATAAAGACTCGACGCCAACAATCGATGGTCAGCTAAAGATTAGAAAGTCTTCAAAGTTCAAAATTCCGACAACGGTCAGACAATAAATGCAATACCGGGACTCTTACATGTTCGCGGGAAAAATCGTGTCTTTCTTCATTGATATCATTGCCATCTTAGTTAACAACTTTATGCGTTACAAAGATCCGGTCTTTTTATAAGATCCGGTTACAATGAAAATCAAAATACAAAAAAAGAAAGATTACAATTTATTTCCTTTTATGTCGAACGAATCGCGAGCTCCTGTTTTGCGGTCACTCGCTTTGTGTGGGTTCTTTGCCTGCGCCGGGGTTATTTGCCGTGGACCACCGCGTGATCTCGATCCGGTCGGATCTACACGATATGACGGGTATTATCTCACGAAGGAAATAATAGAGAACCGAATCACGGATAGAACCAAAAACGGAAAACGACGGAACAACGCCTAAGGGGGCTCGGCTTAAGCCGAGCCACCCATGGGTGGCTCGGCCAAGAGCCGAGCCACCTATGGGTGGCTCGGCCCAGTGCCGGCCACCTATAGGTGGCCGACACTATTCCGTGCGCGGGCACAGTAAAGAGAGCCTATAAATAGGCCAAGGGTTGTTCATTTTCAAAGGTTGGACTTTTGATAGCCGAAACTCTGCCGGATTGAAGATCGAGCTTAGAGTTTTGAAGACTTGAAGACTTGGACATCCAGATCTGATCCTCGGCGAGCATCCACGTCACAAAAGGCAGGAGTTCGAGAGAGGGGAAGAACAGATCTGAGATCTACATGAGATCACACTCCGGATCTAAGCTTGGTCTTAGATCCCGAGATCCGAGCGATTATTTCCTTAGTGAACTAATCCCTCCCGGCTATTATTCCCTTCGTGGAATAATACCCGTCAAATCGTGTAGATCCGACCGGATCTAGATCACGCGGTGGTCCACGGATTAACCCCGGCGTTGCCAAAGAACCCACAAAAGCGAGTGATCGCAAAACAGGAGCTCGCGATTTGTTCACAAGGAGAAAGTTGTAATTTTTTTTTATTTTCTTTGATTTCGTTGTAACCGGATCTAAAAAAGACCGGATCTTTTGTAACCATAAATAGTTGTTATTTTGAGATCACAATGACATCAATGAAGAAAACGATTTTCCCCGCGAACAGGTGTAAGGCACTGCAAAAGAGAAAGGCACTCAATCAGTTAGCATGAAAACTAAACGAAAGAGACATTATTTAATTACAGAGGTTGAATTTCTTGAAAAAGAGGACACACAAAGTTCAAAATTTGCATCAAATATCTTAACACAGAAGTCTGATCCTGCGTTTAACATTCAAACACACAGCTTAGACCCTGTGTTAAATATTATTAACTCAGAAATCAAACTATGCATTTAATATTCAAACGCACAGCTCAGACCCTACGTTAAATATTATTAACGCAAAAATCAAACTTTACGTTTAACATTCAAACGCACATCTCAGACCCTGCGTTAAATATTTTTTTAACGCAGAGGTCAAACTTTACGTTAGGCAGCCAAACGCACGGTTCAAACCCTGTGTTAAATACTCTTTTCAACACGGAGGTCAGAACTTGCGTTAAACACTCAAACACAGAGTCTAAACCTTGTGTTGCAAAATTTGAGCGCAGAGGTCAGACCCTAACGCTTTAAATTCTAAACATAGATGCCCAACTTTGTGTTACAACCTTAAAACGAGTTGCCTCATTGATCAGAACTTGCCAAAGCAAGTTTTATGGCCATGAAAGTCGACACTCACCACCGACGAGAGGAACTGGCAACGGCGGCGCATCGGCCGGGACTGCAGCACCGTCAACGACCAAAGCTGGCAACAAACTCTGAGCAGTGGCGACGGCACACTTGGGACGAGTAACAGTCTTCTTCCTAGGACCCATTAAAGATGACAGTCAGAGAAGATAAACAGGCGAGTCGGATTTTTAAAATGAAAAGATTTTCGTTAAGAGGAAAAGAAGCAAGAGTCGAATGACTCTTGATTTGACCACAGCAGTCTATTTATAGACAGCTATGAGTTGTCAAATCAGGACGAGATTCTAGGCTAGAATCCCGCCAAACGTGATCTCTGTGTTAGCGTTGGTTGAACTTCTGAATGCAGAGTTCCTCTCTATGTTTCAATTCTCAAGCACAGAAGTTCACCTGTGCGTTTTAATGCCGCAAAATGAACTTTTTGACAAATAAGACTACGACATAGCTTTAAAGAAATAAAAGAGAGGCTAATGTTAGTCACCAAGGTGACTAAATTCGAGAAGAAACTTGTTGATGACAAACAACTTTGCAGCCTTTAGGATTAGTACAGATAGATTACAGTCAGTGATGCTTGAAATCATCGAGTTCGATCTGTCAAGCAGCTCATTCTTCTGAAGGGCTTAACATTCCCACTAAGATTAACAAAGCTAAAAGATGCTCAACTTCACTGAAGAAGACCTCGTTGACAAGTTTGCAGTTGGCATTTCTGTGAAAGCTTTGTTCTTATGCCCACGGCCACACGTTAAGCGTTCATCAATGCCTACAAGAATTTTCTGGATAACTGAATACACCTCATCGTAGATCGAGTGGAGTATCTCAAGGACCCATACAAAATTTAAAAAATACACCTCATCGCAGATCGAGTGGAGTATCTCAAGGAACCATACATAATCCGAAGAATACACCTCATCGCTGATTGAGTGTAGTATTTTAAGGATCCAGACAAAATTCGAAGAATACACCTCATCGCAAATCGAGTGGTGTATCTTAAGGATCCAGACAAAAGCCAAAGAATACACCTCATCACAGATTGAGTGGAGTATCTTAAGGATCCAGACAAGTTCGTTATCATCTTCATCCTTGTTTGGCTCAAAAACAATAGGCTTTGGCTTATTTGACTAAGTTCATTGTCATGAAGATGCAATAGTTACTACGTTCCGACAACCAGGTTCGCGATGTCTTCAAATCAAATAGAGTGAATGAGCAAGCAATAATATCTTGGGATCCAAAGTATTTCGAAAATTTGTCCCAGTCAACTATGAACTTTCAAAAACTTTAGAGGGGGTTCTGTAGGCTGTCTAAAAAATTACAATAGATGGCTGATCATTATCAAGCTTCCATCAACATATTGACAAAGAAAGTTACAATCCAACGATTTTCCTATCAACAAATAAAAGCTGCAAATAGAGGACTTTTCACATAGATCGAGAGGAGTTACAATTCAACGACCCTCCCAATGACTGACAAAAACTCTATTCAGTGGCCTTTACCCTCAACTGTGAGAGTTACAATCTAACGACTTTCACACCTCAAAACAGTTAACGTGAAGATTACTGAACAATGGTCTTTGCAATACTTTAAAGAAGAGGTTACAAGTCATTAGCCCTTTCTAAACGTAGGATCCACCTTTACGTTTCAGTCTTTGAAACGCAGGCGATCCCTACGTTTTTGACCTTCAACAGACAAAACGCGAATGGCCTGTGCGTTTCAATCATCAGCAGATATCCAACTCTGCGTCCCAAGTCTGAGGCGCATAATTAAGACTCAAAACATAAACGGCCCTTGCGTTTTCAATTCTTAGCAAGCACCCAACTCTGCATCTCAAGTCTAAGACAGAGAGTTAAAGCCTGTAACACTGATTTAGGCATTTGGCTTGTTCAAACACAAGCTGAACGGCCTCAAAACCGTTTATCCCATGTTTTGAGGGATTTTGCCCACTTAGGAGCGGATTTAGGGGTTGGTTACACCCCTTAACCCCCTATAAATAACTGCCTTACTCAATCGAGTAAGGGGTAAGATTTTCTGGTTGGATTCTTAGATATTAAGGGTGGATTCTTTTGGAGATTGGAGTTTTCGGCTAGATTTTGAAGATCAAATTATCTACAAGATCAGCTAGAGAGAGTTTGGGAGCTAGGAGATCAAGTCTTGGAGGATCTTTTAGCAACAGAAACCCTATTTGGTTATTAACCGATTGTTCGGTTTTAACAACTCTTTTCACAGAGTTTTCAACTCGCTCTGAGTTACAAAACTCTTTAAGGGTTCCTAATCAAACTTGCCACGCAAGTTAGACATTCTAGTGAATTGAGACGTACAGATCATCAACGGAGAGCAAATTCAACGCGAGCATTCGAATGAGGCATTCCATCGCCACTGTGAAGAACCCAGAATTAAACAAAGGGGAAAATTCAGATCAATTCTCCTCTCTTTTGTAATTAGAAATCCAAATTGTAATTGAGATTGAGAGAATACAAATCAAATATATTTCTTTCAAGTTTTCTTTTTACGACAAAATTTCCACCAAACACCAAGTTGATAGCAATCGGGAAATGGATGAGAATACCAACATGGATACCCCTCCCGTTGACAACAATGCTGGGGGTGGCCCCTCAGATGAGAACAATACGAAGGAGGACTACTTCATTCCTCCCCAGGATAGCTCAAAGAAAGATATGAGCGAGGATAAGAAGATGAGAGACTTAGAGAGCAAAATCAATACATTAATATCTGCTCAAGAAGTAAAGAAGACTGACATTCCGCACCCTTATCCAAAGGAGTAGGAATCAATTCCGTACCCGACAAAGTTCAACCTAATTAACTTTACGCCGTTCGACGGAAGGGGTTCGCCCACTCAACACTTGATTTACTTCAAGTCTTATCTAGGGGTCATTTTAGGTAATGAACCCCTGATGGTACGATCATTTGTAGGAACCCTTCGTGCAGCTGCCTTCAATTGGTACCGCTGTCTTAAGCCGAGAAGTATCAATAGCTGGGATGACATGGAGAGTATGTTTCTTACCAACTTCTTTGACGATGACACTAAGGTATAAATTGGGACCCTTTTTGATGAAAAGCAGAAAGACAGGGAACTGGTTGAGAACTTTATCAAACACTTCCGGAATAAGGTGATGAACTGTCGAGATCTGGTCATGGAGGAATTCATTCTCCAAACGTGCCACAGCAATCTCTCTTTAGACGTTTTAGAGGTAATGGGCATGACACCATCCAAAACATGGAAAGAATTGAAGGTGCGTGAGGAGCAGGCCGAACACTTTCTCAAGAGGAAGAAAGCTGAAAGGGGTCAGCCGGCAAATAATGCCCCAAAAATAAAACTTCACCCCCGTGATAAAGGAAAGGCGTAGGCAAATGCAGTGGATGCAAATCAGATATTCCAATTGCAACCCCAAGAGCAACAACAATAACAAGCACGAAAGTAGCAAACACCTCAATGGCAAAAACGGCCTCTAAGACAGCAGAAGACTTTTGAAACGAAATTGCTGAAGGGATATTCTTTCAAAGAAGATGAGGTGTCTGGTATCTTCAAATACTTATTGGAGAATGATAAAATTAAGCTACCCCCAATTACTGATCAGGAGGGAGCTAGAAAGACTACAAATCCACGATACTGTGTGTTCCATAGAAAAGTTCATCATCCCATGAAGACGTGCTACGCTCTCAAAGATAAAATTCAAGCACTAATCGATGTGGATATTATCACTCCAAAGTAGCCCAAGGAAGAGAAAGTGAGCGCAAATGCAATTTCTATCAGCTTTGGCTCGGTCCCTCTGTCATGGTTTTAAACAGAGGTGATCTCAAAAGTGAAGGTGAAAACTATTAACGATGATCCTCACGGACAACGTCAGAAGGGACTTGTGCAGCACACGACTCCTAATAAAGAAATTCTTTGGGTCCATCAAGATTTGCTCGAAGATGAGCAATGGGCAAGTTCCTCATCTAAGAAGATGTCCAAAAGTAGGGGTAAGTCCAGTTGTCCCGCTACAGCAATTTCTGATAAAGATGATGAAGTAATCCCCTCTTTATCACTTTTCGAAGATGAACAAGAAATTTTCACTACCAGGAGTGTGAACGAATACCACTACAAGTATCCCGAAGCCTCTGATCCAAATACTAAAATGTTGGCTGAGCTGGGGGTGGCTACGACTCCCCCTACACCTGAAGGAAAATCCCAACAACAACTAACTAATAAGCAGAAGGGGAAAGAACCCAAACACTAGGAGGTTCAGAATCTGAAGTAGTTTCGATTCAATCGTCCGATTAGGAGTGATAAACCGAGGAGTTCAAGCACGCCATACCACTTCGATGTTATGACTCAGTTAGCTAATATCCCAACAATAATAACCCTGTACGAATTGTTGCGCCTCTCTAAAGACATGAGGGAAGCCTTGCAAGAAGCCTTTGCTGATGCCGACGTGTTCCTCACTCACATCAAACCAATTCCTAAATATTTGAAATCACCAATTCAACACTGCGATTTGGCGGCCAAGCAGTTCCCTTGCATAGCATTCACCAAAGATGATATGCAAGTCAGAAACTCAAAGCATGATAGGCTCTTATACTTCACCGGATATATAGGCTCCAGCGTCATCAACCGGATCCAAGTCGATCCGGATTCCGCTGTTAGTATCATGCCACTCCAGTTGATGTACAATCTTAGGATCCCTGCAACCAGGTTATCTTCGACAAGCACCATCATCTATAGATTTAATACCAGTGGGTCAAGACCATTGGGCAAAATCCAGATAAAATATTAACTTGGGGATTTGAAGTCCGAAGTCACGTGCTACATGATCGATGCTGAAACCTCCTATAACTTACTATTGGGTCGATCATGGATCCATAGTAATCTTATAGTCCCCTCCACTCTCCATCAATGTTAAAAATATGTAGACACTGATAACGAGGTCAAGACGGTGGTCACGGATAAGTAACCATTTAAGGAGTTAGAAAACTACTTTACTGACTCCCTTCTTTATGGTGCTGAATCCGATACTGAATCATTGGCCCAAGGCACGGACAGTGGAGAAGAAGATGACACCGAAGCTGGGCTTGATTACAATGGTGGTTTTGTACTAAATAACATTGTACCCTTTGTAATCAGCCTTGATGATGGTGAGTCATCAGACGGTAGCTATAATTGGCAACTTATCAAGGAAGTAATAAATGACAATTTAGAGTATTTGTCGTGTCTTGATAGTGTAATGCAGGGACTATACACATGTCCAAGTCTCATTTGGAACAACACTTGTCATTCCTGCAAAGGCAGGGGGTGGAAAAGAGTTGGTTTTCGGCAAAGGGGAGGCATTTCCACCGTCAAGCCTATTTTTGAAGGAAAATAGTGACGAAGAGAAACCCGAACCTCATCTCTCCAAATACAATCAACAATCGCAAAACTTGAGGAAGAAATGGGGATATAATTTCACACTTCAAGAAGGTCTTTGCTTTGGTCGAGGCGCACGAGTTCCACCTCGTCCGACCTATGTACCGAAAGGAAAACCTGACAATTATTATGGATATAAAAGGGGTCTAGGCTACGCTTCTTCATCTAATGAATAATGTTGCTGGAAAGTCCTCGATCAATTAGCAAATAGGGATGGATACTCATCTGATTCTTTTTATTGGGACTCCGATGTTAGTCTTGGAAAGATGATCAAAAGCCTAATGTCGAATATGGCCATGGTCGATCCTACCACAATAGCGGAAGACGATCAATTACCCACTTGGGAAGACCCGTGGATTCATCATCTAAATATTCAGTACGGGGATCTATTCGAGCAAAGAGAACCACCCCCCAAAGACAAAATGGTCCAGGTGAACATGAGAGACGAAGAGAATCAGAAACCCATATTCGTCAGTGATAGTCTTCCACCAGACGAGAAAGAAGAGTTGATTGCCCTCATTAGGGAATACATAGACGTCTTCGCTTGGAATTATGAGGATATGCTAGGACTTGACCCAAACGTAGCGATGCACTGCCTCAACATCAAATCAGATGCTAAACCCATCAAACAGGTGTAGAGACGATTTCGTCCGCAAATTATGAAGGCAATAGAGGCGGAAGTTAAGAAATTGATTGACTTTGGCTTTATTAGAGAAGAGCAACATCCCAATTGGCTGGCAAATATCGTACTAGTCCTTAAAAAGAACGGGAAAATCAGGATCTGTATCGACTTCAGAGATCTGAACACTGCTTGCCCAAAAGACGATTTCCCTCTTCTAATCATGGATGTTATTATCGATAACACGTGTGGATTTGAGAGAATGTCCTTCATGGATGGATTTTTGGGTTACAATAAAATCAAGATGTACCCAGACAATGATAAACACACCACATTCAGAACTCCTTTCGGTGTCTTCTGCTATACGGTTATACCTTTCGGATTGAAGAACGCGAGCGCCACCTATCAACGAGCAATGTTAATGATTTTCCAGGAACATCTCCGGAAGACCGTCAAATGCTATATCAATGACTTGGTTGTGAAAAGTCGTAACAAAGACGACCATATCAAAGACTTTAGGACGATGTTTGATCTCATGCGAACTCACCAGCTAAAGATGAATCCCACCAAGTCTTTCTTCAGAATGTCCAATGGTAAGTTTTTGGGATTCGTCGTCACCACGAAGGGTATCAACATTGATCCCGACAAATTGAAAGCAATAAATGAGTTGTAACACCCGAGAAACCTTAAAGAACTTAGAGGATTGCAAGGGCGATTAGCCTATATCCGTTGGTTCATCTCGAATTTATCCGGGAAATGCCAACTATTTACCAAGCTCACCAAGAAGGGTGTGTCATACATTTGGGATGACGCTTGTCAAAAGGCATTCAAGGATATCAATGTATATTTGGTGAACCCTCCTGTTCTCGTAGCACCGAAGTCGGGTAAACCATTCTTGATTTATATTAAGGCGATGACCCACTCATTAAGTGTTTTGCTCGCACAAGACGATGAAAACTGTCACAAACAAGCTATTTATTACTTAAGTCGAACTTTGGTAGGTGTTGAATCTCGGTATCCAATGATCGAGAAAGAATGCCTCGCTTTGGTGTTTGCCATCCAAAAGATGCGACACTATCTCGTTGGACAGAAAATCTATGTTATTTCCAACGTTAACCCAGTATGAATATTCATGTCGCAACCTGCATCTATGAATTGGAGATTAGTAAAATAGGCCCTACTCCTATCCTAATATGATCTGCACTTCAAACAGGAAAAGTCGATCAAAGGACAGGCGATTTGTGATCTTTTGGCAGCTAACCCTACAACGGATGTAGTCGAATTGTACGAAGATTTGCCAGATAAAACTCATGAAGTCAACATTATTTACCATCAAAACGTATGGCAATTATATTTCGATGGTGCTTCCCGAGCGACCAATACGGCAAGCGCTCCCGATAATTCTAGAATCTCCGTAGTAGTCGGAGTCGTCCTAGTTTCCCCGGAGAAGCATGTGGTACCCCGAGCCTATTCACTAATTGGAAAATTCTCCAACAACATTATAGAATATAACGCGCTGATTATTGGACTCAGTTTCGCCAAAGAGCAGGGGGTTGAATATCTTGAAGCTTTTGGTGATTCTCAGCTAATAGTTAACTAAATTCGAGGAGAGTACGAAGTCAGGAATCAAGACTTGATACCATACCACAAGGTGGCCATCGAGATGGCAGCTTCTTTCAAAGAATTTTTTATCGAATACGTTCCACATCTCCAGAATGCATATGCGGATACGTTGGCGGCATAGCAGTATCTTTGGTGCAGCCTCCCAACACAAAACAATGAGTCACTATCAGAACTCATTAACTTTTTGTGCCAGAATGCACTTTGGATATCAAAGAGGCGCACGCGGCCAAAATTGAACTCGAGCCTCGAGATTGGCGATTCCCCATTATCGACTACGTCGTGCATGGAATTTTGTCATAAGATATAAAAGAAAAAGACTCGGTTCGATGAAGGACACCGAGATTCTATTACAACTCAATGACTCAGACATTATATCGTTGCACATACGATGTGTTACTACTTCAATGCCTCTCAACCAAAGAGGCGAAAGAGGCTCTCACAGAAGCCCATGACGAAACTTGTGGTGCACATCAACCCGGTCCCAAGCTCTGCGATCGTCTCAGAAGAATAGGGTATTATTGGCCAACCATGATCAAGGATGCGGTTGACTACGCCTGACGGTGCCACGCGTGTCAAATACATGCAAATTACATGCACCAACCCTTGGAGTACCTCCACCTATCGACTACTTCATGGCCATTCGAGATATGGGGAATGGACGTCGTTGGTCCTATTTTCCCACCATCAGTAAAAGGTGACCGTTTTATTTTAGCAATCACCGATTATTTCTTAAAGTGGGCTGAAGCAGTTCTGCTAAAAGAAGTAAAGACTAGCGACGTTGTCAGGTTCATCAAACACCATATCATCTATCGATATGAAGTTCCAAGATGAATCATACACGACAACGGTCCTCAGTTTGTGAGCAACGCCTTCATCAAATTTTGCGAGAAGTTCAGAATTGAAGATGTCTTGTCGATGGTATACAATCCCATGGCAAATGGATTGGCTGAGGCATTCAACAAGACAATCATAAAGATTTTGTCAAAACTTGTGAGAACTAACAAGCGAGACTGGGATGATAAACTTAGCGAAGCTGTTTGGGCCTATCGTACCACAGTCCGCACGCCTACTGGGGCGACTCCGTACTCAATGGTGTATGGATGTGAGGTTATTCTTCCCTTGGAAATTCAAATTTCATCCCTTCGTATTGCTCTCGCAAAAGAGATGATGACGGAGGAACAACATAAGAAACATCTCGAAGAACTTGAGATGTTGGACGAGAGGCGTCTGGAAGCTCAGCAGCAAATCAAGTTTTACCAAGCCAGAATTTCTTGTGCTTTTGACAAATCAAGCAACGAAGCTTCAAGGAAGGGGACTTGGTTCTCGCCGTCCGGCGACCGATGATACTCAACTCTAAGAAGAAAGACAAATTCTAACCCAAATAGGAGGGACCGTTCGTGATAGAGACACTCTACTCAAACGGTGCGTATCGCTTAATCACCCAAAATGGTGACAAGATCATGATGCCAATAAATGGGAAGTTTCTAAAAATGTATTATCCTTAACACGTTCAGGATAATTCGTTAAACGGGAAGTTAATGGAGAATACTGTACAGGATATTCTTAAGGATAACCTGAGATCAGCTGGATTAGCCATAATTTTCCCTCACGAAACTCCTACAGGGTAATTGTGAAGTGCTTGACGATTCATAGTTCCCCACCACAAAATCCCTTACTGATCAAATCAATTAACAAGGGGACCATTAAAACTCTTTCTAGTCTAATCCACTCGAACTTCCGATGGATCTGTGCACTAAACATTTCTATTGTTAGAGTCTGGACATAGTACTTGGAATTTTAATATCCTAATCGTTGACGATTGTGAAACCCCTCTGTGTTAAATATTTGTCACTTAACACTAGGAACCCCCTTTGAGTGATTTGTACGAATCAACACTCCTACTATAACTTGTACTCCCACTCTCACTATCCACTCGGTCAAACCTTCCTACAGTTAGGACCACGACCAAAGTCCCCTTGTAGGGTCGAAAAATTAATGTTGGGATTGACTTTTCTTGTTTTAAGATATGTGTTTGATCACTTAGTACAAAACCTTTACAATCACTCACACTCTCTCTCGATTGTAGAGGAAGAGAAGATTAATTTTGCTTCTCTTTTGTTTAAGGTGGATTCTAGGTGGCGAAAGGATGCTTCCCCCGATGCTTGAGTCAAGCTTGCCTCCCATTGATGATCAGACCAAGATCGCTAGAGCTTCTGACCTTTGTTAACCGGCTGGAATTAAGGTTCGTACTCCAGATCAACGTGCAGAAACTTTGATCTCTGATGCTTCTCTAAGTCTAAGCTTGAAAATCTCTAATTAATTAATAATCAACCAACCCCTTTCTCTGTAGCCATCGATGGCTATTTATAGGAGTTCGAGCATGTAACCGACGTGCTATAATCATGGAATTGTAGGTGTAACTGATGTGCTGAACTTGTGGAGTCGTGGCGTAACTGACTCCTTGAATTTAGCCTACGTGGCCGACTGGGTCTTTGTGGCCATTACAGCCTGATTTAATGTAGGTGACGAACTTCACTGCATTAGCAAATCTCGTCTTTGATGTCGAGCCTCGCTACGTGGCGAGCCTCGTCTTTGATATCAAGCCTCACTGCGTGGCGAGCCTCGTCTTTGATGTCGAGTCTCATTTCCAATAATGAGATTCGAACCTCATTTCCAATGACGAGCTTCACATCTTGTTTCCAATGACAAGCTTTGTTGTTTAAGATGAGGTTCATCGTTGTAATGACCCTCGTCATGCTCGTTATGAGCGTCAACATTCTAAGGACAAATAATTAGCCAATAATCTATGAAGACCCATGAGAGTGGAGGAGAGATAGGCTTTTTTCCTTAGCCTCTCAATCTCCTCTTCTCTTTTCATGTTGATCATACCTATTTATAGGCTTAGGGCCATTATGGAGTGAGTTAATAGGCTTTAACTCCCCTTATAATGAGGGAGTTAATGGTCATTAACTCCCATTTAAATGGATGAGCTAGTGGTCATTAACTCTCATTAAAGGGGTAAGTTATTGGTCATTAATCCTCATTTAATGTAGCCCTTTGAAACGGTGCCTGACGAAGTTCGTTTACCAGACGAGGTTTGTTCGCCTGATGAGGTTCGTTTTCCAGACGAGGTTCGTCCGCCTGACAAGGTTCATTTTCCAGATGAGGTTTGTCCGTCTGACGAGGTTTGTTTACCAGACAAGGTTTGTCCGTCTGACGAGGTTTGTTTACCAGACGAGGTTTTTCCGTCTGACGAGGTTCGTTTACCAGACAAGGTTTGTTCGTCTGACGAGAAATAGGATGGCGGGACAACAAAACTATCATATTAATGATTACCTCTAATAGTCACTTTCTCTAAATTCCCCCACCAATCCTCTTCAATAAGATGGTGGGTCCATAAAACTATCACGTTAATGATTAGCTGTGATAGTCAATTCTTAATCCCTGTTGAAAATACTTCATCAAGTAGTGTTCTACCACGTGATCAACACATACTTATCTCTCGATCCAGATAGTGATCTACCATGCGATGATTCACTGTCTGGTCTTTTCCGAACATTCTATTTCCTTAGAATGATCGAATATAGTGACCTACCATGCGATGTGTCACTATTCCAATCATAGTCATTATACTCCTATGTCACTGAACAGCTTGATTATCTTTATATCGTCATTCCTACTGATGACGTTATTTCCAAATAGTGGCCTACTATGCGATGTGCCTCTATTTCAATCACAGTCGTTATACTCCCATGTCATTGAACGACTTGATAATTTTCACACCGTCATTCCTACAAATGACGTTGTTTATGATATTAGCCTACCATGCGATGTGCCTCTGTCCCGATCACAGTCGTTATACTCTCATGTCACTGAATGACTTGATCATTTCTACACCGTCATTCCCGCAAATGATGTTGTTCATCGATAGTGGCCTACCAAGTGATAAGCCCTTATCTTCCCCCTTGTTTCCAAATAGTGACCTACCATTCGATGAGTCACTATTCATCAACGATACCGCATCATCCCAGCAGGCCTACCGTGTGATGAGCCTCACTTTCAAAATACCAGGTTGAGTTGTTATATTGAACGACACAGTCAAACTCTAACACTTAATCTAATGCCTTGAACGGCTAAGGATAGAGAAGAAATCTTAGCATTAATTCTAAGAGAAACTTCTCGACAACTTACCATGCTAAGGGCAAAAGCATGGCTAGTCCAACTCAAACGGCAGTTGGTAAAGACAAATCAAGTCGGTTAATAGTTAAGGATTTGCTAAAAATCCTAAGTCTTGATTGTCAGTCCCACATGAGTTTGATGAAGTTCACCCTGAAGCATTGAAGCTCGCTAAGAGGTCAAGCTCGTCGTATAAGCCAAGCTCGCCACAACCAAGAGAGTTCAAAGTATTCCAGACCCATACAACCCAATTTGGGTCTGAAAACTTTGAAGGGGGTTTGTAGACACTAAAAAGTGCCAAGAAACGAAGGAGAGTCGAACCTCACTATAAGTACAATGAGGGTCGTCACAACGACGAACCTCAGCCTCAATTCATGAAGTTTGTCTCAGTTCAATAGGACAAACAATACCTTACCCATCAAAAGACGAAGTTCGCTTAGAAACGAAGTTCGTCATTGAAGATGAAGTTCGCCAAAGATGAAGCCGCAGTTAAGCTCACCAAGGATATAGCGAAGTGGACAAACCTTGTCTACAAACGAACCTTGTCAGGTGGACAAACATCGTCTGGTAAACGAACCTCGTCAAACGGACAAATCTCGTCTAGCAAACGAAGAGGATTGGCGAGGGAATTTGGAGAAAGTGACTATCAGCTCATTAACATGATAGTATTTTGGTAAGGGGCCAGATGCTCACGTCTGACTTTGGACTCACCTTGGAGTCGATTTATGACAAGCTTCAACTCATCATGGCTCTGTTAGAGAGAAGGTTCATGGTAGTACATGGTTTTGTAGAGAAATCATGACTACCCCCACTCCAGTGATAGATGTAAATCAGGATTGAAGGGTAAAAACTCCTGCATCCAATAAGACTTGGATCTTATCTTTCAGGGTGTAGCATTTAGAGGTGAGATGATGGACTATCCTGTGGTACGCACAATAGTTGGGATCATCCGTTCTCGACATCTCCTCAGGTTGCATCGATTCTGGGAGCTTGATCTTTCTCGCATTGATCAAGGATTCAAAGATTAGGATGACTTGCTCATCTTGAAAGTCATACTTCTGCTGAAAGTGACTATCCAAAGATTTTTTTTCTTCTGCTTTGACAAAGATTAGTTATCATCTCCTTGAAAATCACATGGCTCTTCAGCATCTGGCCTTTTGAGCATGCTTTCGACCTGTTCTCCTTGGCGAACAAGCTCTTTCCAAGTTCGGGTCTTCACTGTTCCAATCTTGGATAAAATACAGATCGATAGGTTATTGCAACACATCTCGATCAATGTACTTTCAGAGACTTGATCACGATAATGCAGCGACCGATTTCTAAATCTTTTGACAAAGTTATTGACAGACTCTGTCTTCTTCTGCTTTTCAGTTAGTAGAGTGGCCATAGATACTTTTGTGTTATCGTCGAAGAATCTGGCCAGAAAGAGCCTTTCTATGTCTTTCCAGCAAGTGATGGATTCAGACTCTAGTCTGTGAAACCATTCAAAAGCGACCCCCTTGAGGGTACTAATAAAAAGTCGAGTCATAATGGGATCATTCTCCACTATTTGTCCAGTCTGCGTTTGGAAATAGTAGATGTGCTGAGTCGGAGAACCCTTATCATCCAACTACAGGAGGCTGAGTAGTTTGAACTTTGGAGTATAAGGGACGGAGTCCCATTCGGCAGGGTGTGGCCTGAAGACCCCTAATTCTCTAAAGTTCCTCTGAAGCTTTAAGGCCTCAAGCTGCTTCTAGAAATCGTCCAACTTCTGATCTCGGTTATTCTTACGTGGATTAGACTCAGCTTCGGATGATTCAGAATGAATATCAAAAATATTTTCTTCCTCATCTTCTGCATTATCGCCATCTTGGTTTCAAAAGCTAGATTCCCGAGCATTGGGTGAAGGTCGCTGGTGCCTTGATTCTGAGGATTCGGCGGTGGCTTTCTTCTTCTTCTTCTCCTTGAGGAGTTTGTCCACTATATCCTCCAAGCGTCTGATAGATTCCTGTTGTTGGAGAATGGTTGATTGTTGCTCTTCCACCTGCCTCGCCAGGTCCTCCTCACTTCTAGCCATGTGAGCACTTGCTTGTTCACTTTGCTCGGTGTTGGAGGGCTGAGAGGTTACAGTAGCTTAGTTTTCAGGCTCTTCCTCAACCTCATTAGTGATGCTCGCTAATCGATGGTAATCAAACGAGATCACCGCACCAGTACGAGTACGAGTGTGTTGATACACTTCCTATCCTTTGACAAGCATTTCGCCTACTCCTGGAGAGTATTCAGGATTAGAAGATTCAGAAGAATAAGCCGAAGATTTGCTCTTGCCCTTGCTGACCATGTTAATCGTCACTTCAATGTGGCAATTCTTGGGTGCTTGTTTCTTAGGACGAAAGCATCTTCTTCTTGATGATGAGACCATCGAAGGTTCAGTTAACCGTTTGAAGACTGAAGGCTTATGAGTCGACTCCCCACATGGACATTAGGAAAGTACCGCAGATATGAGCTTCTCACAGCAGCAATGTGATTGCATCTGATTCATGCTACGTTTGTGCACGAGATAATCCCGAAGGTCACCATCTGGACAACCCCCAGTCAATTCTGTCGTCATAGCTTTACTCGAGCGAGACCCTCTAAATGATAGAGGTTGACGACCTTGGGTAAGTTGACAAACTCCATCATTTGCATGACGAGGTTCGTTGATAGGACGAGTTTGGTGAGTTCGTCTCCTCTCAGTTGGTTCTTAACTTGAGGTTTGTTTTCTTGATGAACCTTGGTATGAACCGCTTGTTGATTTTGTTGAACCTCTTTTTGAGGATGAGGTTCGTGTTCTGAGTCTACTTGAACCGCTTGTTGATTTTGTTGAACCTCTTTTTGAGGATGAGGTTCGTGTTCTGAGTCTACTAGGGTTCGAGGATGAGGTCCGTCTTTCGGAAACCTCTTTTTGAGGATGAGGTTCGTGTTCTGAGTCTACTAGGGTTCGAGGATGAGGTCCGTCTTTCGGACGCTCCTCATTCACCTGACCCTCGTCAGACTTGTTGACCTTAGGTTGATTAACCTTAGGTTGATTAACCTTCGGTCGATAATGAAAGCCGTCTAGCGAGACTAAAGCTCGAGCCTTGCGACGAGCTTGATTCTGGCACTGACGTTGTCGAGCGCGTCTCGACAATGGAGTAACGGAAACCTTTGCTTCAGTCAGAACTGAGCGAGCTTCGTCATCCAAAGTCATAATTTGGCTGGTAGAAGCCGAAGTTCGGCTAGGTTGTTTAACAACCCATTTCTTAGCCTGACGGCTAGTTTCTAAAGCCTCCTCTTTGAGGGGCTTAGACTTTTCCTCGAGACTAACTCGAGTTGAATCATCAGAAGCCACTTGGGCTGAAGTCTCATACGAGACTCGACGACACTTTCGTGCCTTCGTAGGACTAGACTTACCAGAGGAGAGGTACTCCACGTATTTGGACTGGTCAAATTTGATGACCAGAGTTTCGACGTCCGTTCCCACTGCAATCTTATCTGATTGTGCCACCACCATCTCGTTGTAGAGAATAGCTGCTCCCACTGTGGTCGCCATCATCTGTAGGGTTGAAAAATTGATGTTGGGATTGACTTTTCTTGTTTTAAGAAATGGGTTCAATCACTTAGTATGAAACCCTTACAATCACTCACACTCTCTCTCGATTATAGAGGAAGAGAAGATTAATTTAGCTTCTCTTTTGTTTAAGGTGGGTTCTGGGTGGCGAAAGGATGCTTCCCCCGATGCTTGAGTCGAGCTTGCCTCCCGTTGATGATCAGACCAAGATCGCTAGAGCTTCTGACCTTTGTTAACCGGCTAGAATCGAGGTTCGTACTCCGGATCAACGTGCAGAAACTTTGATCTCTGATGCTTCTCTAAGTCCAAGCTTGAAAATCTCCAATTAATTGATAATCAACCAACCCCTTTCTCTATAGCCATCGCTGGATATTTATAGGAGTTCGAGCACGTAATTGACGTGCTATAATTGTGGAATCATGGGCGTAACTGATATGTTGAACTTGTAGAGTCGTGGCGTAACTGACTTCTTGAATTTAGCCCACGTGGCTGACTGGGTCTTTGTGGCCGTTACAGCCTGATTTAATGTGGGTGACGAACTTCACTGCATTAGCGAACCTCGTCCTTGATGTCGATCCTCGCTGCATGGTGAGCCTCATCTTTGATGTCGAGCCTCACTGCGTGGCGAGCCTCGTCTTTGACGTCGAGTCTCAATTCCAATGATGAGATTCAAACCGCGTTTCCAATGACGAGCTTCACATCTTGTTTCCAATGACAAGCTTTGTTGTTTGAGATGAGGTTCATCGTTGTAATGACCCTCGTCATGCTCGTTATGAGCTTCAACATTCTAAGGCCAAATAATTAGCCAATGATCTGTTGTAATGACCCTCGTCATGCTCGTTATGAGCTTCAACATTCTAAGGCCAAATAATTAGCCAATGATCTATGAAGATCCATGAGTATGAGCTTCAACATTCTAAGGCCAAATAATTAGCCAATGATCTATGAAGATCCATGAGAGTGGAGGAGAGATAGGCTTTTTTCCTTAGCCTCTCAATCTCCTCTTCTCTTTTCATGTTGATCATGCCTATTTATAAGCTTAGGGCCATTATAGAGTGAGTTAATGGGCTTTTACTCCCCTTATAATGAGGGAGTTAATGGTCATTAACTCCTATTTAAATGGATGAGCTAGTGGTCATTAACTCTCATTAAAGGGGTAAGTTATTGGTCATTAACCCTCATTTAATGTAGCCCTCTGAAACGGTGACTGACGAAGTTTGTTTACCAGACGAGGTTTGTCCGCCTGACGAGGTTCATTTTCCAGACAAGGTTCGTCCGTCTGACAAGGTTCGTTTACCAGACGAGGTTTGTCCACCTGACGAGGTTCGTTTGCTAGACGAGGTTTGTCCGTCTGACGAGGTTTGTTTGCCAGACGAGGTTTGTCCGTCTGACAAGGTTCGTTTGCCAGACGAGATTTGTCCGTCTGACGAGGTTAGTTTACTAGACGATGTTTGTCCGCCTGATGAGGTTCGGTTGCCAGACGAGGTTTGTCCTCTTCGCTATATCTTTGGTGAGCTTAACTGCGGCTTCATCTTTGGCGAACTTCATCTTCAATGACGAACTTCGTTTCTAGGCGAACTTCGTCTTTTGATGGGTAAGGTATTGTTTGTCCTATTGAACTGAGACAAACTTCATGAATTGAGGCTGAGGTTCGTCGTTGTGACGACCCTCGTCGTACTTGTAGTGAGGTTCGACTATCCTTTGTTTCTTGGCACATTTTAGTGTCTACACCCCTCTCGATTCCTTTCATGAATGAAAGGTCACTTTTAAATCGAGCTATCAAGCCTTCCTATAGTTAGGGTCACCTCAAACCTCTCATTTGGTTAAACCTTCCTATAGTTATAGCTAAAATTGCAATTCACTCTCGATAAACGAGAAACCCACTTTTAGTTCGGTAATCAAACCTTTCGACAGTTAGGATTATCCGAATCTTTTTGATTCTCAGAGTGGAGATCTCACTCTTAGTTTCACCTTCTCGGATTCTGGAAGTGGAGATCCTACTTTTAGTTTCCGTTGGCAACTGGAGATAGAATATAAAATTCTTCTTCTTCAGCTTTGGGAGATAGAATATAAAATTCTTTCTCTCCCGCTTCGGGTTCGTCTTTACCCCAAGAGAAGGCATAATCTTTCAACATTATAACTCCTAAAATCCGTGCTTCACACGCACAGAGAATTTTATCTCGAATCCTAAGTAGGGATAAATCAACGTCTAACACACGTTGCCGGTTTAGTCTTTCACCGATTGAAAAAGACGTCAGATCCAAGTCTGGGGAATTTTATCCCGAAGCCTAAGAAGGGATAAGTCAGCACCTAACACGCGTTGCCGGTTAATTCTTGACCGTAAAAAGAACAAAAGCCCACATATTCAATGTTGTGGCAGGTTATTATTAATAACACCAAAATCCACTCCTTACACGCGTGGGGAATTTTATCCCGAATCCTATGAAGGGATAAGTCAGCGTCTAATACGCGTTGTCGGGTAGTCTATTCTCATAAGAATGACCAAGTCTACGTATTCAAACTCGTAGTATTAAGTTTAAGAAAGTTTATTCTGTTAACGCAACGTTACATGTGAAATGGACTTAGACAATTCACATGCTAGCCCGACTCAAACGATAGTCGGTAAAGGCTCATCAAATCCGTTGATGGGCAATTTTGAGGACTTATCGTTCTATTGACGAGAATCGATAAGTTGATTTTGTCAGAGGTGTAATTTTAACGTGACATGAGAAATATTGCGATCAGGGCAATTTTGAGGACTTATCGTTCTATTGACGAGAATCGATAAGTTGATTTTGTCAGAGGTGTAATTTTAACGTGACATTTGAAATATTGCGATCAGGGCAATTTTGAGGACTTATCGTTCTATTGACGAGAATCGATAAGTTGATTTTGTCAGAGGTGTGATTTTAATGTGACATTTGTGGGGAAAGAATATTATAGCGTCTCACAGGGGAGAACTGCTATATATTTTATCATCGGAGTGATGAGTTATAAGACTTGTGATTTGATCAAGATTTTGGGGGAGTTTATTACCCCCGACTCAAACGATAGTCGGTAAAGGCTCATCAAATCCGTTGATGGCTGAGGGTTTGCCAAAAATCCTAAAGTTTGCATCTAATATATGTTGCCGGGTGGTCCATTCCTATAAAAATGACCAAGTCTACTTATTCAAACTCGTAGCACTACGTCTAAGGGAGTTCTTTCCGTTAGCGCAATGTTACATGTGAAATGGGCTTAGACAATTCACATGCTAGCCCGACACAAACGGTAGTCGGTAAAGGCTTATTAAATCCGTTGAGGGTTGAGGATTTGTAAAAAATCCTATAAGTATTATAGTTAATTATTCTAAGCAGAATGAGAAATTATAATAGGAATGAAAGTATACTGAACAAAAAATATGTATCATTAATGAAATCAAGTGTTCATATACAATAGTTGCAGGCACTCTACATCAAGCTTATGGCTAAGAATTTGCTGCTCTAATTTCGAAAGTTCCTCGACATAAGCACGTTCAACCACACACTGCAACTCCGCCTTGAAAGAGTCTTCAGAGGCAGATAAAAATCTTCGCAGCTTCTTTCTCCATTTTGGCTAACTTCCCTTCCAAGAGTGCCACCTTGCTGGATATCATGAGCGTGCCATGCTCCTCCCTGGCCCTGGCCACCTCCAAAATAGCCCTTCATCCTTCGGCCTCCACAAGCTTTTGCTTAAGTTCCGCTATCTTGGCATCGGTAGAAGCTATGGAAGAATCAAGCTCGTGTAGGTGGGCCAATCTCTTAGAGAGAACCTCCTTCACCTGGTTGACCCGTTTCCTTTATGCCTGAATCCCGAGCCTGGAAGATGCTCGAGCTTCACGTCATGATTGTAGACGGGTCTCCATCTGAGCAGCAACATAACCAGGAGCACCAACGGATTGGAGCTCTTGCAGCTTTTCAAACTCACGCTCTAACCATCTCAGGTCATTGATCAAAGCATCGGCAATGTCTAGAGAGCCAGCGTCCTTTATTGAGGTTATCTTGCGTTCGAGGAATGGTCGAAATTGGTCAAAAGGGAGCCCCTTCTGCAGAAGTTTGTCGATCAGCAACCCCACAAAATTGAAGAAGTGGCTGACCTCTTAGCAAAGGATAAGCTTCTCCGGATCATCATCAGATAATAAAACCTTAACCGCATCGCGGAGTTGAGGTGACAACCCTATAAGAAAAAAGAGGGAGTGATGAATATCCCAGGGACATGAAATAATTCTAAGTCAAAAAATAGTGTGAGACTTACCAACGCCTGAGGAGCTTTCTTCAACCGAATGCACTACACCCATTTCCGTTCACTCAACTTCATGAGTCACAGGAAGCGATACGGGTGTAGCAGCCGTTGAAGTACCAACTTTTCCGTTCACTCAACTTCATGAGTCACAGGAAGCGATACGGGTGTAGCAGCCGTTGAAGTACCAACTTATTTAGTTGGTCTCACGGCTTTTTTAGTCAAACTCTCGCCAATAGTTATAGCAGGTACTGTAGTGGGCATTTCCAAAGGAATCGGGAGTTGCCGCTCGGAAGCTAATGACCGAGCGTCGATAACAATCCCTACGAAAAGCAAGAAATTAAGACCCTCAGATTCACCAGACTTTCCATTAAGAGTAGTTATATCAGTCTTAATAACTGGTCCTACGATCAGAACCCTCCGATGGTTAAATGAAAACTGACAAATGAATGAGTGCAACATGGGATAAGAATCATACTTGTAGGCGAACCAGTGGTGCTTATTGGTTCGGCGGCCTCATGTTGAGCTTGTTCAAATAACATGTCATCAAATAGCCTATGCTCAGAGTCTAGAGGGGCCGATGTCGGATCAAATGAGGGTACACCTATTTCTCCGAGAGATGTGTCTCGGAAAGTCCTCTCGTCACCGAGATCCTTCATTATCACATCTATAGAAAACTCAAGCGTTAAAATAGAAGTTGTCAGAAATAAAAATTCATGAAAAAAGTCAAATGAGACTCACCTTCAACAGTGGCGCTAGGCTCCAGGACCCTATTGCTTGGACCCACCTCTTGCAGCTTTTCTAACAAAGCAACAAGCATGGAAACAGTTAGCGGGGATACGATTTCTCCATCGTTTAGTTCCCGCCATCTGAAAGATGCGTTACTAGTTTTAGATATACCTGGACTCTCAGCCTGTTCAGTTAAGCATGGCTCGACTCCGGGATGCATGCTAGTCTCAGCAAATGCACCTGTTTTAGCACCTACTGTCTCCCCGAGTCTAGTCTTAGGAATGGGTTCTGAAGAACCAATGTCGGGAGAAGAAGCGTCAAAGATAGGTCCGCTTGCATAATATCCTCCTGCGAAGTACGAAATTATTTAAGTCTAAAGGCTCAACGTATACAAGAATAAAATTGTGCGAAGAAGTACTCACCCCTTTCAACAGTCGGTGCTTGACCCATCGGCTCTGTCTCAAAAGTCCGAGGTTTGCTCTGTCGCATAAAGGCTAACTTCTTACGCTTAGCAGGACTCACCCCCTTCGGATCGATAACTCGTTCATGAGCAAATTTAGAACACAACTCTAGCCTCGAAGCGACTTAAGTTGTAGGCTGAGAGCTCGTTCGATGTATGAGATGAGGCCTTTCTTCTTCTCCCTCCTCCTCGGAAGCTACACCTGGGATTTCAACCCACATCTTGTTAGGATAAGTATGTAAAACTCGCATTCTTGGCTTCCTCGGAGCCGGCGAAGGCTTAGGCAAGCTAGAGCGGTGAGCATGATCAGTCAACACTCACTCAAATAATTCTAAAGAGAGAGAGGATCCGACAGACCTATTTCTAGCTCCTCTTCCTTGCCATTGGCTCCAATCTCTTCACCACCTGTAGCATAAGGTTTCGAGGCTTCTTCACCAGAGGAAAAGATAGACTCCCTCTGCGTTTCGTGACTAGAAGGACCCATCGGCTCCCTCCTTCTCCTTTTCTGAAACTCAAAATCATGCACCATCCGAGTAGCAATCCGAGCAACTTCTTCGTTAGCTAACTCTGTGATCAGTCGTATGAGCATGGACTCATTGGCTACCCAAAGCCACCGGCACTGCAAAAAAGTCAGCTCAAATTTACGCTCAAAACCAGGAAGGCTAAACTCGGCACTAGTACAGCCGATGATATTCCATAGCCATGCCCGAGCCCCATCTATTAGACCACCACGAGTCCGGAGCTATCAGTTCGGGTTCCCGATATAAATCTGAT
Organism: Asparagus officinalis; assembly: GCF_001876935.1. Classification (NCBI taxonomy): domain Eukaryota; kingdom Viridiplantae; phylum Streptophyta; class Magnoliopsida; order Asparagales; family Asparagaceae; genus Asparagus; species Asparagus officinalis. Next base: position 31,875,526 of record NC_033803.1, on the reverse strand, counting down.
TGTACCAGAACTGATGGGCGAATCGACAGGGTAAGTATGACTCTATATAACAATGATTCTATACGCAGAAGATCATGTAGCCTGGCTGGATATTAATCAACCAATCAAAGCAACCAAAATCGAGGGAAGTCAAACCCATACTCGCCTTCTCCATATCAATCAGCGAGTCACTATATTGACCCGAAAACCACGGGAAACAAGTAGAGAAGACCCAACACTTTTGGTTCTGAAACTACCTTTTAATCTCTACAAACCCTCGTCCTTTCCATTTGTAGTTTTCTACTAATTGGAGAAAAGGAATAGAGGGATCTACAGAACTTGGGGCCGACATCATGTCCGAACGGTGAAGGACCAACCAAGCCATCAAATAAGTATATGGAAATTCTACCTTTGTGAGAGGAATCTGAGCTGATGGCTTACCCTCCCTTTGAGTGAACGTACTCATAATCTAGCGAAGCCCTCTATGAATATCCGTGGTCATCATCGGAAAAAGAGACAGGTTCTTCCGATGAGTGAGTAGAACTGCGGGGTAAAGAACTTCCAGAGGTAGCGCATCGGTAGATTGATATGGTACCACACACTTCTTTAACCAAAATGGAGAGGTACCCGGCAAGCAACATCATAGGCCGAATCGGCTTTATCCCTTGCCACAAAAATGTTTGGAACTTGGTTCCAGCAGCAAAACCATCCTCAACGCCAGCTGTAGTGTAAGACTGGGCATTAGACTTTTTGATTAATTCATTGACTTCAGAGGGACTCAGTTGCGTCAACTCATAGATTACCTCACCCAAGCCGCTGTCTGTGTTCCTGAATATATAATCCGCTAATTTCTTCAAACTTATCTACGGCCGGGACTACTTTGATAATGGATTATCACCTGCCAGAGCCATATGGTAGTGGTAAGTAAGATCCCAGAGAGTATTGTAGCGGTTGGGTGTCCGTGACTTCAAATGTTATAGCTCCCAGCTAGAAGGGAAGTATTCTTGATAAATCATATTACCCATCGGGAGACCGGAGACCTTATGCATCTCATGCAGTGCTAATCCTAACTCACCATACTTGATAAAAAATGTGTTGGTGTCGGGATTGTAAAGATCTTTTAGTGCCAGGAAGTGAGGGACACTGATCGTCAGCCCATAGGTGGTGGCGCGGATAGCTTCGTACAAACCACTGGCCTTCAACTCCTCACTAAACTGGTCTAAGATATAATTGCTCAAGCGAGCCCACCAAAGCTTATCCAAAGAATGCACCCATCCATAACATCGGTGACCGGTTGCTGGTATCTCTCGACCCAAAATCGTGAGCCGGTTCTCTACGGTGTAAGCAACGGTAAAGATTTCACCTTTGGGTTGGTCATTCAATCCCACGATCCTTGGATGTAACCCCGTTTTTCAATTCTGATCACTTGACCCAAGAGTCGTGCCATGGGTGATATAGCTGCAATGAATACGGCCATGTTCCTCTGTTAACCTCCACGACATTACCCGCGGAACGGCTTTACACTATAGCTCTGTTAGCAAACGGTGACGAGGAATCGGAGGAAGGTATAAATGGCCACCATCATCATGATGCAGTCATTGCTCAGTCCCAAGAGATGCAGCAGCTGGATCTTCTACAGAATCACCAAATAAGTAGTCTAGCTTCCTCAACGGATGCGTAGAACTTGGATCCTTAACTAGGGGCACATCCATGATAAGTTGTCTTAAACTATGGCGCTCTCCCTTTCGTATTAGCTATGGGAGCTATTTCGATGCACCCGGAGCAAATTGGGGAACCATCGGTGTAGGGATGGGCTCATCAGTAGAGGCATAAGCCTCACTGCAACGACCTTCCACCGCATGAGCATTAAACCCCCTTGAGAGAAATTCAACTGAGGTAAAATAATGTATAATTATTAGATACAGTCATAAATGCCTATGTTAAGGTAGTATAGGCGTCGAACTCGACTCACAAGCTGTGAGATAGAGTCACGGCCTAATAAATGGTGAGACGATATCGACTATATCACACACGTAGGGGACTAAGCATATTAACGTGCGAATGACATGATAACATACCCAAGTCTGCGGGATATGACATGACATGAGATCGCTCCATATTGCCTTAAAATGTGTTTTGACCAAGCAAAACACGTCTTGTCAAGCGTCCACCCCGACGAAGGAGGGTGGAGGCTCTTCCTAATTGCCACACAAAGGAGAGCAAAGGGGGGATATCATACATGATACATATTCATGATATTTTTTTTAAAAGGGAAATAAATAAAAGGAGGGGGTGATTAAGAGCTGCACTTTACACATGAAGCACGGGATATTTTTTCATGGAAATAACGTGACAATATACCCGTCCTTAGGAATATAGTGCAGCAGGAAATCGCCCCAAGTTAATTCAGACATGTCTTGACCAAGCAAAACACGTCTTGTCTAGCATCCACCCCCACGAAGGAGAGTGGTGGCTCTTCCCAATTGCCTCACCAAGGAGAACAAAACGGGGATGCAATATGCGGTATGATATATTAATATTAAATTTATGAATAAAAGAGGCGATGAAAATTTACTTGTGCAAGTAAAAGGCGTTGGCTCGAGCGACTGAGTAGCTGAACGGAGTGATACAGGATCTCTTAGGTGACATATCTACTAAGAGAGTCAACAATTCAATTACGTCAAAGGTTGGGGAGTATCAGACTAATACAAAAAGAAAACTGCACTATTCTATGAAATAGGACTTGTCGGTTAAAAATCCAATAAAATCTACGTAGTGGGCCTAATGCAGATTTAGTTTTAACCCACGACGACTCATGCAACAAATCAAGCCAAATATCTTGGAATTTCAGTTCGAGACATGCATGTGGCCAAACAAGAAAGCTCAATGTGCCTATAAATTTGATTCTCGTTCACGACTACACATTCAAAATGGGAAGGTGGATGCGAGCAATAACCAGGAACAAGTTAAACACCTCATACACATGCAATTGAGCCATAGGGTCAATTTAATCCCCTTATACAACCAAGACAAGAGTTTTAATTCATGTTCGAGAATAGAACCAAAGGACGAATAACAAGTCCACACATAGCCAAGAACAAAGTTCACATTTCAGAATCAGAGAAGTTTCAAGAACATGCTAAAATTTAGTCATCTCGAGGCTTTAATTAAAAATCCCCAAAACACAATCAAGGGTTTCGATCATCCTACGCAACCGAGTATCCAAGACTAGAAATAAACAGGAAACCAAGGGGACAAAGATTGATTCTTACCAAGAATTGAAGAGGAAACTAATTCAGTGAAGAAGGACTGTGACAAGAAGTCAAGAATCCAAGATTTGAAACCCTAAGTTCATTACAAAAAAGGGGTTTTCGACTTTTAGATGATCATTTCCACACAAAATCGAAGTAAAAAACAAAGAATCTTACCTATAGCTCAAGCACAAGGTGAGGCAAGAGCAAAAGTGCAGAGAAACCCGATCAAATCCAAGAGGCCAAAACACTAGCTCAAGCCCAGATTCGATGAGATCGTCGGCGAATGCAAAACACGAGCAAGATCGGCCGAGAGGAGCACGGGAATTGAAGAAATTTGAAGAGAAATAGGTGAGTTTTTTTTTTGAAAATTTCTTGAACGGTCGAAAACTGTGAGGAGACAAAGAAGAAAAGTCGAGCTTTAGAACCCCCGAAATCGACTAAGTATAGGAAAGAAACCCGACCCATTTCGAACTAGCTCGAACCAAATCAAACCAAACCGGAACAGATTTGAACCAAACCCGACCTCCCAGCCTCTCAGCTGGCTCACATGCGTGCGAGCCACGAAAAGCTGGCTCACACACGTGCAAGCCACGAGAA
>NC_033803.1:31838519-31871686 GCF_001876935.1 Asparagus officinalis | reverse complement strand
CGTGCAAGCTATAAAAAGCTGGCTCACACGTGTGGCGAGCCTCGAGGGTGCTTTGCATATATTTCCGCCTATTTTCGAGTATTTTCAAGTATTTTTGACGTATTTGGCACCTGTATTTGTACTCCAATGGGTATACGAGTCTAAACTATTTCCTACCCTCAACGGAAAGTTTCTGGAGAATATATCACTCAGAATATTCTTAAGGATAACTGATAATCATATTTTATTACAATTTTATATCATCATTATCTATTTCATATGAATAAATATGCCACTAATAATTGTTTTTATCTTTAAATGCAGGTTAATGAAGAATATATTCCAAAAATCTCATCTCTGTTCAAAATCCCTTGATTTAATGAAGAAATGAAGCAAAAGAGAAATCAAGAAGCCTATTAGAAAAATCAAATTGCCAATTTATTCAAAAGCCCAAAGCAAAAAAAGAAGAAGAAATGCCAAAGCCCAAAAGCCTAAGCCCAAGAACAAGAGAGAAGTTCGGACAGCAAACTTAGAAGGGTTGACATCGATGCTAGCATCGATGCCCGTATCGATGCCAGCATCGATATGCCTATCGATGCTGGTATCGATGCCATCATCATTCTGTTATGAATCTAAGGCTGAAATTCATAGTTTTTGAATAAGATTTTAATCCAATGGCTCATATTCATTGATGTTTACTATAAATAAGGATAGAGAGTGAGGGGTTAGAGGTGTAAAAAATTTTATAACTCCATTTGAAGAGGAGGGTTACCTTTAATTTAGAAGACCTTCTAAATTTGTAACTTTTGTTACAATTAATAAAAAATAATTCTCCACTTTAAATCTTCTTCTCTTTGTTGATTGATGATGATGGAGATGAAGAAAAGTTTAAAAGTTTGCATTTCTTTTATTTTTATCTTTTATTTCATTTTAGTAATTTCTTTATTATTACTTATTAGTTAGATTTACATTCATGTCTTGTAGAATAGATTTATTTTCTTGTCTTTTTTATTTCTTTTTATATTTTAATTTGTAGAGTAGATTTATTTGCAATGTAGTTTGATTTATTTCTTGTTCATAGTTTAGATTTTTCTTTTCTTTTTATTTTGTAATTTTTATTTCTTTTGCAATGTAGTTAGATTTATTTCTTATTCATAGTTTAGATTTTTCTTTTCTTTTTATTTTGTAATTTTTATTTCTTTTGCATTGTAGTTAGATTTATTTCTTGTTCATAGTTTAGATTTTCTTTTTATTTTGTAATTAGTTCCTTTTCTTCTTGCTTTTATTTCTTAATATGTGAAATTAATTCTTGTAGGAATCTCAGAATTGTATGAAACTAGTCTATTCCATTTATTTTATGAAAACTATTCTCTTTCACTTAAAATAATCATGTTTAGGATAATCAAATAGAGAACTAATTGATAGAAGAAGAATTTAATAATCTATACTTATCTTAAGTGGTTTGATAGGTTATACTTATGAATTCTAGGAGTACTATCTTGTTGTTATTCTTATCATGTATGTTAATTTGACTTAGATGATAATTTGATAGGTTATACTTTTCTTAAATGGTTTGATAGTTTATGCTTAATAAATATAAAGTAAAATGTGATAAAAAGAGAATAGTTTGTATTTTATAATTGAGATTAGCTAGTAGATTCAATTCTAGATTTCTCATATCTTTAATTGAATCCTTCATCTTTTGTTTTCTTGTTTTTTCTCTCTTTTTATTTTTGCTTGTTATTCTATTCTTTAATTCTTACTTCTCTTCTCTAAAATTTAATTTATTGTTACTTGCATATGTTCACAACAATCACTCTCGCTCATCATAACTCTCACACTTATTCTTTAATCCTATTTGTCACGCACACAACATAAGAATCAATTCTAATAATCTCTTAAAATCATGTTCCTCATGGGATTGATAACTTTTTATACTATAACTTGATTAATTGTGCACTTGTAATTTTGGTACATAATTATGCCACATCAATAACCCGGCAACCTCCGACAGGTATATGAGGTTAAACTAAATCCCAAAAGTCCCAGGAGTATACGAGTATAAACTGGTCCTCCTAGCTCCAACGCCTTAATAGCTTAAACTATGTAGACTCCAGTTAATGCATGAGTATAAACTGTGTTCATGTCGGTCAACGCATCGATAGCCTCGCCAAAATCAGGCTAAGGAAAATTCTGGGTTAAAGGACGATTCTAAGGAGTTTGATCACATTCAGATATGAATTCCCGACAAATATGATCAGTTCAAAGTCAACTCAATGGCATGAGCTAAGTTTAGAAACAATACACCAAATTTAGTTCGAGACTTCAACAATGGGCAGACGATAAACGCAGCACCGTAAGTACTTCATCTATTCGACAAAATACCAGGTAGATTGAAGACTGAAGAAGTCAAGAACTAAAGCCAATTACAGACCCTTTCACATCAACTAAAGATTGGGCCTATCACATCCAAAGCATTTCAGGCTCTTCTATAAAAGAAGTGAGACTGAAACACTTTGGAGGGGATATTTGTAGGCATCAAAAATTACTTATAGGTCCCTGAATACAGTTCAAGACGGAGAGAAAACGATAAATGTCATTATCTGAATTAAGAAAGATTATCCGACGTTGATAAATGCATAAAGCAAAGCGCACAAGTCAACAAAGTGACAAAATGTGTGTAAAGGGGGAAAGCAAGCGGAACAAAGGAGATACAAATAGCTAAAAGTGTCGAAAAGACACAACTGTTGACCTTCTTGTTTTGATGATGATTTACAAACAATTTACATCTAAAATTGTTTGTCTAGTGTTTGTGTTTTATATTTATTCTAGGCAAACAATATGTTGAAGGATGGATGGAATTGCGCATTCACGATCATATCCAATGGAGGTTGGCGGAATTGTAGTATGAAGCCTACGCAATTCAAGTTCAAGATCCAAGTTCAAGCTTCATCCGCAAGTGTACCAAGTCAAGCTTATTGAAGATCAAGATTGCTTGGGTAACATTTAGTTTATGTGTTATATTATGTGTGTTGGTACTTTAAGCTCAATATAATATGCACACATATTTTATTGGTTTCTTTGTATATATATAGTTATATATATATATACATAAGTTAAGTTTTGGTTTCTATGTATATTTTGTTATATATATACATACATGGTTTTGAGTTTCAAGTTTTAATATGAAACAATTGAATATAATTAGAAAACATTTTTTTGGATCATACTTACATGCATATATATGATTTCATCAATATCAGTTTAAATAGTTCAATGAAATCATGTTTTAGTGCATTATATGTGTATTTTGATAAAATACTATATTTATTGTTTATAGACTTCATAACAATAGTTTACATCTTTCTTCAAGTCTATAAAATCATTTTGTAATGCTTCAAAACATGGTTAAGCTAAAATGTCAAAACTCATGTGTTCACATTTTCATGTTTTGAACTATTTTATAAAATAATGATATTTCTTATTTGGGAGGTCCTTTTTGAAAACCACTTTTTGTAGCATGTTTATTATCATGTCTACAATCATTTCCAAAGTTTTATAATTTTTGGAATTTGTTTGATATTTTTAAACAGTGTTTCAAAATCAGTAAACTGCATAACAGGTTTTCTTTTGTATCAGTTTGCGGTCAACCACCATGGTCGACCACCTTAAGTCCAGAGACTCAGTAAGTGTTTTTATGGCTCACGGTCGACTGTGACGGTCGACCGGATGAAGTCCAGAGTATTTCGCGGTCGAGTGACGGTAGACCGTCTGTTGTCCAGAGCCCTTTCTTTGTTTCTGTGCTGCTCGCGGTCGACCGTGAGATTCCCATGGTCGATCGCCGAACTATCCGTTGGACTCCAACAGCTATTTCCAGCTGTGTTTTTCTAGTGGCTTTGTTGTCATTTTAGTGGGGTGTTTGCTGAAGTTTTGAGTGAGTGTAAATACCCCCATTGCTCTCTTCTTTCTGTGGTAACCAAGAGAGGATTTTAAACCAAGTTTAAAAGAGTTTCATCAAGGGTTTAAGTTTTTGTTTAAGTGTGTTTAAAAAGCTTTTAAGCATTTGAGAGTTTGATTTTGGGAAATCAATTTCACAAGAGCTTGAGGAGATTATCTATTGGTGTTTGAGCATCCAACCATCCTCCCTCAATCTCTTGATCTATTGAGAAGTTTTCTAAACTCTATTTCTAACTGTTTCATATATATTTGATTATCATTGTTATTAAGCTAGAATTATATTGAGTTTAGTTCTTTGATTTATTTCTCTTTGCTTACACACACACAACCTTTGTGCTTATTGTATTTATATTCATAGTATAATTGGATTGTGGGATTGTGTAACCTAGAGAGTAAGCTTATAATTCGTTCTCATCCATTGTAGAGAACAAACACTTTGTATAGTGCTTAATTGTGAGATTCACATTGTATTGCACTAGTACACCGAGATGAGTGTGTGGTGAGAGTCGGGGTTGCTTCCAAGAGGAGTTGCATCAGTTGACGAACCTAGGAAGAGGTTGTATCCGAGCACTTGAGGAATGACACGGAGAGACCAACACTTAGAGGGTGTGGAGTGTAGTTACATTGTTGTATTGTGTGGTGTAAACGTTATTCGCGTGATCGTAGAAAACACAGTTGTGATAGTGGATTTCTCCCCGGGAGTGGGGAGTGGAGACGTAGGACGGAAGGTCCGAACTCCATAATCATTTGCTTGTGTTTGAGCTTGCTTTGGCGTTTCATTTGTGCTTAGTATTTATTCTTTCTTGTTGCCATAGTCTATTGCCCTATCACATTTGTAGATTGTTTTTTTCACCCTTGTTTTAGTTTATATATCTTTGCATATATTTCACTATATATCTCATTGCTAGGATATTGCTCTTTGTTCATATTGCTTATTCTTACTTGTAACATATTGTATATCTATCTTACAAGAATAATTTAGTAATTAGTTTTAATTGGCATAAAATCGGATTAGATTAGCATAAGACCCTAATCACCCCCCCCTCTAGGGCCTAACAACAACAGGCCAGGAGGCTCACGTGAGTGTGAGACACCAAATGGTGGCTCGCGCATGCGAGCCACCAAATGGTGGCTCGCACCCATGCAAGCCACCACGATTATTTTGGCCTCCCAAACCTCCCAAAATGCGGATTTCGATGTTTTTTAAGGATTCTTTCGTTCCAGGACCTCCCCAACTATTTTGAAGCTATCCATAAGTACGGTTGAGCGGTTATCAACTGCAGATAACGTCAAAACACTTAATCTTATCAAAAAATACGGCGACAAAATCCTATAAATAGAAGCCCAGGATCTTCATTAGAGAGGATCTCAAATCTGAGGGCGATGTGCTGTCAAATTGAACAGTAAACCTCAAATTTCAGAGGAGAACTGGCAGATCTTGGCGAACTTTTTCATAAAGAAAAAACCTTCGAAAGATTTGAGATTCTCTCTCCCTCTTTCCTTCGGATCAAATTTTCTTTTGATCTCGAGAAGAGCCACAATCTCGCTTGGTCGTGATTGTCGCTGCTGCAATTGTTTCCTTCATGAAACAAGATCATAATTAAGCTTGTCAACCGGATCTGATGCGTGACGGTTCACGGACTAATGCGTCTCCGGCACAGGTAAAGATCCCACGCAAAGCAACAGGAGATAAACTACTGATGCGTTTTGTTGGATAAAGTTGTAATCTTTAATTTTCATTGTAAGAAGATCTTATAAAAAGATTGATTTTTCTTTCAATTTGAACTTGTAATCGATAAACGGTGTAACAAGTTTAACAGCAATGGAAAAAGCAACTTTTGATGAAAACAGTGATTACAAGTGTGTGAGATTGTGAAGGTTTTAGGTGAGCTAGAAAACTGATTGTGAGGTGTAAACATTTTAGGTGAATGTTGAAAACCCGTTGTGATAGTGGATTCTCCCCCAGAGTGGGGAACGGAGACGTAGGTCTGAAGGACCGGACTCCGTGATCATCTTTGTATGTTTGTGTTGATCATTTTCACACTATCTCATTTGTATTTTAGTTTATATTTATATCTCCCTTTGTTTATATTACATATCCTTGCACATATAAGTTGTTGAATATCATACTTACTAGGATATTTGTTAATAAGTTTTAGTTGGCATTAATATCAGATTAGATTAGCACAATACCCTATTCAACCCCCTCTAGGGTAATTTCATATCTTACATGTCAATATAGGTGTACTTAGACTTTTACCTAATCACAGTTCTCATTGAGTTGTGTATAACAGTTCTTGTTAGGTGCATCCCGAAACATAAGTAGATATTGAGATGTCAATATGGGATTCATCTCTCCCAGTATAGGGGGTTGATGTCATGAGATTGTTTGATATAACTATAACCTGGAAATCCTTCGTCGAGGTGAATAAGATAAATTGAGTGTCAGTTTGAGCTTAAAGGTTATGAGTTTAATATCAACAAACACTAATCAAGCTATTAGGGTTTGACAGTTTACTATACCCTAGGCTTGATAGTTTGACATGGTTTGATAAAGAGACCGAACTATACAGTATTATCACTGAGTGATCCTGATAAAATTAGGTAAGCATCTTGCAGACCTTTATCACAACTTATACACGAGTTGTGTTCATGTGTAGCTTGCACCTCTGTTGTACTTATGGATATGATCCACTATCGAGTTTTAAGTTAGGCCCTAGAGTCACACCAAGAGCGTGATTGAATCCTATGAAATACAAATTTATAGAGTAATGTGTATGATTGATATGCATATATGTTTTTTTTCGGATACACATAAACGATTATATGTATTGGTATAATCAGAATGCAATGTGTTTTAAGAAATGATTTCCAGAATTTTTTCCATAAAGTTAACTTTTAGTCAACTAGTTTACTTTGTGGTCAACAGTTGACTTTTGCTCAACTGGTTGATTTTTTGGTCATAATATGATGATTTATTAGTTAAAGATTGGAAAAATATCAAATATCGTATTTATGAAATACCATATTAGTAATCATGATGTGGTATTTTTATTTATGAAATACACATTTTATTATACCATGATTAATGAGTTATTAGATGAGTCATTAAGTGGTATGGTTTGGGAGCATAGTATTGAGCACATGGTTTTGATTTTTCATGACTCATTGCATGACTCATGAGATGAGTCATTACATGACTCATAAATAGAATCATTACTTTTGATGACTCATGTCATGACTCATGAGATGAGTAATGATATATCTTACTCTATAAATATGAGCTCTCTCTCTCTCTCTCTCTCTCTCTCTCTCTTATTGAAAGGTTAATGAACGAATGAAAACTTGGCTAAGTTATTTTCCATAATAGAATAAGAGAGTTCTACATCTTACTAAACACTAGAAATCTTTGAGTACGAGAAAGTAGTATGGTTTTAAGAACCCCGGGGTGGATATCTTGCCTTGTGTCTCAAGAAGCCTCCAATTTTTCTAAGTTCACTTGAAGTTTTGGAGATCCACCACAAGGAGCATGAGCTAGGGGTTGTTCGATCAAGCATTGAATCACGCTTTGCATGTTTCCAAGTGTCGTTCTTCTGAAGAGAGCGCATCTCCTCCTCCATAGCTTTCTTCCACCTGATCAAATCAGAGCTAGCCTCTGCCTCCTTGAATGTAGAAGGAACAAAATCATCAACGACCTCTGTTGATAAGACATATGCAACCATGACATCATTATATCTAGTTGGCCGACGAATCACCCTTCTCAGTCTATTTGCTGCAATAGACTTCTGAGCATGACCCTGTTCTTGAGTCTCACCATCCACTATATCCTCTAACTGCCCGACTGTCATCCCATTTCCTTCCAGTGTTACCTTTGTAGGAGCCTCAATGGATACAATGCTATCTGGAGTGGGTGGAGTCACATCATCCTCCACCTGCTATGATATCCCTCTTGTCTGGTCTCCCTCCACCTGCTGAGGGACTTGAGGCCTCATCATGTACACCTCGTCGAATGTAACATCTCTTCTAATAACTATCTTCTTGTCCTGTGGATCCCACAATTTGAAGCCTTTTACTCTTTCTCTAAAGCCCACAAAGACTGCTTTCTTTGCCCTCGGATTCAATTTACCATCACTGACATGGTAATAAGCTGAACACCCAAATATCTGAAACGAATCATTGTCACTAGCCACCGAACCAGACCAATGCTTCATAGGAGTCTTCCCCTGTATCGTAGTGTATGACAACCTATTCACGAGATGGCTCGTATAAACCAATGCCTCGGCCTAAAAGGATCTTGGCAATCTACTCTGCGCCATCATACAATGCACCTTCTCCAGCAAGGTATGGTTCAATCTCTCAGCCATCTTGTTCTGTTACGGGGTCTCACGTACTATGAAGTATCGACTAATGTCGTGATCCCGGCAAAACTGCAGAAAGGGATCAGTCTTATACTCTCCTCCATTATCCGAATGAAGAGTCTTCACCTTTCTACCTGTCTGCAGCTCCACTTTCTTCTTCCACTCCAAAAAAATATCCAGGAATTCATGTTTATGCTTCATAGGGTATACCCAATTTCTCTTGAAATAATCGTTAATGAAAGTGACAAAATAGTTAGCCCCACCAAGTGATGTATGCTTGGAAGGGCCCCAAATGTCTGTGTGAATGTAGTCCAATATACCTTGGGTATTATGAATAGCGGTGCCAAACTTCCCTCTCGTCTTCTTCCCTAGTAAATAGTGCTCACATAGCTCCTTCTTCCAGGTCTTAGCATCTTTCAATAGCTCCGTTTCTCTAATGATTGCAGGGACTTATCTCCTATGTGTCCTAGTCTCATGTGTCATAACGTGGTAGTGTCCTCCTCTGTAGTGATAGAAGCTGTCATACCCCCTTTAACTGTCTTGCCTTTCAAATAGTATAGAAAGTTTTTCCTGACTCCTCACATCACCACCATAGAAACTCTTCTTGACCTTCGCTGTAGCATCCTCTAAGGTCATCCAATAACCAGCTGCCTCCAAAGTACCAAGAGAAATAATGTTCTTCGTCAACTGCGGCACGAACCTCACTTCTTTCAATTCTCTCACCACTTCGTCATGCATCCTACTCAGGACTGAACCAATACCACCAATAGGGCATACATGTTCATTTCCCATAAGCATGACATCCCCTCTTTCCAGCTCCTCAAAGCTAGAGAACAAATCCCTCCTAGAACATATGTGATATGTGGCTCCTGAATCCAACATCCATTCCGTGGAGTCGGCATAGCAAACCGACGGAAGTGCAGGACACGAATAGCCCAAATAATCTTACTCTGAATGTTCATCAATATCTTTTGCAACATTCACTTTTGAAGCTTGTACAACTTTTTCCCTGTTCTTCCCGGCTTTTTCCTTCCACTTTGGGCAGTCAATCTTCCAATGTCCTTTTTCTTTACAATACCGATATTAATTTCTACCAACACTCTTATGGGCACCTCTATTCTTCAATTTTGAGTGGTTGTACTGGCGGCGGTTTAAATCACGGTCTCGAACTGCTAGTGCATCTCCCGATGCTTTCTCTAATGGTTCATCATCACTCTTCCTCAACTCATAATTCACCAAAGCTGAGGTCACCTCGTTATAGCTAATAGTAGTTCTTTAATTAATCATATTTTGAATGAACGTACCATAATCATCCTTGGGCAACGAACACAAAAGTAACATCGCCTGGTCTTCATCCTCAACCATGATATCCACATTGGCCATATCTGAAAGTAGCTTCGTGAAATTATTAACATGCTCTCTGATGGAAACTCCCCTCTTCATATTGAATTGGTAAAATCTCTTCTTCAAGTGAAGCCGATTCTCAATGCTCTTCCTAAGATACTTCTCATTGAGTGTTTCCCATATTCTCTTCGCCGACGACTCGTTCATTACGTTATAAATAAGATCTGACATCAAGCATGACCGAATAACTCCACAAGCCCTATTATTCATCTTCTTCCAAACCTTATCCTCTATATCCTCGGGTTTCTCTTGTAACTCAAGAGTCTCCTCCAAATTCTGTGCATCCCAGGCGTCCATCACCTGACATCTCCACAATCCGAAATTAATCTTGCCGTCGAACTTTGAAACATTAATCTTTGTGTTATTGATGCTCAGACTCTGTATCGCCTTCATAAGAGACGAACTTGATGTGCTTGCTTCTCCCATGTTGTCGATCTAACTCTTCAGATAGGAATCCTTCACCCAATCCTTCGAACAAGCCTCAAGCAAACCTGAAGCTCTGATATCACTTGTTGTGCGCAGCGAAAATTTCAGCAGTATTTCAGGTGTACAATAAGAGAGTAGATCTTAACTAAATCTCTGTTTCACAAAGGAAACAAGAACCGAAAGTGATATATCTCAACAAAGTGGGATATACACTCTTCCTCTCATTAGTTCTAGGACTGACTTGTAGAAGGAACCTAAGCAAGCTATTACAAATCACAGCAAGACAAACTAATTTTACGTGGTTCGGCAAGTTGCCTACGTCCACGGGGCAAGGAGGGGGGAGATCTATCATTAGAGAGAAAGAGAATACAAATAGAGTTTACAATCACACAAGGTATTACAAATAAAACCCTCAAACAATCTCTCAAAAGGGATGCCCAAACTCTCTCAAAGTCGGCTCCAAATAGTGCTCAAAATCTCCTCCAAATCAGCCGAAAGTCCTCTGTAGTTTGCTACAGCCGAAAAAAAATCTCTGCCATTTTTTTTTCTTTTCTTTTTCCCCTTGCACACAACCCTAGAAAGTCACAACCCTATTTATAGGAGGTTGATGAGGAATAACTGGTGGGCTTGGTCTGCTTAACTTGGGTGTTCTCGGGAACACCTCCTCACGCGCAAAGAAGGGATACACGGTTGTGGCCCCCACTCACAATCCTCTACCTCTCTCTCACTTCTGCACCCTCTCCTTACCTTTTCCTTTCTCGCATTTAATGTACTAGTCGTGAACACGTGCAAAGCACGACATGTTATTTTTTCCCCGACACAGTAATCTCGATTTATGCTACAGTAATTTTTAAAAAAGTTTGAATTGCTACAGATCTGCATCTGCTACAGTTTTTAAAAATATTGTACTATTCCCATGTGATGTAGTATTTTTTCAAAAAACAGTACAGTATCCAGTATCAAGTAGCTACAGTAATAGTGCTATAGTAAATGTTACTGTATCATTTACTGTAGCACGGATAGTGAATCTTAAGTTCTCCCATTTGTATAGAGGAGTAGATTGCAAGCTCATTAAAAATGTTGTTCCATTTCAAAATACCCATATAAATTCAAATTTACGTCTCACCTAATTTTACATCTTACTACATCCCCTCTCTCTCTCTCTCTATGCGTTCTGGGTGTTCAAGTTCAAGGAAGAAGAAATGCACAGGAGCTTTGATGCAATTTGGGAAAGTTATGCATGTATTCATTTCGGCATTCAATTTCTTTGTTTTGGCTTTCAGTTTCTTCATTTCGGCATTCAAGTTTCAATTTTTATTCAGTTATTTTAATTCAACTGTTCATTTAGTTTCTGCATTTATTACTCCTTCCATGTCCTCCTATGAGGGGTTGTTTGGTTCCTTTTTTTTGGGTGGTAAAAGTAGGGAAAGCTGTCAAAAATGTCAGCTTTTTGGCAGCTTTCCCCCAAAATCACCCCTTAAAAAGATGATTTTAGGGGAAAGTTACCAAAAAGCTAACATTTTTGGCAGCTTTCTGCCCTTTTACCAACCAAAAAAACCTATCCAAACAGCCCCTGACTGTTTCTAATTTTGGGGAAAGCTAGATTTCATTTATAGCAATTTAGTCCACAGGACTTTAAAATGCTATTTGAATATAGTTACAAATCTCAGATATATATATTTATATATTTATGGAAATGTTTAATTCTTTGAATTTTCTATAGCAATATTTATAAATTTTAAGGAATGTTTAATTTTGAATGTTCTATGGCAATATTTATAGATTTGTAGACTTGTTTAATTCTATTAGGTACTTTATTATTTCAGCATGAAGTTTTTTCACTTCTATGGCACTGTTTTATTATCAAGTTGTTAGTTAGAATAAACTCTGTATCAAGTTATCAAGTTATTGAATGTTCTATGGATGTTTTAGTTATTGCAATTGAATGTTTTATTTATTTGCAATGTTTGCAAAACTCAAAGATATTTACATATTTAATTTTTTGGTCAACAAAAAGATTTTATTCATCAACCAGTATGAGAAAATTTTGTACATCAAGATCTCAAAACTGTTTTTTTGAGATATCAAAAACTTATAACCAAAAGCTCTAAAAAAGAAAACAAAAGAAGAGCATTTATAATGAGATTAACCAGGCTTTGTTTTCAGCTGAGATCGATGAATTCAGATTTGAGATCAGTATATCCATCTTTATGTCCTTGATCAAACATTCAACACTTCTATTCTTAAGTTTAAAGATCCTGGCATTTCTTTCTCCCCAAATCCTGTAAATTGTAGCTGAAAATGCCATGTGCTTGATCCCTTGTTTGAATCCTTTCCCCCTCACTCTTGTACAAAACCAGTCTAATAGAAGTCTCCAATCGCAGGACTTCTAAGTGGATTCAAGCCAGTTCATGATGTCATTCCACACCTCACTTGAAAAACTGTAATCGAAGAACAAGTGATTTCTATTTTCCAAGTTGTTGCCAGAACATAAGTTGCATACATTTGTATTAATGACTCCCCTCCTCAACAACCTGTCTTATGTAAACAGTCGGTTGTGAACAACAAGCCAACAAATGAGGTAGCTCATCCTTTCCCATACAGTATCTTGCCATGGAACTCTATGTATAACAGGGGAAAAAGCATTGTATAAAGTTGATAATTGAGCTTTTGAATTACCAAAACAGGAGCACAGGAACTGGACTAGATTATCAATCCCTCCATAGTGCATCACGGCTTTATCTTTCTTCTTCAACATTTGTTTCCATATCCAAGAATCCCATGAACCCAGTTGATCCATAAAGATTCTTCATTTATATGAATGGACCACAAGTTTTTCAAAACTGCAGCCAAATTCCATGTATAGGCAAAAAAAACCCCAAGACCACCCTGCTTTCTTCCTAGGCATATACAGTTTCCCAAGCAACGAGAGGAGCTTTTGAAGTTTGATTTGTTTTACTCCAAAGGAAGTTCCTACACATTTCATCAACTGTGCGGGTAACATTTACAGGCAATATATAATTTGAAGTACAATAAACTTGCACCCCCAGAATGACACTCCTGATGACTTGTAATCTACCAGCATAGGTAAGATTTTTTATGTTTCAGCCAAATCTGAAGTTGGTTAGACACTTTGTTTATGAGTGCATTGCAATCCCTATACGATATAGTTTCTTACAAATGAGAGGGACACCCAAGTATCTGATTGGAAAATTTCCTTCTTTGAATCTACCAGCATAGGCAAGATATTCACATATTTATTATGGCAATATTTACAAATTTGTGGAATGTTTAATTCTACTATTTTATTAGTTCAACAGAAATATTTTTTTCCTTTTAAGCACTGGTTATTATTGAATTTTACTTTATCAAGCTATTAGAATACAATTTGTATCAAGTTATATAGTTATTGAATGTTCTATAGATGTCATATTTATTGAAATTGAATGTTTTATTTTTTTGGTAATAGCAGTTGCTTCTTTTGGGATTGTGGCATTATTACTTCCTCGCAACTCATGAACAGCTTACTCAAGATATCAGATACTAACTCTACTAAAAGAGACATCAACAAGTTTAATAATATAAGGAAGTCCTGAAGCAAATTTACTAAGGGGCTGTTTGGTTCGCTATTATAAGGGGTGTAAAACTCGAAAAACCCCTCCACGTCAGATTTTTAGTCATCCACGTCAGTTTTTTTGTTTTCGTACATTTCTTTGTGCCGCTTTGGTTCGCTCGAATGGAAGAGGGAAAACTCTGCTGAAATCACCGCCAACTAAGATTTTTTTCCCTCTACGATTTCCTTCCCCAACCAAGTGAAATTGATGAAAACTCTGCCACGTCAGATTTTTTTTCCTTCTCTGCTTTGTTTACAAAAGTTTTTCTTTTTTTCCATGCGAACCAAACACAAGAAAAATAAATACATTGGTTTCCCACCATTTTTTATGTGCGAACCAAAGCAAAACAATCTATTTCTTGGAAAATTTTAGAAAACTCAAAAATTGTGTTTCTTTACATAGAATTGCATTTCTCTATATCAAGGAAACGAACCAAACAGCCCCTAAAACAAACCTCGCTTATAATCCGGGATGAGGTACCTATGATGCTTAGATTTGCATTTGATGCCGTTGACAGGTATTTAAGAGATATTTGGCTAAAGAGATAATAAAGTAATAGGTAACAAGCTTTTTGGAGGATTCACAATGGTTCTAGGAGGAGATTTTAGACAAATACTACTGGTGGTTCCTGTTATCTTGACTCGGTCTTGTGTGACCAAATAACCATTTTTTAGTTGAGAAAATCGTGTTAAAAGGGTTTGTTGAAAGAAAATCTCTCAGAGGCAGTTTTGAGGGGGTGGAAATAATGTGTTTGGCATCTATAAAAGGTAGAGTATTCTCCTTGAGAAAATGCAACACAAAAACAAACCCCCTACCTGTTACCGGAGCCCCCTCAAAGAAACTCATCGTTCTTTTCTATTTTTCTTTGTTCACGATCACTGGTATCAGAGCCGAAGGTTCTCCACCATCTTCAAATCCCGCTGCTATTTTTCCCAACAAGGAAGAAGAACTCTCTCACTTCAACTTCTTGAGCAAGTACGTGACTCTCTGTTGAGGTCTGCCAACCACTCGTTTACCACTCATTTATTTTTTTTACCTAGCCACGCACATCTAGCCTGTCCATATCCTAGCCTACTCTTTGTCATACATTTATTTTTTTTACCTAGCCACGCACATCTAGCCTGTCCATATCCTAGCCTACTCTTTGTCATATATCCGCCGGCCTACATCTACATGTTCATCTACACGTTCATAGTCTAGCCTGCTTTTTATCATAAATCCGCTGGCCTACATCTACAAGAGCCTGTTCAAAGCCTAGCCTACTCTTTGTCATAGATCCGCTGGCCTACATCTACATATTCATAGCCTAGCCTACTTTTTGTCATAAATCCACTGGATTGGGATCCTCTACTAATAAGGAGGTTCCTAATATCTCCTAATGGGATCTTGGCCTTTGATTTATCAATCAAAGTCCAAGATCTCCTCATGAGCAAAAGTAGGGGGAGGATAAGGATGAGATCTTGGCCTTTGATTGATAAATCAAAGGCTAAGATCTATTTTTTAGGAGATATTAGGAACACTATTTATTAGTAGAGGATCCCAATATAAATCCACTGGCCTACATCTACAAGAGCCTAGCCTGTAGTTCCAAGATGATGAAATATGACTTGATACATGCATATATTAGTAGATCAAATATTTGGATTCACTGTGAAGTATTCACTCTAACACAGAATATACGAATTCAAGAAAATAGTGAAAGCAATGAAGGAATGAGAAAAGATGAATTCAGTTAGTGGGTTTTGAACGTTGGTAACGGTACTAATATTTCTAATCTAATGATATAAATGAATAGGATAAATAGTCAAAAATTAAAATCCCAAAGTAGTTAATCATCGAATCAATCGGAAAGCCAATTAAGACATTGTCTCCTGCATATATAAGGGTATTCTCTACAACTATTTAGATACAAGCACTAGTAGAAAAACGAACAATCTAGACGGAACAACCTAGACGGAAAAAATTTCCGTCTAGGTTGAGTCAAACTAGACGGAATTTTTCCGTCTAGGTTGATCCGTCTAGATTGGGTCAAACTAGACGGATAATTCTGTCTAGTTTGACAAATAAGATGAAAAATCAACTTAGATGGAATTTCGTCTAGGTTGCTGGTCAACCTAGACGGAATTCCGTCTAGGTTGATGGTCAACCTAGACGAAATTTCCATCTAGGTTGACCATCAACCTAGACGGAATTCCGTCTAGATTGACAAGCAACCTAGACAGAATTCCGTCTAGGTTGCCTAGGGCAACCTCACCTCAGCCGCCGCCCCCCCTCTTTTCTCAATCTTTCTTCCCCTCCCCCCTCTATCTCTCTCTTCCTCCCCCCCTCCCCTCTCGGCAGCCCCTTCCCCATCGGCGTGTCCGTTCTTTCATCTGTCTAAAAGGTATGTTTTTTCTACCAAGCTTTAGAATTTTTAAATTTTTATTATTTATTGTTGAATTTAGTTTAAAAACCCTAATTTATGATAAAAAAATAAACGAGTTCAATTCTGAAAACCCTAACTTAACTACATGTTAATTCATTTGAACAACACCAGTAATCATATTTTTTTTAAACACTTATAAACCCTAACTCATTTAAGTTTCATTCGTGCTATAAGTATGTGTGATTATTTAAGTTTGTGATGTGAAAGTATGTGAAATAATTTTTTTTTTAAAAATAGAGTGATATATAACACATTATAAATTTTTATAATGTGTTATAATCCAATTTAGGTGAATAAAAAAATAACGTTATCCCTAGACTTCCGTCCAATAATTATATCTAACTATTTGGACTTATAATATATGATATACGACTCAAATTTAGGTAGGAGACGAAGTTTTCTCCCAAAAATGAGCGTTTATTTTATATTATAGGAATAAAAAATTGGTACTGAAATTCGTAATTATTGGATCTGTCCTTCTCGGACGGGTTAGGAATATAGTTGTGCATACATCCAACTTTGTATACTTTGTATATTTTCATTCTTGAAAGTTTTGGCAGCACCTATTCGTTGTTCTCCGTGTACAATAAGCATATGTTATTCTATGTTTCGGGTTATAACTGATACGCATAATAACATCCGCACAGTGTATAGGGAGAACACCGGGTAGGTGCTGCCAAAATTTTCATGAAATGAAAATATACAAAGTATATAAAGTTGGATGTAAGCACTACTATATTCTTAATGGATAGAAGCCTTCCAATGACAGCCGCAAGATTAGCTTGGAAGCATGTTGATAAAATTTATCCTCGTTTTGCCGAAGATTGCTGAAATCTAAGATTGGGTCTATCAAGCGACGGATTCAATACATCTGGGGTAATGAGCTCTGGCTGGTCTACGTGGCCAGTTGTATTAATGCCATATAATTTACCTTCATTGCTTTGTATGAAATAGCCATTTATGTTACTTTCATTACTGATACCCGGTAGGCATGCTCCGGGAAATGATATTGATGTCTACTTAGAGCCTCTAATTGATGAGCTAAAACAATTATGGTCTGAGGGTATTTTAGTATATGATGCCCATTTAAAAGAGTCGTTTAGATTACGGGCTATTCTATTATGGACGATTAATGATTTTTCAGCTTATGCTAATCTGTCTGGGTACTCTACGAAGGGCAAGTGTGCTTGTCCTGTATGTGATCCAGAATTTGAAGCTCTTTAATTATCACATAGCCGAAAGAGTTGTTATTGGTTTAATCGAAGGTGGTTGCCCTTGAGTCATAAGTACAGAAAATTATCAGCTAAGTTTGATGGCACATTTGAGAAAATAATGAAGTCGTGTCAATTGACAGGTAATGAGATCGTTCAATTACTTGAGGGGTTTCCAAAAGTTGTGTTTGGAAAAAAACGCTATTCTAAATTTAACCCGCTTGAAGTAAGAGATTACTTAAAGTTAAAAAAGCCATTGAAGCGTAAGCGAAAGGTCCGTAAAATGCAAGTTGAGGACGAAACCCAAAAATTACCTAGAGGATGGACTAAATTTAGTATCTTCTTTCAGCTACCTTACTGGCAAAATCTTAAAATCCGACACAACTTAGATGTTATGCATATTGAAAAAAATATATATGATAACATAGTATAAACTCTCCTATAAGATGCAAACAAGTCGAAGAATGATCTACGGGCACGCCAAGATCTGACTGCTTTGAATATCCGAAATGATTTGCAAGCTCAAGACGTTGGCCTTAAAAAATTAAAGTTGCCTCCGTCTCGTGTTACAATGTCAAATGATCAGATACAACGAGTTTGTGAAATTCTCAAATCAGTAAAGTCGCCAAATGGTTACTCTGCTAACATTTCAAATAATGTCCAGGTGCAAGAGAGAAAACTCTTAGGTCTGAAGACACATGATTATCACGTTCTTCTCCATTAATTGCTCCCTGTTGCAATCTGTAACAATATGGATAAAGAAGCGTCAAAGATTATTATTGAGTATTGTGGATTTTTTAGAAAATTATCCTCTAAAGTCATAGATGTAGATGACTTTAAGAAACTTGAAGCCGATGTCCGAGTTACTCTATGCAATATGGAAGTAATATTCCCTCCTTTATTTTTTATAATTATGGTCCATCATACCCAGCATCTTACAAGAGAGGCTAGAATTGCCGGTCCTGTTACTTATCGTTGGATGTATCCGATTGAAAGGTAATTTATGATTTTTCTTATATTTATTAATTTTATACGCGTTTTTAAAATTACCGTGCTAATAATTAACTTTTATGATTATAAGATACTTGGGCTGCATGAAAAACAATGTTCGCAATCGAGCTCGTCCCGAGGGCTCGATAGCTGAAGGATACGTGGCTAACGAATGCTTTGTGTTTGCATCACGTTACATGCGTAAGAAGAAAACCACATCTCAAGCACCTCAAAAGGAGAGGAATAGGAATGCAGCGCATAATATTCAGAAAAGACATAGGAAAGAATTTTCTGATTGGTTAAGATTTGATGTAAGTGTTTTACAATTAATTATTGAACATTCATAATATAACATCGCCTAAATATTCTCAAATTGTTTGTCTTAGGTTGAAAAATCACTTCTTGATGATACTACATTACCAGATGAAATTATTATCCATGCACAACGTCCTTATCACGAAGTGAGACGTTATAATGAGCATTTGGTCAATGGATATAAATTTCGAACGCTAGAGACTGATGATAGGAGGGTAACTCAGAACAGTGGGGTCATGGGCTTGTTTGCTCAAGAATGTTTTTCAAGTATAAGAGATCAGAATCCAATTCTAGCTGACATATTATATTATGGCCAATTAGAAGATATCGTTGAGGTAATTTACGGGTTTGGTAAACCAAAACAATGTACTTACACGATGTTCAAGGTTCGGTGGTGTCCTGCAAAAAAGCAAAAGGATCATTATGGATTTACACTAGTCAATCTTCACCGAGAAGTATATACGGATGAGAAATTCATTTTCGCAGAACAAGCTGATCAGTGCTTCTTTGTGAAAGATCCGAATGTCATGTCTGATTGGGTGGTTTTGTACAAGGAGCCAAGATCTGTTGTTCTTCCTAATAACAATGAAAAAAATATTAAAGAAAGTAAAGATAGTTATAGTGAACCAATTGGTTCATCTGATGATGTTTGGCAAAAAATCTCTTACACACAGAATGTGGCGCTGGATGTAGGTATGAACTATATATGTTACACCACATTATCAGTTTTTATCTTATCATAATAAAAACAATAATGCATTTCATAACAACATATCTCATGAGCATGTATACAATTTTTTCTTAACAATTGTCTTTATTAAATTTGCAGATGAGGAGAAGGATTAGGAGGCTCTTTGACCAGTCGGTTGATCGATCACGGAGTATCACCCCAGGTAGTGGTGCTGATGATCCACTACCATCTCCAGATGCAGGTATAAAAATTAATTAATACTTTAATATATTTTATAAATTTTTAGTTATCTAGCTCATAGTGTTCATTTGTTGTAAATGCGGGATATTCATCACCCGGCGGTTCTGATGCAGCACCTGAACCATCCGACACAGGTATTAAATATTTAATAATTAATAATGGTCAATTAAAATTTAATATTAATGATTCTTCTTTCTTATGTAGGTTCTACTTGGACCCCGACACATATCCATCATATACATTCCATATTGACTTGCGGCCAAAGACACAGGACTATCTCAGTTTACCCTTACCTCTGGACTCTCATAAGTCCAAGGCTGACTCAAGGAAGTGCTACCCACGTGCTGCGAGAAAGTTACATGAAATGCTTCCTATGTTGGAGACTAGGAAAGCTGATGCACTTGCAGCAAAAGAAAGAGAGATAGCGAATGGTAAATTGTATAAATAATTTTAATTTTCATATTTGTATATTATATGATATATTATCATGTTGTTATTATTGTAGGTGCTAAGTCAGATCGCATAGAGGGACGACGTGGCGGAGGTAAGCCTGATTCTAAACAACCGCCAAGAGGAATGAGGGGCATTATTAGGTGGAATAGTTCTAATTTGCCCGTTGGTCCTTGGTCGACCCGATTGAATGCATATATTGGGGTTCTCGTGCGTAGAGCGACCATTATCAACCCTTATTTTCAATTTCGAGAACTACCATGGAGCGCATACGAGGCGATATGGACAGAGCTTATGGTAACTACATATTGCTATTACTTTTTATTTATTAATAATTAGTATTTGATATTAAATTATCTTTCCTAAATGTGTATGTAAATCTACAGGACTGCTTCTGCCTTGAGGACTTTGAGGGGGCTTGGAATTATGTGTTCAATGTCAAGGTTGAAGCAGTTCTCAAACAATGGAGGCATGAGATCAAACATGAAACCTATGACAGGTATGAGGAGGACTGGCAGAGGTTTTTAAACCTCGACGCCCGAGTTGACGAGGTTCATTTCACAGCTCTCCTCATGTATTGGGACAGCGATGCCTCCAAGGTTAGTTTCATGAAAATTACTTTATACTTTTAAGATATTAATTTATTGCATATTTGCTAATTTTTTTCTTTTAAAAAAGAATAAATCCACGAAGGGGTCAGAAAATAGAAGAAAGAAGCTGCATGACCACCACTTGGGCTATCCCCCGACACAGGTATTAAATATTTAATAATTGATAATGGTCAATTAAAATTTAATATTATTGATTCTTCTTTCTTATGTAGGTGCTACTTGGACCCCGACATATCCATCATATACATTCCATACTGACTTGCGGCCAAAGACCCAGGACTTTCTCAGTTTACCTTTACCTCCGGACTCTCATAAGTCCAAGGCTGATTCAAGGAAGTACCACCCACGTGCTGCGAGAAGGTATCAGGAAATGCTTCCTATGTTGGAGACTAGGAAAGCTGTTGCACTCGCAGCAAAAGAAAGAGAGATAGCGAATGGTAAATTATATAAATACTTTTAATTTTCACATTTGTATATTATATGATATATTATCATGTTGTCATTATTTTAGGTGCTAAGAAGGATCGCATAGAGGGACGACGTGGCGGAGGTAAGCCTGATTCTAAACAACCGCTAAGAGGAATGATGGGCATTATTAGGTTGAATAGTTCTAATTTGCCCGTTGGTCCTTGGTCGACCCGATTGAATGCATATATTGGGGTTCTCGTGCGTAGAGCGACCATTATCAACCCTTATTTTCATTTTCGAGAATTACCATGGACCGCATACGAGGCGATATAGACTGAGCTTATGGTAAGTGCATATTGTTTTAGATTTTTATTTATTAATAATTAGTAACTGATATTAAATTATCCTTACTAAATGTGTATGTAAATCTACAAGACTGCTTCTGTCTTGAGGACTTTAAGGGGGCTTGGAATTATGTGTTTAATGTCAAGGTTAAAGCAGTCCTCAAACAATGGATGCATGAGATCAAACATGAAACCTATGACAGGTATGAGGAGGACTGGCAGAGATTTTTAAACCTCGATGACCGAGTTGACGAGATTCATTTATCGGCTCTCCTCATGTATTGGGACAGCGATGCCGCCAAGGTTAGTTGCATGAAATTTAGTTTATAATTTTAAGATATTATTTCATTTTATATTTACAGATTTTTTTTAAAGAATAAATCCACGAAGGGGTCAGAAAATAGAAGAAAGAAGCTGCATGACCATCACTTGGGCTCACACTCCTACGCCAATCTGGAGGATGTTTATTGTCAGGATATGGTATTAATGTCATTTAAAGATTTAAAAGATCTTAATGTTTAGTATGATTATAAAATCTCATAATTTATAATATGACAGGAGAAATCATTAATGCCGATACACTTGAGGGCAAAAGCAGCATATGGTACTTTCCGTGAACAATATAGGGGTGATGAGAAGAATCGGGATAAGATCACGGCAAATCTCGAGTTAGTGGTGAGACTTATACATATCTTGAGTAGTATTATTAATTCTATTTTGTTAACATTACGAGGAAACGAGAACACAAATAATATGGTCATTATCTTGAATTAACTATAAATTTATGCTTTAGGAGGGATTTGAGACTGCATCCAAGGAGGCTGCATCTGTGTACATTTCGCAGGAGGAGGAACAAACCGAGCCGGACCCTCACATGCTTTCTGCAGGGGAGAACATCAATCTTACACAAAACCTGATGGGTCATAATAGGTAAGGATGGTGAAAAATCGAATCAATTTGAATACTACATACTATTTATATTTGTTTACCATTATTGAATTTGAGAGCAAAGTTTAATATTTATTTCTCCCTAATAATAGGAGAGGAAGATATCCTCTGCATGGTGTCGGAGCTTCACCCGGTATAAGCATTAGATCGTCCACAGCATCCTCCACACCATCTACATCGATGATAGCAGCCACAAGCAGTTTCTAGGCTATGCCATTTGTCACACGTATCTCTGCGTATCTGATTGACAAAATTGACCCGGAGCTGCATATTCAAGTGACTAATGAGATGACTAGAGTTGCGCTGACGGCGAACTCGATGGACGATCTCATGGGGTATGTTATACAATATTTAGGCTGTGCTATTCCTTATAGCACGTATGGTGGTATTATACGGATCATTAGCTCGATTGGCGATAATTCCGACGCTAGACAGAGTAGTGCTCAGGTACCTTATTTTTTCTTATATTTATAAATTCATTTTTATCTAATATGTTATCAAACACCACATAATGATTATTCAATTAAACATTCAGAGTGGAGATATTGGAGGGAGCAGCACTCGTTCTCGTAATCGGGATAGAGATACCCCCGCCGACGACGATGGATGAGGTTTTTTTATTTTTAATGCAATAAATAGTTTTATTTGTTATAACACTACATTTATTCATGTCGTGTATCCTATCTTAGTCATGTGCATTGTTAGTATATATGTTGTTGGATGTGTATTAGACGGAACTGATTGATGTATATTTTGAAGTGGATGGTTGGATTTGTACAATGTGTTGGATTTGGTTATATTTGGTTTTTGAATGGAATTGTTATGAATTTTGATTATAATTGGATGGTTGAATGTATTCACGTGTACAGTATTTTCTGGATGTATTCAAATATTAATGTAATTGTACAGGAAAATATAAACTATAATTTTTTTTCTGGAAAAAAAGCAATCTAGACGGAATTCCGTCTAGGTTGTGAAAAACCAAACTAGATGGAAATTCCGTCGGGTATGGCATACCAGACGGAATTCCGTCTAGTATGCCAGACCAGACGAAATTCCGTCTGGTCTGTCATACTAGATGGAAATTCCATCTAGTTTGACAGACCAGACATAATTCCGTCTGGTCTGGCATACGAGACGAAATTCCGTCTCGTCTGCCATACCAGACGAAATTTCCGTCTGGTCTGTTAGACCAGACGGAAATTCCGTCTAGTTTGACAGACCAGACGTAATTTCGTCTGGTCTGACAAACTAGACAGAATTCTTTATTCCGTCTAGGTTGACTTCCGTCTAGGTTGATCAACCTAGATGGAATTCCATCTAGTTTGATTCAATCTACATGGAAGCAAAATAAACCACCCAAACTAGACGGAATTACGTCTAGTTGAACTAATCTAGACGGAATTTGAATCAACCTAGACGGAAATTTCCATCTAGGTTGATCGTTTTTCTACTAGTGAAGGTATGTAAAAGAGAGAACGAAAATAACACCAAGAAATAAAACTGCTGATATTGTGAACAATATTGTATTGGATAAATTTGAAGGTGATTATATAGTATATCTTAGTTCATATTCCACTCGTCAAACCTCATCAAATCTTCAAAACAAATGAGACAATCTGTCACACCCCAAATTTAGAGTTATTATACGGGATTTAATTTAGAGTGTGAAGCTAAAATTATACAATATTGTTGGTATTTTGTTGGAGAAAAGGCAATTTTGCCTTCATGAATAGTCCCACATGAAATAGTGTTATGAATACAATTAAAACGTACGCAGCGACTATACATTACAGGGAACGTTACGAAAATTTATAATGAACGTTACCGTTTTAATTGTAGAAATTATAATGGTTTTCTCAACCCTATATATACACCCATTATTCACATTTGGAAAATATAGAAACAATTCTCTCTTCTTCCTCTTCTCTCCTCTGCATATTATTTTCGTTCATATGTTGGTGTTATTTTAGGCAACCGTTCTCCGTCTGGCAGTCGGCCGCTTCCGGGGGTTTTTACTGCTTCTAGGGTAGTGTTTACACGACTGCTCATGATCAGACCAGACTTTCTTATTATTTTAATTCGGATTTATTTTACATGCTATAATTTTATTTGATAAATTTCTAACAATCTAGAAGATTGAGTAGTTTATAGCTATTGTTTTAAATCTGAAATTATTATTTTAAAAAATATTACTGTTCATTTTTAAAAAGTTTCGATTAATGTTCATATTATTTAAAAAAAGCTATTTAACGTTTACATAGAGCAATGTTCATCAGAGAATTATTTTCCTTATTTATAAAATTGTAATTACTATTCATTCTAGGCAAATATAGTTTTTGCAACCGTTTTCTTGCTTTATTTTAATTGTTGTAAATAATTATAATTAATTAATATTTGTCACTGTAGCAATTAAGTTTTTATGATAGTTACTGTAGCAAATTATCGTGTCATTTATAATAGTAAAAGTGTAAGTACTATTCAAAATGCAAACCACTATTCGCCAATACTGTTCATGCATTTACTGTTCATAGTTACTGATACAGTTTTACAATTACTGTTTACGTATTTATTATTAACAGTCATTATTCTCATATACTGTTAAGGAACAAGAAATCATTAGTGAACCGGTTCAAGTTTTTTTGGATTAATTGGTATCTAAGGCAAGGTTTAGGGGTTGCATAGCGCTCCGTAAGAAATAAGGTATTTAATTGATCTTTGATCTCCCTCTAGTACTATCCTTACCTGGCTAAACTATCCGAGTAAAACTTTGACCTTTTCACTTTAGGAGTTTTTGGTTAGGAGCTGATCTGCTTAAGTTTATGGTTTAGTGGTATTGACAAAAATCTTTTCATTTATAGATTTTGTTTTACAATCATATGCAGTATTATTAATTTATTACAAATCATTCGATATGGGTTTTCCATATAAGTAAGGCTTATATGTCATATGCTTATGTGATTGTATTTATTTGATAATTGTTATAATTTCATATGAAATATTTTATATTCAAGCATGAATAAGAGGACCAGAATTATGAGAATAATTTATATGCATAAATTTAAATTTGGAAAGTCTCTTTTATAGGCAACCAATTTAAATTTGAAAGGTTTTTTTTGTAGGCAACCAATTTAAATTTGTACGGTCTCCTTCGTAGGCAACAAATTTACAACCTCTTATAATATGAGAATTTAAAATTTATGCATATGAAGTATGAAATATACTTTAAGATATGAAATCATATTATAAAGTTCTCTTGAATGCTTTGCATGTAACTATTAGTAATTTCTTTCATGTATGTGCATATGCATGCATGTAAACATATAACTGCAGTATTTTAGTTCCACATTAGTTTGAAATGTTTAGATATTAAGGGCAAATTCTAACCCTACGCAGTTACATCTTCAGACATAGACTACGATCATTAATGATCATAGACCATGATCTTTTACGCTAACATGTTTTGATGCTCTATCATATTAATAGTGACTAGAAAGATTAATTTTTATTGCTCTTTATTTGACTACATGTATAATGTTTTCTCTTGAGATTTCGGGAAATGATTAAAGTTGATATAAATATGCTCCGTCAACTATTGTGCATAGTTACAGGAGATGTGATGAATCAATGTCCTAGAAAATCAAATCAATAGGTATGTCTGATAACTTATCTATATGATGAATAAAAGTTCTATTAAAATTAGTCCATCAAATAATTAAATTGCTATTAGGTTCTCTTATCCTTATAAGTTGCTTCAAATCAATCCCTCCTCTTGCTACTTGTACTCTTTCCTAGAAAGATTGATTTGAAAAATAACTTAAACAAGAAGGGGACCTAATGCCAAACAATACGAAGGACTAATTATAAAATAACTTGATACAATGACTGTCAGGCAAAATTGTGATTCTAGACTTTATAAAGTCTAAAAAGAATCTTGTTGACCCATTAACAAAGGGTCTATCCAGGAGTGTGGTTCTAAATTTATTGAGAGAGATGGGGTTAAGCTCATAGATGAGGTTACTGACAGCGGTAACCCAACCCTTATTTGGACACGTAGTCCCAATGTTAGTTCAATGTGGTAGAAACAAGCTGGACTAGTGACACTCGTGTGGAGCATTGACCTAGATATATTTATATATCATTATAGTAGCATGTGCTACTTCCCCTTCTCTATGATGACGATGCTCATATATTTATATATCATTATAGTAGCATGTGCTACTTCCCCTTCTCTATGATGACGATGCTCTTATGATACAGCTGGTTAGTTATAGTAGCATGTGCTACTTCCCCTTCTCTATGATGACGATGCTCTTATGATACAGCTGGTTAGGCTGAATTTTACTCTTAATAAATCCAACGCGTGTATTACGAAGGGTATGATATCTAGCTATAGTACCCTTGGAGGACTTACCTACATGAGAGGAACTATGATACAGCTGGTTGGAGGGGAAGTTGGGCTAACCCCTAGAAACTCTCATGATTCGGTTTTTTGTGAGCATGGCCTTTAACGCTCAATCCGCTTTGCTTAATAGATGAAGCCGTATTGTGTGTGTTTTCGTCAATTCCTGATACAAGGGGCCTAATTTAAGGCCTAGTCCATTATGTCCCTTAGGTGACGATAAACTCACTAAGGAAAGGTTCAAAGACGAAAGCTACCTCTCCCAAATTCACGATTCGAAAGGTTACCCAATCTATATTTATTTTATGATTTATTGATTTATTTATTATTTTTGAATTTTTAGTCAATATTACCTTTTGGGGGGACTGTTGGATATTTTGTTGGAGAAAAGGCAATTTTGCCTGCATGAATAGTCCCACATGGAATAGTGTTATGAATACAATTAAAACGTGTGTAATGGCTATACATTATGGAGAACATTACGAAAATTTATAACAAACGTTACCGTATTAATTGTAGGAATTGTAATGGCTTTCTCAACCTTATATATACGACCCTTATTCACATTCTGAAAATATAGAAACACTTCTCTCCTCTTCCTCTTCTCTCCTCTGCATATTATTTTCGTTCATATGTTAGTGTTATTTTGGGTAACCATTCTTTATCTGAGTTGAAGCTCTGTTCTCTCGCCCGAGTATAGAGGTTGGCCGCTTTCGGGAGTTTTATCGCTAGGGGAGAGAGGATCATCTACGTCAGAGCGATAGATAGGTCCTTAATTTTCTAGATTAGTGTTTACACGACTGCTCCCGATCCGACCTGACTTTCTTGTTATTTTATTTCGTATTTATTTTACATCCTATAATTTTATTTGATAAATTTCCAACAATACAACACTACCAACTTTATTTTATTGCCAGCTCATAGATATTCTTAGATTACATGGTTTTTCTTTCTCAAACTCTGTTTATAAGAAACTTTCCTCTTATTTTTCGCAGTAGAACTCTCTATACTTCAGCTTGGTCTGAAAATAATGGATCAATATAAGGGTGAGCTACACTAGCCTAGTGAGATCATCAATATGTTATATACTAAAATTTAGTAAAATTATGAAACATTAGTAATAGAAGAAATCACTAGTAGAAAAATGGGCATCCTTGACGGGCTTTCCCGTCAGGGATGCCAAATTTCCCGTCAGGGATACGTATCCTTGACGACTTCCCGTCAAGGATACGCCGTCAGAAAAAGTCCCGTCAGGGAAGAAACATCCCTGACGGGCAGCCGTCAGTAATAAGCATTACTGACGGCATCTTCCCTGACGGCTACCGCCGTCAGGGATGTTGAAACATAGCTGACGGCCGTCCCGTCAAGGATGTGCATAACATCCCCGACGGGACGGCCGTCAGTGATGTTTATCCCCGACGGTAAGCCCGTCAGCAATGCTTGCCAAAGTAAAAAAAAAAAGCGCTGACTTTTTTCTCGATTCATCGCATAGATCTACTAAAAGCATCGATCCAAAGTCAGGTTCTTATTCTTTCTTTCGCATAGTGGGTTGTTTGTGTTAGGTGTTATTCCACCCTTAGACAAAAATTTGAATCAGTACAGGGTTCTAATTGACACAAAAACTAGTTAAAAACATGAACAATCTAATATTTGTTGGTACTAAAAAAGAACGAAGACCTTCATGTATTAATAATAGAGGGATCAACACATAAAACATAAAACACCCATCAAGCCCTCTCACCATGACAACACCAGATAACACCAAGCCTAGCAAATTTTAAACCTAAGAGTGCAAAACATAAAACACCGCAACACAAATCTAACTGCAAAACATAAATCGTCACCCTCTTTGCATGAATCGCGCAAAGATTGGTGTCCTCGAACAGCCCAACAAGGTAAGCCTCGGCCGCCTCCTAAAGAGCGGCGACGGCGGAGCTCTGGAACCTGAGATCGGTCTTGAAATCCTGGGTAATCTCGCGGACCAAACGCTGGAACGGGAGCTTGCGGATCAAGAGCTCAATGCTCTTCTGGTACTGCCGGATCTCCCTGAGAGCGACGGTTCCCGGGCGGAACCGGTGGGGCTTCTTGACGCCGCCGGTCGCCAGAGCGGACTTGCGGGCGGCCTTGGTGGCTAGCTGCTTCCTTGGGGCCTTGCCGCCGGTGGACTTGCGAGGTTTAGGGTTTTGAATTGAGAGGGGATTTAGGGGTTTTTCAATTTTGGGATGAGGGGGTGAAGAAATACGGGGGTCGTTAAATTAGAGGGGACGGAGAGGGCTTTGAGGAACTTTGAGAAGAGGGAATTGTGGCAGGGGTTTTTGTGGATCGTTGGATTGAGTTTTGAATGGACGGTGGAGATTTGTTTGGGGTGGCGATCCGTGTGTTCTTGTTTGGACCAACATCGCTGACGGGCTACCCGTCAGCGATGTTCATTTCCCGTCAGCGATGTTTGCATCGCTGACGGTATCAAAAAACTTGTGACGGCAACATCTCTGACGGTTAATCCCGTCAGCGATGTAAACATCGCTGACGGCATTGTCCCGTCAGTGATGTTGCCGTCAGCGAAGCCTATTTTTCCACTAGTGAATTTATACTCAATTACTAGTGAAAGTAATTAACAATGTATACAATGCAATTTCCTTAGTGTCCACTGACTTTTGTCTCCATCCACGATAAAACGATGTCAATAACAATAACAATTTAAGGCATAAGCCTACCATAATCCGGATATATACCAATCAATCAATATCAATCAATTAACCTTTTAACACTGATGGGTTCTTTTTAGTGTTACCGATCAATAGGTGTCGCACTGAGGTTATGTGTAGTATACATGTATGGAATACTAACAATGCCACAACTAGATCAATAAATATTATATAAATATGATATAGTCAAAGTTGAAATCAACTTTAATCATGCACGTTAATGAAGCTAAAAATCTAGCTAGTGTAAATAATATGTAATACGATCAAGTGGTACGTGTAGGAATAATCACATAGGAATTAAGTAGCATGTGATAAATAAAAGTACTAGTACATGCATAAGATCGAAAAGTGCTTGGCTAACATACCTAGTGACCAAATAGAAGTACACTGGATGATAGTATATGATTTCATGTAAGATTCGTTCAAGGTGTCAACATAGGTCTAGCAAAACTTTTGTGGAAAAACAAAATGAAATAACAATACTTTACATGATCCCACCTTTTTGTCTTTGTCAAAGTGTACAGGTAAGTAAAGGTGTTTTATTTCTCTTTTTTAAAAATATTTTCTTCTTTACTGTAAGTGAACAAGTTCAACTATATTTATAAAGATTCTTTACCGCCATATGCCCTACACTTCCATTGGCTGGTAAGGTAGTGACTTATCTTGAGGGCGAGTTCTGGTGAGCTGTGTACTTGGTTGTCACTTTTTTAGTTCATGGTGAACTAGGCTTTTAACAAGTGTTCGTATAGGTGGCATGACCCCAATCACGTACGTGCCATTTGCTGACACATTTGCCAACCTTTCCCTAAGAAATCAAGAGAGTATTTATCTCTTCATTATTATCATTTTCAATTAAATTTTTTTTCTCCGTTATAATAGTCTGATACATATATATAGGAAAGCGCTTTTTGGCTCGTGCTTTAACGCGCGAGCCAACTCGTGCAGAGACAAAGGGATGGGACCCACTATGCCAGTGAGGTCCACCCCCTGTTTCTGTGCGAGTTGGCTCGCGTGTTAAAGCGCGAGACAAATAGCAGTGTTGATATATATACTAGATTAAATCTTGTCTTAAACAGTTCCACTCAATACCTCTACATAATATTAAATTGGATCATGTTGTACATAGTAATAATGAAATAATAATATTAATACTAATAATTTAGGTTGGGTGTTACATTCTCTCCTCCTTTTAAAAATTTTTTCCTCAAAATTTTACCTGGGGCACTAAATAGAAATCTGTACTTTTGTCCCATTTTTTTCTTCTTTTTTTCAAGTTGCTTCTTATTTTCCATGGTGACTCCACAAAACTTTAACGAATGCGATGCTTTTGTTTCTCAATTCTTGTGACTTATAGTCTAAGGTTTTTACCGGTCTTTTTTCATAGGATAGATTGACACTTAATTTTAAGGCGTGTAGTCGAGCACATAAGATGGCACTGGATGGTATGTTTTTAGAAGTGAAACATTGAATATATTATGCATCCCACCTAAATCAGATGGTAAAGCAAGTCGATAGGCTACATTTCCTATTTTTTTCAAAATTTCAAAAGGTCCAACATAACCTAGACTGAGTTTACCGTCATTTCCATATTTGACTATACCCTTTCATGGTGATACTTGTAAAAATACATTGTCACCCACTTGGAATTCGAAATCCCTCCTTCACTTGTCTGCATAAATCTTTTGCATACTTTGAGCTGTCAACATTCTTTGTTTAATTTTATGAACTTTATCAATAGCTTCTTCCAACATAGGAACAAGGTGTGGTTGTAAAAATTTTCTCTCACCTACTTCATCGCAATGAACAGAAAATATGCACATTTGACCATACAATGCTTCAAACGGCACCACTCCATTGGTTGCTTGATAATTGTTGTTGTAAGCAAATTCTGCAAGCGTAAGGTGTTTCTCCTAATTTTCACCAAAATCAAGTACGCAGAACCTTAGCATGTCCTCCAATATTTGTATTGTTCTCTTTGATTGTTTATCTGTTTGAGGATGTTTAGCTGTCCTGAAACTTAGTCCAGTACCCACAATCATTTGTAGTTATTGTAAAAATCGAGATATAAATCTCAGATCTCTATTATATACTATAATTACGGGTGTCCCATGGAGTCTTACAATTACATCAATATACAACCGAGCTAGTTTATCACGATACTCCATCTTATTGATAGGGAGAAAATGTGCAGACTTAGTGAGCTTGTCTACTATTACTCAGATTGTATCATGTCCTTTAGGTGACCTTGGTAGACCTGTCAGAAAGTCCATTATGATATGTTCTCATTTCCATTCTGATATTGATAATGGTTGTAGTAAACCTGATGGTCGTTGATGTTCCCGCTTGACCACTTGGCAGGTTAAACACTTAACCACATATTCCGCCACATCCATTTTCATGCCACTCCACCAGTATAGTTGCTTTAAATCATAATACATTTTAGTTTCTTCCAACCCCGCCTCTATCTTTCTTCTAGAAGCAAGCAATGGAGCAAGCTTTATAGAAAGATGTTATTTCGTCAAGCCACATAAGGCAAAGTTCAACCATGCAGAAGGTACTTGTTTGGTATAAAGTAGCCAACGAGTAGACACACCAAATGCCAAAAGAGCAAGAACTATGGATCAGATCCAAATGGCTGATAAGCATGGGAACAAAAAAAACAAGATGGATTCCCTCTTTCTAGCTTCAGGGATCACTATGTAGACTTTTAACATGCCGGACACATCTATCAAGAGAGCTAGAGAGGTCGCTTTGGTATAAAGTAGGCGGATATTGTTTGAAAGAGTCCCCTATGTTGAAGAAATAGAATGTGGATGAAAATATGTTGCAAACTCATATCATTCTATCGAAAATTACGAAAATAGTGCTTCTGCAGCTGCTTTGAATGCTTCTCCTGATTGCTCTAGTCCTTGCCTGGCATAAAGAAAAGGCTTCGTGAATGTTTGCGTGGAAAACTGTTTTCTTTTTCATTGAGATAAGTGTCATCTTGGGTTACAAAAGATCCGGTCTTTTATAGATCCGGTTACAACTAAATCAAAGAAAATAAAGAAAAATTACAACTTTCCTTCTGTGAACAAATCACGAGCTCTTGTTTTGCGGTCGCTCGCTTTGGTGGGTTCTTTGCCTGCGCCGGGGTTAATCCGTGGACCACCGCGCGATCTAGATCCGGTCGGATCTACACGATTATGCGGGTATTATTCCACGAAGGGAATAATAGCCGGGAGGGATTAATCCACCAAGGGAATAATCGCTCGGATCTCGAGATCTAAGACCAAGCTTAGATCTGGAGTATGACCTCGTGTAGATCTCAGATCTGTTCTTTCTTCCTCTCGAGATCCTGCCTTTTCTGACGTGGATGGTCGCCGAGGATCAGATCTGTACGTCCAAGTCTTCAAGTCTTCAAAACTCTGAGTTCACTCTTCAATCCGGCAGAGTTTCGGCTCTTGAAAGTTCCACCTCTGAAAATGAACATTTCTAGGCCTATTTATAGGCTCTCAGGACAGTGCCCGCAAAAAGAGAAACGTCGGCCCCCTCTGGCCACTGTCGGCCACCTCGGGCCACTGTCGGCCACCTCGGGGTGGCCGGCACTGTGCCTAGCCACCTTGAGGTGGCTCGGCTCATGGCCAAGCCACCTCAAGGTGGCTCGGCCACCGAGCCACCTCGAGGTGGTGTTTTCCGACTTTTTCGAG
>NC_033803.1:31837553-31838509 GCF_001876935.1 Asparagus officinalis | reverse complement strand
CACCTTGAGGTGGCTCGGCCAAAGCCGATCCACCTTGAGGTGGCTCGGCTTTGGCCGAGCCCCCGCGGGCGGTGTTTTCCGATTTTTTCGAGTTTGTGTCCGTTTTCCGGTTTTGTCCGTGATTCGGTTGATTGAGACTCTGATTGGTTGATCTGATTTGGCAGTAAGTTGGATTCCTGATTTGGCAGTAAATCCGCTTCTGAGTTCGAGTCCGAAATTGATCTTGATTCGATCGTGATTCGTCCGAGTCCGCTCTCGGTTGGATGACTCGTTGATTCCTCAACTCATTAGCTTGATTCTGCACGCGGGTGGATTCATTCCGTTGTTCGCGTGCGATTTGTCGATCTCGTCGCCTCGTTGGTTCGTCGGTTTGTGCCGAGCTATGCTAGGGGACCTATAAGCAATTTTATATGCCTACAGATACCCCCTCCAAAGTATTTCAGTCTCGTTCTTTTATAGAAGAGTCTGGAATACTTTGGATATGATTGCCTCCCACCTTCAGTCGGTGTAATGAGACCTTGGAATGATTTCCGTTCTTGATTCCTTCGATTCTCCAGGCTTTTCGGTGCTTTGTCGAAAGTCTGTAAGAGTTCCGGTGCTGCATTTATTGTCTGACCGTTTGTCGGAATTTTGAACTTTGAAGTCGATTCCTGATTTCTAATTTTTAGCTGACCATCGATTGTGGCGTCGAGTCTTTATGTACAACGCGTTGTCCGGCGTAGTGTGGTTGAGTTATCCTTAAGAATATTTATAAACAATATTCTCCAGGAACTTCTCAAACCAAAAATAAGGAATAGTTTATACTCATATACCTTATTGGAGTATTAAGAAGCAGTTTATACTCGTATACTTTTCGGAGTAATCTTTAGGTTCGAATAATCTGAACTGGCCCAAAAAATGTGCCAAAAAGGCAGTATTTGGGTTCAAAATCTCTCCGACCCTTCCAAATATATGGT
>NC_033803.1:31834519-31836553 GCF_001876935.1 Asparagus officinalis | reverse complement strand
AATATTGTTGAAACAAACAAAGTTTTAGGAATCCCAACTCATAACAAATTACCTATGGATTTCAAATCCTATGGTGAAATCCATATCCTAAAATTATTGGATTTGAAACAAACACCCCCTTAAAGACCAAGAAAGTATCATCAAACTTAAATTTATATATATGGCTTATATGGTCACGTTAACAAATAATTAATTGCAAGAATCCTTAATATTTTGACTCTCTGCAAACAATCAAATTCATGCCATATTTTTATTCCCTCCGTCTGCTGCCTTCCTAGGGGCTAGGGGTGAGCAAACATTAGGTTGGGTTGATTTTAACCCCTTTTTTTTTTCAAAATCGAACTGAACTGAACTAGATTCAAAAGTGAATTGAATCGATTCAAATTGGTTCGGTGCGGTTCAATTTGTTCACTATATGAGCCTAGACATGTCAAATTAGAGTGGTTTTAACTAAAACTCAACTCTCTAGCTGCCTCAAACCTCTCATCATCTTGTATTCTAAGTTGAAGGGCCAACTCGTCAAATCAACTCATTTTAACTATAATTGGATTTTTGTCAATAAAAATATATAAATAAATATTAGTTAAACGTTATTTTACGCCTAGAAAAAAGTGCAAGTCTTATGAGAATAGTCGGTTTGGTTATTTAAGTTCCAAATATTCTAAAATAAAACATATCTGAATTTTTTTTAAAACCGAACCGAACTACTAAACTTTACTTAATTTGTTTGCACTGATATATGCTTAACCTTACTTAATCCTAGCTCAATGTTATTTACAGGGTTAATTTCAACCAGGACAATTTACCTCAAAAAGAAAATTTTTCAACCAGAACAAATTAACTTTTGGGGATTTTGTAGAAACACCCCTCTATTATTCAAATTCCACAACCCCTTTCGCCAACTCGTCAAATCAACTCATTTTAACTATAATTGGATTTTTGTCAATAAAAATATATAAATAAATATTAGTTAAACGTTATTTTACGCCTAGAAAAAAGTGCAAGTCTTATGAGAATAGTCGGTTTGGTTATTTAAGTTCCAAATATTCTAAAATAAAACATATCTGAATTTTTTTTAAAACCGAACCGAACTACTAAACTTTACTTAATTTGTTTGCACTGATATATGCTTAACCTTACTTAATCCTAGCTCAATGTTATTTACAGGGTTAATTTCAACCAGGACAATTTACCTCAAAAAGAAAATTTTTCAACCAGAACAAATTAACTTTTGGGGATTTTGTAGAAACACCCCTCTATTATTCAAATTCCACAACCCCTTTCGCAAACTTTTAGGGTCTTTGCGCATGATGCCCTTGAGCTTCTTTTAATCCACTAAAACCCTGTTGAACAATTCTCACTTTAATAGCCCAAAGAAACCTCGTGAAGTCCTTAAAAAACCACTAGTTTGTCCTTCTTATTATATCCCTTAATTTTTTATGGCTAGGGGGTATTTTTGCCTTTTCTGATCACTCACGTGTTCGGCATCTGACACGTTAGGCTTGACATTATTAATTTGAGAGATTAAAGTGAAATTTTCAAGGGGTTTAGTGGAAGAAGAGAAGTCCGGGGAGGATTGTGCAAAACCAGTAAAACGTTTGGGGGTTTCCTAGAATTAAAGTACTTAAGGAGGATTATTTGCAAAGCCCAAATTTAAGGATTTTTGCGAAATTAACTTGATTTTTTTTTATCAACGGAGTCATGCTTGATGGAGAGCCCGAGCTCTAGTCGTGCCAATTGGAGAAGTCAACCCCAAAGGAGAGGAGGGCCTGTTTGGATTTGTAGGGGGTGAAGGGAAGTTAAGGGAAACTGAGAGAAGAGAAGAGAAGGGAAAGGAAGGGAAGGGAAGGGAGTTCCCTTCCCTTTGATTACACCCCAATTTGGGGTAACAAATTTTATAGTATTAGGGGGTGAACCAAGGGGAACTAGGGTGAATTAACTTCACCTCCTAAGTATTCACAAACAATGTGAATGAAGGTGAATGGTTCCCCTAACTTCCCTTCACCCTCATTCCCCTCAATCCAAACAAGCCCT
>NC_033803.1:31813520-31832389 GCF_001876935.1 Asparagus officinalis | reverse complement strand
TTGAAGAGCTTCCACCTTCATTTGTTTCAGATTGTGCCTCAGATTCCTCATGTTGCATTGCGTTAGCAGCCTCTTCAAAGGTTTCTGTATCTTCACCATTAGCTCTATCTTTTGCACATAATACCATAATATCATCCCCATTTTTAATCAAACGATTCTGGTAGCCTTTTGCATCTGGATTAGCCTGCAATATAAGAACATTCACAAATATTTTTAGATATATGCAACAAACTAATAGTTCAAATTAATAAGTATAAAGTGCAATATTACCGTAACATAGTCGCTCCATACTTTTTGCTCACTAGCAGGTATAATCACCATTTTCTTCTCATAATCCCACCACGTCAAACCACTTTTATTTTTAATGTCATTGATAACATTATAATGTGTTTTCCAAATTTTGAGTCGATTCTTCACATTATCTTTGTTCAAGTTGCTATTAAATGATTTTAGTGCATCAACCACAACTTGATACACTTGAGGCTTCCAAGTACCATCGACTTTTAATCCTTGGTTCATTTGATCGTACAACACATTGGCTAAAGCTGAGTCCATATCACGATTCCATACAATATATGATCTCGACTAAGATGCAATTTGTTTCCCTTTCTTTGTCATCCTAATACATACCAAAGTGAATGACACAGAATTAGTAATGAAGCACAATGGTTGATTAGTAATGAAGGCTGAAGAATAATGGCAATAATCAAAGATTATAAAACTTATCAAAAACATAAAATTATTCATAACTGCTAACCAACTTTAGGATCAAATCTTAAAGTGGATGCTAGCCCCTTCTCAAAGTCAGTATTCATCCCACATTTGCATAGCCAAATCATCTCTAAAGTTACTCCATTCATCTGTAACTCTCACAATAGTAATACGCTCCTCATCTACATTCTCAATTTCTAAAATAGAAGCATCTTCTAATTCTCGATCCACATCATTCAACCAGTCATCTTCATTCATCTCTTCACGTAAAAAGTTGTGAAGAATACAACATGCATTAATGATCCTAACTTGAGTCTTAACACTATAAAAGCTAGCTGTCCGTAATATAGCGCATCGTTTTTTTAGCAATCCAAATACCATCTCAATTGTGTTTCTAGCAGAGGAATGACGTTGGTTAAATAACTCCTTGTAGTTTCTAGACCATTTTCTCTCAAAGGCTTTATATGATAGCGAGTTCCTTTATAAGGTGCCAAAAACCCCGGCCCATTTGTATGCATTTCTACGTAGCATATGTAACTAAAATAGTTTTTAGGACTTTAAAAAACACAAATTTACAAATGCACAAGTTACCTGAACATGGCATTTTGAGTTACAACCTACACATTTATGTTCAAAAGAGAGTAGGGAGAAAATGAAGTAAACATGAACATCCAAACAGATATCCACTGCAATTAGAGTATAAAAAAAATTTATAGTTTGTTATCACTGAAGTTGATATCGTAGTGTTCTTCTCTTTTAAAAAGAATTCCGAAAAAAGAAACTTACGAACCAATGATTTATAAGAGTTAAATACTTAAGGCCTAAGTACACGAGGTGGCGCTAGGCAAGGATAAATACCAACATTACAGAATATGCAATGAGAACAGGATGACCATTGCAACCACCAAACTTTGCATCCATACACACATAATTTAACTCAGGTCACATTGTTCAACATCTTAAATAGTACTCAAGACCACAGAATTTGAGACAGTAAAAACCAATGAAACCAGTAATTCTAGCACAACATTGAGAACATAACAGTGTAGAACCTTAAAACTTCAGATGTTTCAATATATAAAGGCTAGTGTTTGATCATGTAAAAGACGGTTTCTACAGTGATTGTAGCTGGTTTTCATGACAAACAATAAATGATAAAAACACATTTTTACATGTCAAATTTAAAACATCTACATAAGATTGAATCTGATAGTATATCCCCACCTCTTTTTGTTCCTTTTTGAAATCTGCTCACAACTTACTCTCCTTTGCAAGCAAAATTAAAACTTGTAAGAAAACAAAGAACCGTGTTTGTTTGTGGGAAAATTTGCAGTAAAAAGACAACGAAGGAAAATTTGATTTGTATTCCTTTAATCTCAGTTACAATTGGATTTGCGAAAGGAAGAATTTAATATTCTATTTCCGGTCATTCTTTTAGGTGAAGGCGAACCCAACAGACAAGGAAGGAAGAATTTTATATTCTATTCCCTGATTCTGAAAGCAAGAATTTAATTCTATTTATTCCAGGAAGGAAGAACACTAGAAGTGGGGTGTCCACTCCGAGAATCTTGTAACGAATTTAGAATAAACTTGCCTTTATAGGATTGAGTTATCTAAACTGAAAAATGCGGTCTTCGTTTATCGCAAGTCGTATTTCAACTACCGGTTTACTAACCAGAACAACGGTTTTAACCAAAGAGAAAGAAGGGAAGCGAGCTTCTTTCGTTTATCAAAAAGGCAGCACTCCCGAACTGACAGTGCGACCTCTTGTTCATGCGCAAAGAATCAAGAAGAGGCCCAGAAAAACATTTTTGGGTGGACTCACTGTCAATTGAACATTGCAATCAGCTGAGGGATTTTGGTGCGTGACAATGATTTGGGTTATCCTCTAGAATATTTAAGTGTAATATTCTTCAAGGAACTTCCAGTAACGAGTTATCCTGACATGCTACTAGGCTGCTCGATAGTACCTTAGGACACTTCCCATCGTTTATTTGGCATTAATTGCCCTGGCGCCTCCGTTTGTCATGATATCAGGGACCCCCAATATGCCGGTTTTGAATAGACTGTGTCTATTACAAACGCGTCCTTCCTTTGGGTTCGAATTTACCTTTCTTGCTTGAGAGTGAGAATTATTGGTCGGCGACACGAGGACCAGATCTCCTTCCTTTGAAGCTTTCTCTGTCGCCGGACTCTTTTGTCTAAAAGCCTTGACTCCTGGCTTGTAAAAACTCGAATGTGTTGTTGAGCCTCCAAACCGCTTTTCCATCCAGCCTCTCGAGCTCTTCGAGACGCTTTCTGATATTTGTTCCTTCCGTCGGTCATCTCCGTTGCGG
Source organism: Asparagus officinalis (assembly GCF_001876935.1). Taxonomy (NCBI): domain Eukaryota; kingdom Viridiplantae; phylum Streptophyta; class Magnoliopsida; order Asparagales; family Asparagaceae; genus Asparagus; species Asparagus officinalis. The sequence continues at coordinate 31,829,342 of NC_033803.1, read as the reverse complement.
AGCGGCGCCGCAATCCGAAGGGACGAATTGAATTCTCCACGCGCTAGGCCCCACAGCCTTCACATCCGATACCAGCGAATACGCGGGCTAGCTCCCGTAGCGTGTGCGTATGGTGCGTGCGATAAGCCCCAGAGTGCCTTTCACCGAAGTTTAACAAGTGCCCTGTGACGCCAATTTGCTTACTGGAATGCGAGGAAAATGCATCAATCGAAGCGGCATAATACTCACAGCAGAACCCGTTCCACTTGGATTCGGTTGACTTGGCTGGACGCCAGATGCTATCGACGATGAAATATAACGGCCGATCTGGTATCGAATTCTTCGTCTGCATATCTTTCTTTGGTGAATAATGCAGGGTAGCGTTCTTCGTCGCTATGTTGTCATGTTGACTCAGCGGTTTCTGGCTGTTCCAGCACCGGCTTTGACTTGAGTCACGACAATACCTCTGCATTGGCCAAAGCTTCATTGTAGGGCTCCTCTCGGTTTGTTTGGAATAATCGCAGCAAATTCATACCAGCGTATCGATGCAGGAATGTTGGCTAATTGCCGCCATAAATGTCGAAGCTCATGCGAAGTCTCGAGCTTTCCGCGTTTGTCTCTTTCCAATTTGGACGACTGAAAACGCAGACTGCTTTCGGATTCTGTACCTCTTGGGGATTCTTCTCTTTGCGTTTATTCACTCTTAGTCGCTAGAGCTTCTTTACCCGGTGTGGGACTTTGCAAGTCACTACCCATCTCGTGAGAGTTTTGCGCTGGCTCCCCGGCTGTTCACCCCCTGCTCATACGGTGGCCGCGGAAATTGTAGTGTATTCATTTCCGCTCACTGCGTTTCGCAAAAGCTTTCTTGTTCTTCTCTTCAGAAGTCAGGAAAGTGTAGATTCTTTCGTCATCTTCCCTGGGAAGCAGAAGACTCCTACTGAACAAGATTCCCTTTTCTTTAGACTGCTCTTCCCGGATGACGAACCGGCCATTGTTCATCTCCTCAATACAGATCTGGATGAACCAAAGGAGTTCTCCATTTGGGGTTGTGTGCGGCACAAGTCCCTTTTGGCGCTGTCCTGCGGATGTCATTCACCGTCTTTCATCCGACTTGTGACGCGTTTTAGCTCGAACCAAGATTGTAGGCACTGACCCACAACTGTATGACACTGCGTGGGCGGTCCCCCCACATTCTTGCGCTGGTTTGGGCTTATGAACCTCGCCTACGTCGTATCTAAAACGCCTGCGATTCTTGTCCCTTTGAGGCTGGTAGCATGCATCTCGTTTAGGGTGGTGACCGCTCTGGGCGTACGGCAGTACTTTGGATCCGTCACCTTTGCTGGCCCCTTCTTGATCCACCGATCGCCGGCACTGGATCTTTTGTTCTCCCAACAGGACTATTTGAAGATGCCGGCGACTTCATCATCCTTGAGGAGTACGACTTTATTTGTTTTTGAACCTCGGCCTCCGACCCAAGATTTCTGCTTTGAGGCCGTTGTTGCCATTGCTCCTCGACGATGTTGGGTGCTTGTTGCCTGTGTTGCAATTGAAAGGTTATGATTGAGCATCAACTGCATTTACGCTTGTGCCTTACCTTTGCCCCCAGTGGCGACGAAGTTTTGCCTTTGGAGCCGACTTTGTCGCCGGTTGCTCTTTCCGCCTTTCTTCTCTTGGAGGAATCGTCAGCTGCTCTCCCGGCTTTCAAGTCCTTCCATGTATGGATGGTGCTGCTCCCCATTCCTTCTAGCACGTCCAACGCGAGTGGTCCGCTTAGTGGCAAGGCTCTGGAGGATGAATTCCCTCGGATCGATCGGGTACCGGCAATTCATCGCCTGTTGTTCCGGAATCTTTTACGAAGGTATCGACTAACTCTCCGTCCTTCTGTTCTCATCGAGCAACATCATAGATATTTGGGTGTCCTCGTCTGAAAGAAGTTGGCCAGGAACTTGGTCTACCATGTCATCCCATGCGTGTTTACGCTGCCTGGTGAGGCGGCCAGCTGCATACATCGAAGGCGGCTCCGGAATAGAGTGCGAACGAATTGACCGCAACCATCAGGGCTCATTGACCAGAGACAGCCTCCCAAATGCGATTTGAAGTAATCAAATGCCGGGTAGTTGAACCCATCCATTAACGGCGTGAAGTTAATTAGATTAAACTTCGCCGGATATGGGATCGATTCCCATTTCTTGGGTATGGGGCAAAGAATGCCTGTTTTCTTCGTCTCTTTGAGCGGAAATTGTGTGTTGATTTTGCTTCTCAAGGTTCTTGATTTTCAGCGTTTTCGCCGGTTTCTTCGCCAGCATTCTCGAGTACCACCCCTGACGTTTGACGGAGATTCAATTGTGTTACGGAGGTTCCATTTGTAATCCTCATCTTCCACATTAATCGGGTTACGATGCATTCTTGGCTCGCCTTGTTGCGTTCGCCAATGCTTGGGATCTGTTGTCATGCATTTTCTCTCATCTGCCTGCATTGGCCATCTCCATCTAAATTTGAAACTTTCTGCTTAGCCCAAAGCCGTTCTTCAAGGCATCTTTGCGGCCATCTGCTCCGCAGCTTATCATCAGGGGCCTCGCGCGGGTTGTCCTCACTGGATACTGTATTATCTGCATCACCGCGGAGCGCATCAGCATATCTTCATCTTTCTGACGTGCGTCATTGTCGAATCCTACCATAAGTTGCTCGCTCGATGGTTCCGGACTGCCCAACGGCGTTCTAGGTCGGGAAGCCTTCAGAATCGATTGCGAAATCTTCTTCGTGCCGATTACCTTTGCTCGTCATGTTGGTGGCTGACCTCGGTCAATTTCTCCGGTCTTCACATCACCCTTCTTCTTCGTTGGAAGCCGTCCTTAGGACCTGGTTTGGCGTTTCCGCACTTGAGCTCTTTCAGAAACACTTGAAACTCTTTCGGGAACCGCCTTAATGCAATTGCATTCCGACGAATACCTCCCGAATTGAGCTTTGGACAGCGCCGACATTGAGATTTCCCGCTTCTCTGGGGACTCTCTCCTTGGTGCTAGTTCGTACCCCAGCCACGAGTAGTACAACTCGTCATTTGCAGTCAGGTTAAACTCCGATCATATCGTGTCCGCCGGGCACGCCTTCTCAGGTACAACACAATCACTATCAAGATCCGATAATGTTTTCCATCTGAGGTTGACTTGCCTTCTTTGGGCTTTCAAAGGTACCCGCCTCAAAACGTGCCTTTTTGGCATGAATTTGCGGGCGTGATCTTGGGGACTTCAACTCTGCGCAATTAGCGCTGCGCGCAGCACTTGCCGTTGAGGCTCTCTTGTCCATGCTGGAGGTGACAGTGCTCTCGGCGACCCCCAGTATGTTGAGTTCGTTCTGGGCTTCCCTTCTACCGCGGCCCACAACTCGCCCTCCGTGACTTGGTAGCCTTTGCCCTCTCTCGATTCAGGATATTTGAGCCTCGACGCGCTCCATAATTGATTTCTTCCTTGCGGGATGACTCTGCATGGATCTCCCGGAGAAAGTTATTGGATTGACGGCCGACTTTGGCTTGACTCGCCGGAGTTGACCTTCCTTAAAGGCTGCCAAAAACTGCGTTGCTTTTGCTGAGTCGCCACTTTCAGACTTAGGTTCCAGACTTTGTGTAGTTGGTGGTGCTTTCTTCTCCACCTCCTTTTCGCAGCTTTCTACGGCTTCCTGAGGCTTGGCCCGTGCCGCGCTGAATCGCGCGGCGTTTGCGCAATACGCTCCGTCCGAGCGTCGGAACGGTTCCGTTTGACGCGGACCCATTCTTTCTTTTGGCGGCTTGGAAGAGTCGCCACTTCCATTGGATAGTTGAGGCCTGTTGCCTCTTCTGTTCTTCAACTCACGTGGTTTAGCGGAATCCGTCCGTAGACTCGATCGCCTTAGCGTTAATTGCCGCGCGAGGCGTTGACGACGCCTCTGGCGGGCTCTCTTGAGAGAGTCACAAGCCCTGACTAGTAAGAGGCGTTGGCGGGAGTTGGGTTGACCTGATTGCGAGGTCGGGTGGAACCTCATTTGACGCAACTTCGGCGTCAGTTGGGTTGAAGCTTCGTGGGCTTCCGAGCCAGCTTTCAAACCAACGAGCTTTTGCTCCCGAGGATAACTTCTTGGACTTGCAGGGATGATAAGCAGCGGCACTGAGGGACACTTAACTCCTCGACTTGGCCTTTTTGTGTCGAACTCGCTACTTCACCTCCTCCAAACGACCGGGATTGCAATCCGCAGGCTGCGACGCATCGATCTCAGTTGGCGAGCATCGTCGGCTCCCACTGTGGTCGCCAGATTGCTTCGCGGGAAAACTGTTCGCTTCTTTCATTAATGAGATAATTGTCATCTTGAGTTACAACTTTTCTGAGTTACAAAATCCGCGTCTTTATAGATCCGGTTACAACTAAATCAAAGAAAATAAAAGAAAATTACAACTCTCCTCTCGCTTAACAATCACGAAGCTCCTGTTTTGCGGTCAGCTCGCTTTGGTGGGTTCTTTGGCCTGCCCGCCGGGTTAATCCTGGACCACCGCGCCGATCTAGATCGGTCGGCATCTACACGAGTATGCGCGTATTATTCACGAGGGAATAATAGCCGGGCAGGATTATCCGACAAAGGAATAATCCTCAGATCTCGAGATCTAAACCAAGCCTTAGATCTGGAGTGTTAGCCTCGGCGGAGATCTTCAGATCTGTCTTTCCCCTCCGAGATCCTGCTGTGTCGTGAGGTGTATGGCGCGAGGACATCTGTATGAGTGTGCATGCCTGCTTCAAGTCTCCGAGTTCCACTCTTCAATCCGCCCAGAGTTCGGCTCTTGAACAATTCGACCTCTGAAAATGAACAATCTCTTGGCCTATTATAGGCCTCTCAGGACAGTGGCTGCAAAAGGGAATTGTCGTCCACCTCTTTGGCCATGTCGGCACCTCGGGCCACTTCGGTCGCGCCACCTCGGCGCGTGGCCGACACCCTGCTGCCAGGGCCCAAATCCTTGGTCGTGCTCGGCCTCAGGCGGAGCCACCCAAGTCAGGGTCTGGCTCTGCGCCCACCCTGAGCCACCCCGGGGTCCAGGCTCGGCAATTGGCGAGCCACCTCTGGGGCTGGCTCGGCCGCCCGAGCCACCCAAGTGGGCTCGGCCACCGAGCCACCTTGGGGTGGCTCGGCTTTGGCAGCCCCCACGGGCGGTGCTCTTTTTCGGACTTATTCGAGTCGTTTTCCTTGTCTCGTTTGTCCGTGTTTCGGTTGCATCTGAGACTCTGATTTGATGGATCTGATTTCGCAGTAAATCCGCCTTCTGATTCGAGTCCGAAATTGATCTTGATTCAGATTCGTGATTCGTCCGAGCTCCCCTTGTTGGATGGTCGTTGGATTTCCTCAACTCATTTAGGCTTGATTCTGCACGCGGCGTGGATTCATTCCGTCGCTTTCGTGCGATTCGTCGATCTCGTCGCCCTCGGTTGGCTCGTCGGTTTGTGCCGAGCTATGCTAGGGGACCTATAAGCAATTTTATATGCCTACAATAAGCTTTTACCGACTACCGTTTGAGTCGGGCTAGCATGTGGATTATCTAAGTCCGTTCCACATGTAATGTTGTGCTAAGAGAATGAACCCTCTTAGACTTGATGCTATGATTTTGAATACATAGACTTTGTTATTTTTACGAAAAAAGACTAACCGGCAACGCGTATTAGGCGTAGGCTTATCCCTACTTAGGATTTGGGATAAAGTTCCCCATGCGTGAAAGACATGGATTTTTGGTGCTACGATGTTGAATACGTAGACTTTGTCACTGTTTCTTCCTGTGTTACTTGAAACACTAAAAGAAAGTTGGAAGCGCCAGAAGTGTAGTATTAATTTGGCGTGAATTTTCACTTAGAGTGAAATTCAGAAAATTTTTTTATTATCACTAGGATAATTCCAGAAAATCTTTAATCCACTGGGGATTTTATAATGACAACTTGCTATTCTTGTTAAAAAAGGATTAATAAGTTCATTGGGGGGTTTGACTGTTAGAGGTGTGATGTTAACCTAACAGTATTTTTATGGACCTATCACTCCGTTGACGAGAGTCGATAAGTGGAAAGTGTTGCGATCGGAGCAACTTTGAGGACCTATCGCTCTATTAGCAAGAGTCGATAAGTGGAAAGTGTTGCGATCGGAGCAACTTTGAGGACCTATCGCTCTATTGACGAGAGTCGATAAGTTGATTTTGTCAGAGGTGTTTGATATTAACGTGACAAGAGAATGTTGCGATCGGAGCAACTTTATGGACTTATCATCCTATTGAAAAGGATTGATAAGTGGATTGTCAGAGGTTTGGTGTTAACATGACGGGAATTTGTTACGATCGGATCAACTTTAAGGACTTATCATCCTATTAAAGAGGATTGATAAGTTGATTTTGTCAGAGGTGTGATATTAACATGACGGAAATTTATGTTGCGATGAGAGCAACTTTGTGGACTTATCATCCTATTGACGAGGATTTATAAGTGGGTTTTGTCAGAGGTTTAGTGTTAACGTGACAGGATTTGTGTTGCGATTGGAGCAACTTTGTGGACTTATCATCCTATTGACGAGGATAGATAAGTGGGTTTTGTCAGAGGTTAAGTGTTAACGTGACAGGATTTGTATTGCGATTGGAGCAACTTTGTGGACTTATCATCCTATTGACGAGGATTGATAAGTGGGTTTTGTCAAAGGTATGATGTTAACGTGACAAGATTATGTTGCGATAGGAGCAACTTTGTGGACTTATCATCCTATTGACGAGGATTGATAAGTGAATTTGTCAGAGGTTTAGTGTTAACGTGACAGGATTTTTGTGTTGCGATCGGAGTAACTTTGTGGACTTATCATCCTATTGAAGAGGATTGATAAGTTGATTGTCAGAGGTATGATATTAACGTGACAAGATTTGTGTTGCGATTGGAGCAACTTTGTGGACTTATCATCCTATTGAAGAGGATTGTTAAGTTGATTTATCAGAGGTATGATGTTAATGTGACAAGATTGTGTTGCGATAAGAGCAACTTTATGGATTTATCATCCTATTGAAGAGGATTGATAAGTTGATTGTCAGAGGTGTGATATTAACGTGACAGAATTTGTGTACTCGTGATTTGAACAAGATTTTGGGGACTAGCGTCTCGTTGGGGAGAATTGCTAAGTGAGTTTATCATCAGAAGCGATGAATTTTGATACTAAGATTTTGAAGACTTAGTGTCTTGCTGGGGAAGATTACGATTTGAGCAATTTTAAGGACCTATCATCCTATTGAAGAGGATTGATAAGTTGATTGTCAGAGGTGTATTGTTAACGTGACAAATTAGAAGTGATGCAAACTGAATTCATACTTCGTGAGGGTGATAATCGTCAGAAGTATAATGTTAACTCGACGATGTGAAAGATTCATTACTCTTAATCCAGTAGATTCTAAGTAACCAACCCCAGTCTTGATTAAGACTTAGTAGGGGAAGAAAAATAGGGGTAGACATGACATACCGCCTTGTGGTCCACTATCCATCAAGTCGGAATAGAGGCCCATCATATGGCAGGCCGCTATCTAAAGAGTTTGGCTATCAGAGGTGATAGTTTTATGGACCCGCCATCCTATTGAAGAGGATTGATGGGGGAATTTGGAGGAAATAAACTATCAGAGGTAATTATTAACGTGATAGTTTTGGTGGACCTTCCATCCTATTGAAGAGGATTGGTAGGAAAATTTGGAGGAAATAAACTATCAGAGGTAATTGTTAACGTGATAGTTTTGATGGACCCGCCATCCTATTAAAGAGGATTGGTGGGGAAATTTGGAGGAAATGAACTATCAGAGGTAATTATTAATGTGATAGTTTTGGTGGACCCGCTATCCTATTGAAGAGGATTGGTAGGGAAATTTGGAGAAAATGGACTATCAGAGGTGATCATTAACGTGATAGTTTTGATGGACCCGCCAACTTGATAGTTTTGGCAGATTTTGTGGTTGACAGAGGTATTCTATTGAACAAGAAAACTCAAAAAATTTATTACTCATAATCTAATGAACTACAAATAAACCAACCCCCAGTCTTGAACAAGTGCAGGGGGGAAAAGGGGTAGACGTGGCACATCGCCTAGTAGGCCACTATCTAACGAGTTTGACTATCAGAGGTAATTGTTAACGTGATAGTTGTTGGACCTGCCATCTTACTAAAGAGGATTGACTTCAGTGACCGTAGTATCTTCACCTTATGACTGAGAAGATTGGGCTTAGTCCGATTGCTCAGGTTGATCCTGCCTACTTTGCTCTTCAGCTTTGATCCTAACAATAATCTTTTGAGCCTGTTCGCCTTGAGAGATTAGTTGTCTCCAGGAACGACATTCTGCAACCCCTATTCGGGCTAGGAGGTCGGTTTGCAAATTGTGTTGACATGTCTCCACTAGGGTAGACTGTGTCATACATGTCGGACATCACAGAGCCATGTTTCGAAACCTTTTGACGAAGGCTTTGACGGACTCCCTCTTCTTCTGCTTAGTGGCGAGAAGGGTATGGATGGAGACTTCTGTATCCTCTTCAAAGAATCTTGATAGGAAGAGTCTCTCTAGATCCGCCCACTTTTGGATACATCCGGCAGGTAGTTTCCTGAACCATTCAAAGGCAACTCCCTTGAGGGTGCCAATGAATAATCGAACCAGTATGGCATTGTTTGATATCACATTCCCAGTCTGTGACTTGAAATGATAGATATGTTGGTTCGGTGATCCCGTGTCGTCAAAAGTTTGTAACGTCGGGAGCTCAAACTTTGGAGGATAAGGGGCTGCATCCCATTCAGTAGGATAGGGCCTAGAAACTCCCTCGTCTTGGAGCTCGCTTCTGTTAGCAATGACATTTAGGCGGGCTTCTAATTCTTCCATTTTGACAGACTGGAGATTCTGCTCATTCTCCGTCTCTCTTCCTTCATCACAGGAAGATTCCAGGTTATGGGCTTCTTGGTCAAAAACCGTGTCATCAACCACTTTTTCCTTCCCTTTGCTTGTGTGAGGTTGGGATAAAGACATTTTTCCTCTCCGGGAAGATTCTTGCCTAGGTGGCGAATCTGTCTTCTGAGATTTGGCCTTGTCTGCGACGAGTTGAGTCAATAGGGCCATGAGTTCATTGATGGCCTCCTGCTGAGATTTGAGCATGACCTCCTGCTCGTCAAGTCTCTTCGCGAGATCTTCATGATTTCCCGTCATATAAGCGGAGCTCTCATGTTCAACAAAAGAGCTTGATGATTGGGACTCTGCAATGGCTGAGTGTTCATCATTGGAATTGGTTCCTCTGGCTAACCTCCGATAGTTAACAGGGGGAATAGCTCCCGTTCGCGTCCGAGTGCGTTGGTAGATTCCTTCAAACTCGTTAGCAATTTCTTTGACGGTCGGTGAACGACTTGTCTCAGAGTCATCGGAGCTAGGACCAGAGGCATTCCCTCTACCGATCACATTGATAGTGACTCCAGGATACTCGGTCTCTGGAGACTTCTTCCTGTGCGAACGTCGTCATTGGTTAGGCAAAGCAACATTCGTTAATTGGTCGAACACCATCAGTTTGGCCGCATATGAGCAGCATTGATATCCCGAGAGGACCGTAGGGATCAGTCATTCACATTGGAATGAACGGATAATTTGTTGCATCGGTCTTTCTTTCGATATGAACTCTCTCAAATCTGTTATAAAGATTCGAGGAGAATTACTCACTGATCGTGAGGTTTGAACTGGAACCCCCATGTAGGCATATAAAATTGCTTATAGGTCCCCTAGCATAGCTCGGCACAAACCGACGAACCAACGAGGCGACGAGATCGACGAATCGCACAGAAGCGACGGAATGAATCCACCCGCGTGCAGAATCAAGCTAATGAGTTGAGGAATCAACGAGCCATCCAACCAAGGGGAAACTCGGACGAATCACGATCGAATCAAGATCAGTTTCGGACTCGAACTCAGAAGCGGATTTACTGCCAAATCAGGAATCCAAATTACTGCCAAATCAGATCATCAAATCAGAGTCTCAGGTCAACCGAAACACGGACAAACGAGACAACGGAAAACGACTCGAAAAAGTCGGAAAACACCCCCCGCGGGGGCTCGGCCAAAGCCGAGCCACCTGCCGGATTGAAGAGCAAACTCAGAGTTTTGAAGACTTGAAGACTTGGACGTACAGATCTGATCCTCGGCGACCATCCACGTCAGAAAAGGCAGGATCTCGAGAGGAAGAAAGAACAGATCTGAGATCTACACGAGACCACACTCCAGATCTAAGCTTGGTCTTAGATCTCGAGATCCGAGCGATTATTCCCTTGGTGGATTAATCCCTCCCGGCTATTATTCCCTTCGTGGAATAATACCCGCATAATCGTGTAGATCCGATCGGATCTAGATCGCGTGGTGGTCCACGGCAAACAACCCCGGCGCAGGCAAAGAACCCACCAAAGCGAGCGACCGCAAAACAGGAGCTCGCGATTTGTTCACAAGAGGAAAGTTGTAATTTTTACCTTTTTTTCTTCTCTCTTTGATTTAGTTGTAACCGGATCTATAAAAGACCGGATCTTTGTAATTCAAGATGATAATTATTTCATTAATGAAGAAAGCAACAGTTTTCCCCGCGAACACCCCAGTCTATGATTGGATAGGACTGAGTCTTGGTGGACATGAATCTGGTTTAGATGCCTTGGATCCATGGACTTTTGACATCCGCCCCTCAATCTAGTCACGCTACGCAGAGTATTCGGGGGTCTCACTGACTGGTCAGTGAGCCGGGGGTCCAGGGGGTTGTGCGCCCCTGGCTGGGGGGTCTGAGGGGGTAGACTACCCCACGGTGGGGTTCGGGGCAGCGCCCTAAAGCTCCACGGTATACACTAGGTTCCATATTGAATTTTGTCACCCGAACGCATGCCTGAGCTCCAAGTGTTGCTAGTGAAATGCAGTCCTGAGGGCCGCGTTTAGCTTGGCTTATGCAGAGCTCGTGTTGAGGCTCACAAACGCGGAGCTCGCGTTGATTGGAGGATCGTCTGTTTTGGAGTTATGCCGAAGCTAAGTCTTCTCCTTCAGAGAGGGGACTGTATGAACAGTGCAACCCCCAAGAGAGACAGTCCTTCAACGAGTCGGCCATAACTGGAGCTTTAGTCTCCATGAAAACTTTGCGGATCTTGCACATAGCCTTGGGGCTAAGGGATCCGGATGAGAGAGCCTCCTAAAACTTGGCTTGATCAAACTCAATAACAAGAGTTTCGACGGTTGTTCCAGTGAGATGAACATCGGATTGCGCCACCACTTCTTCGTCAGAGAAGCTTGTCCCCAGCGGAGTCGCCATCTTTTGTTTGGTGGAAAATTTTACAGTAAAAGAAATGAAGAAAAATCAATTTGTATTCCTTTAATCTCAGTTACAATTGGATTTTCTGATTACAAAAGAGATGAGAACAAACTTGATTCTCCCCTTTGTTTAATTCTAGGTTCTTTACGGTGGCGATGGAGTGCCTCCCTCGAATGCTCGCGTCAAGTTTGCTCTCTATTGACGATCCGCACGTCTTGATTCACTGGAACGATATCTCCTCCTCATGATTTGACACTGTGGAGAACTTGCAAAGCAAGTTTTAGAACTCTTGATGAGTTGATTGATATTAACCGTAATTGGTTAGACAAGCCAAGGATCTCTTCTTTGCTGCCCCAGAGCCGGATCCAAAAGCCAGCCGTAATTGGTTAGACAAGCCAAGGATCTCTTCTTTGCTGCCCCAGAGCCGGATCCAAAAGCCAGCCTCTCTAAACTGATTTTTTTAGTTATTTATAGGGGATTAAGGGGTGTAACCGCCCCCTTAATTTGCTCCTAAGTGGGGCTAATGGGATGTAACCGCCCCCTTAAATAACTCCTGAGTGGAGTTGTGATCCCCTCAGATCATGGGAAAGGGTTTTGAAACCGTTCAGCTTGTGTTTGAACGAGTCAAACGTAACATCCGCGTTCTGGCATGAATTCTGCATTCAAACGCAATGTCTGGAAGCTCGTTTGCAGCGTCTGGAAGCTGCGTTTGTAGCACTTGGAAGCTGCGTTGGCATCTTGTTAAAAGCTGCGTTTGACAGCATTAGCAGATGGATCTGAGCTGCGTTTGTAGCGATTTGGAAGCTGCGTTGGCAGCGAACATAAGCTGCGTTGGCAGCGTTTGGAGTTGGATCTGAGCTGCGTTTGCAGCGATTTGGAACCTACGTTGGTAGCAAACATGAGCTGCGTTGGCAGTGTTTGGAGTTGAACGTGAGGTGCGTCTGTAGCCAGGTTTGACCTGCGTCCGTAGTCGAATTGGTGTTGCGTCTTGATGATGGTACGCAGGGAGGACTTCCACGTCTTGATTTGAAGAGACCGTCAATTTGTAGTCTCTTTCCATCAGAGCGTTGCAAAGATCGTCGTTTTATAATCTTTGTTTTAGCTCTTTGATATGTGAGAGTCGTCAGATTGTAACTCCCGATGTTGATTGTGAATGATGTTGATTAGAGCTTTTATCAGTTGTTATGAAGGTTGTTAGATTGTAACCTTCATCGATCTACGTGAAAGTCTTCAAATTATAGCCTTCTGGAAGTCATCAGATTGTAACTTCAATGATCCATGTTTGATGGGGAATCAGCTATCTATTGTAATTTTTAGACAGCCTACACCTATCCATGAAGGCATGAGAGATAAAAGAGTATAAAACTCCTGAATCGAACAAGATCCGATATGGGAATGAATTCACTAAGAAAGTACCTTTCACTATGGCCCCGCTCGCACCATGATCACGAGGTATGACTGCATATACCCTGTTGGTGGCTGGCGACTGCTGAACTGTTGGCTGTGGAACATATGGGACTATATGTCCCTCAGGAATCTCCTGGATGGCGCGAATCTGGCATACTAGCCCCTCAATCCTCAGAATGGCAAGTAGTGTCTCTATCCTCTGTTGCTGCTGGTCGTAACCGTGGCCCTGAGACTGCTAACCCTAACCACAGTCTTGTTGCTGACTGTGTCTTCATCCTTGATGCTGGTCCTGACCTTTTCCATGCTAGCCTCCTGCTGGTGCAATGCGATAATCTTTAGCTCTATGTTCAATTTTTTTACAATTGTAACATATACCCCAAATCCTGCGATGTTGCGGCGCTCTTAAATTATGTTGTGCTCCCTTCTTATGCTGTCCTTGTTGCTGGTGGTAAATCCTTGCCCTATTGTTGGGATCTTCTATGTCTTTCAAAAAGTTTCTTGTTCTTGCCCTTGTCTCGGACAGTCTTGCTTTCATAATTAATTATTGGTATGTCTCCATGCTCCAATCGGCTAGTTTTAGCTACTAATCGAAGTAGTAGGTGAAATCCTCCCGCAAACTCGACATTCGCTGTTCTGGCATAAACCGAATTCAGTGTTACCCTCCGGCATCACCCTTTAAGCTGAATATAGTAATCTCTGCTTATGTACTGAATCTACGTTAAGTATATCTAGTACCACTTTTTACATATTCCTTTCATTTATAAACTACAACTGAATCCAATGTGCCCTAAAATTTCTGTGCTCCCAACTACTAATATCTTTCTTAATCTTACTGCGTCAAGCTTCGCACTCTACTGCTCTATTAACAGTTGGATATGGTGACGGTGTAGTCATTGGTATTTCTTCTTAAATAGGCATGGCTGGTACGACTGTTGATGTAATTTCAGAAAGTATAATCTGGCTTATTACTCACTCCTCGAGTTTGTCTAATCTCTGCTTTTGTAATTGGTATTGCCAAGTCGATCAAATACTGTGGAGCCTGTTACGGCCTCAGGCTCTGCTTGTCCAATTCTCCGGGTATGAGTTCTACCTCGACCACATTCTCGTCCTGACATTTATGTTATCAGGAGGAGAGCTTATTAGACACAATAAATGATATCGCAAACACACACACACATTAAGTATTCACACAATTACTTTTCAATCAAAGTAAAATAGTTTTCATAAAATTTTTTTGTAAATATTGGAATATACGTATATAACGTCCTCACTCATTCTAGGAATTCCTATCGGACTCTATACATGAATCCTAAGAAACTCTATTCTAGCTCTACGACTCGACACAGAATGATCCTAAGGATGCTAGAATAAGAGCTCTGATACCAACTGTGATGGCCTGGTTTCACACATGGCTACAGTCCAAGGTGAATCTAGAGATATCAAATTTGTCATGTACTGACACTGTGTATAAACACGTTTCACAAATTATAGCAATATCCTCTAGTGTAATTAAATATTAGTGTAGGTACAAAATAAGGAAATAAAAACAATAGGCATGATATAGAAAGAGATATCTCATAAATAAAAATCATGTCTTAACTGAAATACATCTGATATCTAGAATACTAAAAGTGTCTCAACATGAATCAACTAAAAATCATACTAATGCACACTGTCTTTACAATATGAAAACAAAACTTTAATATCTGAATGAGAACATAAAACTATAGTGGAGTTTCAACTACTAAAATGCATGACGACGACTATGCTAGAACTCTATCATCCTATGACTCTCTGGAACTCTGAGCTACCTAAAAAAGAAATTTAAAATAATAAAATAAATAACAACAAGAACGTTAGAGCGTTATAGCAAGATCACCTCTATCCACCCCTAGGGGAAGGGTTACTAGATAAAGTAGATGCTCTATCTATTAAGCATAGTTTACCTAGATCATTTTAGTGTTGGACGCACCAGATATTGAACTTCATGATAATTTTACTACGATTGAGATTCTTGTATGTATTCTTGCTCAAGAGGGTAAGAAGCTTAGAATAAAATGATAACCTTAGTTAAAGTTCAATGGAACCGGAAAGGAGCTGGGAAGACTTCTTAGGGGTTACGATGAGGATATACGTCGTGATGATCCACATCTATTCGAGCAAGTAAATTATTTGACTATGATCTGCCTGTGTTTATGATTATCTATATGCTTATATCTATACATAATGCTAGAATGGTGGTATTAGCACTTAGCTACTAATTATTCGTAACACATGTTATATATATGGGGGGTTCCTTGTTTGGATTTTTCACCCGACGTACTAGTTCCGCTTAGTTAGGGGTTAAGTGGGAGTATTTACATTCTAGACTGTTAGGTAAAGATATCGAGGAGGATTTTGGGAGGAGTTGTTTACGATGAAAGTTGATGTCTTCATTGCTGAATCCATTATACGTTTATCGATTACAGATTCAAAGTAAAATTAGTCTTTTTATAAGACTTTCTTACACAATAAAAATAAGAAAAATATAACGCTCTTCAAACAAACGCAACTAGTGTTTATCGCCCACTGCTTACGTGGGATCTTGGCCTGTAACGGGGACGTTGATATCCATGGACCACCTAACGATCAGATTAGATCCGAAGCTTTCGTCGATTCACGAAGGAATCAAGAAGCCGAAGCGCTTATCTCGGCAATAGTGAGATAATTTCTCTTCTTAAGATCATCGCAACGGGTAATCTTAAGGGACGAACCGGGTAGCAGATCTGACAAACTCCTCTTCTATATGCTGAAGAATCCGCTGAAGTCTCCTCCTCCTCTCTGAAATTCGTGGCTCTTCAGTCCTCAATCCGGCAGGGCTTCGCCAACGCTCGAGAATTCCAGATCTGGAAAAATGAAGGCGCTGTGGCTGTATTTATAGGCTTTAGGAGCTCTGTGTTCAGATAAGAACGGCTAATTCCCTCTTATCTTCAATTGAAACCACTTAACCACATTATCAGATTAGTTGGAGAAAATCCAGGCGGTTAACGATCGAAAAAACCACCGAAAATAATCAAAATCAGTATTTTTGTGTTGCAGACACTTATGAGTGTCTCGGCGTGGCTTAGACACTTGTAGCC
>NC_033803.1:31800001-31813501 GCF_001876935.1 Asparagus officinalis | reverse complement strand
TTGGCCGAGACACTTACAAGTGTCTCGCCAAAGCCGAGACACTTGTGAGTGTCTTAGTTTGCTTTTTTTGTTTTTGGTACATCGAGTTTGTTTCCACCGTATATTCGTCGTCCGGACTCAGAATTACGTGGTTCAAGATGCGTCGAAAATCCGACGAGAAGATCTATGAGCTCTCATGATTGAATCATATGTAGAGTAAATGGGACATGAGGGGTGCTCCGCCTTTCGTAAACGACGCGGGGCTCCCGATCAGCTCTTGTTTCCGTTATTCCGAAGTTCCGTTGCTTCGTATGATCCGTCGACTCACTTCATACATTTGTCATTGTCAAATAAGCTTCTGTAACTCTAATAGAGATGTTCATCGTCTTCTCCCTGTCTCAAGATACATGTGGGGTCCTATGGGTAATTTTTGATGCCTACAGATACCCCCTCCAAAGTGTTTCAGTCTCGTTTCTTTTATAGATGAGCCTAAAATACTTTGGATATGATCAGTCCAACCTTCAGTCAGAATAAAAAGATATGTAATTAGCTTTGATTCTTGACTCCTTCGATTTTTAATCTATTCGATATTTTGACGAATAGCTTAAGTTCTCCTAGCGTTGTGTTTATCGTCTGGCCGTCGTTGAATCTTAAATCAAAACTGGTGAGTTGATTTTGGCTCGTATCGTCGAGTTGACTTTGAACTGACCATCTCCATCACAATATATTGACTTGTGTTGACTTTTATTGCAACGCGTTCAATGGTGTTGACCTAGAGTTACGCGTTGACCGGCGTTAACGTAGGGTTTCAGATCGCCCGACGTTAACATAGTTTATACACGTACGTTTGCTGGAGTATACACAGTTTAAGCTCTTAAGGTATTGGAGCATGGCAGTCCTAATAGTTAGGGTTGTAGGACCAATTGTCAAAGCTGATTTGTCTGCAGATATGGATCTTATCCCAAAGTTGTTGGATGCTCGAGTCACGAGACTAGTTAATAAAGTTGGTGCGTCAATGACTTTCACACTTATAGGATTTTTGGCAAACCCTCAGCCATTAACGGATTTGATGATCCTTTACCGACTACCGTTTGAGTCGGGCTAGCATGCAGATTGTTTAAATCCATTCTGCATGTGACGTAAGAAAGTTAACTCTCATAGTGCTACGATATTGAATACATAGACTTCGTCTTTCTTACGGGAATAGACTACCCGGCAACGCGTGTTAGGCGCTGACTTATCCCTACTTAGGCTTCGGGATAAAATTCCCTAGACTAAAATTTTGGTGTCTTCTTCAATCGGTGAAAGATTAAACCGATAACGCGTGTTAGGCATTGACTTATCCTTACTTAGGATTCGGGATAAAATTCTCTACGCGTGTGAAGCATGGATTTTGGTGTTATTAATAACAACCTGCCACAATGTCGAATATGTGGGATTTTGTCCTTTTTACGGTCAAGGACTAACTGGCAACGCGTGTTAGGCGCTGACTTATCCCTACTTAAGCTTCGGGATAAAATTCCCCAGACTGGAATTCTGGTATTTTTTTCAATCGGTAAAAGACTAAATCGGCAACGCGTGTTAGGCGTTGACTTATCCCTACTTAGGATTCGGGATAAAATTCCTCGCGTGTGTAAGGCACGGATTATGGTGTTATTAATAACAACATACCACAATGTCGAATATGTGGGTTTTTGTCCTTTTTACTGTCAAGGACTAATCGACAATGCGTGTTAGGCGCTGACTTATCCCTACTTAGGCTCGGGATAAAATTCTCCAGACTTGGATTCTGGTGTCTTCTTCAATCGGCGAAAGACTAAACCGGCAACGCGTGTTAGGCGTTGACTTATCCCTACTTAGGATTTAGGATAAAATTCCCCACGCGTATAAGGCACGGATTACGTAGTTGAAGGATAGCGTCAAAAATGGGAGAGGAAGAATTTTATATTCTATCTCCCAAAACTGAAGAGGAAAAATTTTATATTCTATCTCCAGTCGCCAAGGAAACTCAAAGTGGGATCTCCACCCTAAGAATCCGAAAAAGTGAAACTAGGAGTGGGATCTCCACTTCGAGAATCAGAAAGATTCAAGCAACCCTAACTTTTATAGGATTGGTTGCTTAATCCAAGAAAAGAATTCCTCATTTATTGAGGTGAAATTCTGATTTTGGCCCTAACTTTTATAGGTTTGGCCGAATAGAAAAATGTAAAAGTCTTTCGTTTATCGAAAGGGGCATTCCGGTCTTGGTCCTAACTATCTGTAGGTTTGACCAAGTGAGGTTGGAGGCAATCCTAACTTTCATAGATTTGATTTCTCAAATTGAAAGTGGACCTCTCGTTCATGGAAGGAATCAAGATGGGATTTTGGTTGTGATCCTAACTGTTTAAAGGTTTTGACCAAGATGGGAATTTGAGATGACCCTAACTGTTTAAAGGTTTGATCGTTCAATTTGTGGAACTCTCGTTCATGGAAAGAATTGAGAGAGGATTTTGGTTGTGATCCTAACTGTTTAAAGGTTTGACCAAAATGGGAATTTGAGATGACCCTAACTGTTTAAAGGTTTGATCATTCAATTTGTGGACCTCTCGTTCATGGAAGTAATCGAGAGGGGATTTTGGTTGTGGTCCTAACTGTTTAAAGTTTTGACCAAGTAGACAGTGGGAGTAGGAGAACAAATCACAGTAGGAGTGTTGACTTGTACAAGTCACTCGGAGGAGGTTCCTGGTGTTAAGTGACTAATACTTAACACGGAGGGGTTTGATAATCGTCAATGATCAGGAGATTAAAATTCTAAATACTATGTCCAGACTCTAACAATGAGAATGTTGAGTGCACAGACGTGGCGGGAGTTTGAGTAGGAGTTTCTTATTCATCACCTTCTTGTAGTGACTGGGTTATCCCTAAGAATATACTATATAGAATTCTCTTAGGAACTTCCCGTTACATGAATTATCCACCCCCAGCTTTCTTCGCAAAGCTGGGTCTAACATTGTACTCAGTTGTATGACCGGGTTATCCTTAAGAATAGCCAGTTTAACCTCTTATACCGGTTGGAGGATTGAGAAGTAGTTTATACTTGTATACTCTTCGGAGTGTCAGGGAGCAGTTTAACCTCTTATACCGGTTGGAGGATTAAGAAGCAGTTTATACTCGTATACTCTTCGGAATATCAGGGAGCAGTTTAACCTCTTATACCGGTTGGAGGATTGAGAAGCAGTTTATACTCGTATACTCTTCAGAGTGGCAGGGAGCAGTTTAACCTCTTATACCGGTTGGAGCATTGAGAAGCAGTTTATACTCGTATACTCTTCGGAGTGTCAGGGAGCAGTTTAACCTCTTATACCGGTTAGAGGATTAAGAAGCAGTTTATACTCATATACTATTCGGAGTGTCAGTGAGCAGTTTAACCTCTTATACCGGTTGGAGGATTGAGAAGCAGTTTATACTCGTATACTCTTCGAAATGGTGTACCATTATTCGGCTTATTCTAGCTTTATGGTACCAGAGTCGATTAGAGTTTGAATCTTGTTCTTTAGACCGAAACAAATCTCAGTAGGATGGAGAACCCTCCTGTGCACAGTAGCTTGGGTCCGTAATCCTCTTAGCTCTCTCCTGATCTTTAATAGGTGGTAGCTCAATCTCACCGTTATTCAGGAGGTACTCGAAAATATCCTGAACTTCCTCATCCTTAAAAGAGTATTCTTTTTGGAGTCCCGGATCAGGAGCCTTTTGCTGCTTTTGAGGTTGTTGTTGTGACATCTAATAATTAACACCGGTAACCACAGGCATTGACCGTTGGCTTCTTTCGGTCTTCTTCCTTCTGAGGAAGCATTTGGCTTGTTCGCCACGCACCTTCAAGTCTTTTCCAAGTGTTGGATGGTGTGACTCCCATAACTTCTAATATCTCAATAGATAGATTGTTATGACATGTCTGGACGATGAAGTCCTCCATGATCGGATCTCGGTAGTTCATCGCCTTATTCCGAAAACGTTTGATGAAGTCGTCGGCTGTCTCTTCATCTTCCTGTTTCTCCTCTAAGAATGTCCTGATGGATATCTCGGTGTCACCGTCAAAGAAGTTATCGAGGAATGAGCTCTCCATATCGTCCTAGCTGTTGATGCTTCCAGGCTTGAGACGGCGATAGCAATCGAAGGCAGGCCCGCGAAGGGTGCCGACGAATGACCGAACCATCAAGGCTTTATTGTCGGAGATCGTGCCCAAGTGGGACTTAAAGTAGATTAGATGCTGAGTAGGCGATCCCTTCCCATCGAACGGCGTGAAGTTGATTAGGTTGAACTTTGCCGGATACGAGATCGAATCCCACTCTCTCGGGTAAGGACACGGAATGCCGGTCTTCTTTACCTCTCGAGCAGACATCAGAGCGTTGATTTTTCTCTCAAGATCCTTCATCTTTTCATCCTCATCTGTATCATGCTTTGGATGATTTCCGAGAGGAACAATATGGTCACCCCCGGTATTATTATCTTTGGCGGGACCACCCCCAGCGTTGTTATTTGTAGGGGATGCATTTGAACCACCACCAGTATTTTTGGAGGGTGCATCGGCCATGATGATTTCGTCTACTTCTGGATCGCTGTCAACTGCGACATTCTGGGTGCGGCGGTTGGATTCACCAAGTTGATTAGATAGAGCCTATATCTGTCGGCCATGCTCTTCCTTCATTTGTATCATGGCTATTTCTAATTCAAACATGAATTCTCTTTTTGCTTAGCCAAAGCATCCTCGATGATCTTGGTTATTTGCTTAATGTTGATCATGAACGCCTCACGAGATTGTCCTATACTGGACACCGTATTGTCAGAAGCGATGGTAGAGTTCGCATCTGATGCTTCATCATTGAGGATAATCCACTATTCATCCTCTGATAGTCCCTACGCATAGTAGTTCCTGCGCATAACAGAGTTATACGTTGGTATACGTCTGAAAAATGACGAGTACTAAAACTTCGCGTTGACTTCCCTTTATCAGCCATATTGATAGCGACCTCTAGGAGTTCGTCGTCTCACGCAGCTAATCTTTTTCTACGGAAACTCATTGGCTTGGTCAGACGCTTCATAGGAAAGCTTTTAGAATACCGAGACCCTCTGTGGAGCAGTCTTGGGGAAGCTACATGCTGATAGTACTGCCCTGATAATTTTGGTACACGGACAGTGAGAGTTCGCTTCTCGGGTACCTCTCTTTTGAGATTTATTCGTACCCCCAGCCTGATAGTATAACTCCTCGACGTTATTGTCAGAGCAACCTATCGGTTGTTTACATGAATTCTCAGGTATAACACGTTCATCTGTCTGACGCATTTTCTTCTGAGTAAATAACTCATTGTTGGTGTCTGCATGAGTCACATGTTTGGAATCACACCTTTCTGAGGGTGAAACCTTAACGGGCTCCTGGCTTTCGACTCGTAGTCCGATGCGGTTAGTTGTTGGAATTTTCTCCTTATGAGAAGGCTTCATATTGTCATGAGGGCGCATGCGACCCCCAGCTTGTTGAGTTGCTCGGGGTTCCTTTATTGGGCCAAAGCGTTCTTTAATAGGAGTTTTGCCTCGATCTTCATGTTGAGGACTGAGGCGATCCTTTAATGGAATTCTAACTCTGGGGAGGTCCATACAGCTGTAGGGTTCTACCGGAGGTGTGGGAGTAAAAGGAGCAGGATTCGAAGTTGACGAAGGCTGAGGAGCAACGTTGCATACTTTTGCCTTAGGCGTTGATTTGGTCTTTGGCATCCAAATTTGTTTGGATCTCGATGATCTCTTAACCGCCTCCTCCTTTTGCATCTCTTGTGCTTTTTGCATAGGGATCTGGGCATGCGCAAGAAGTGCGCGATGCTTCTGAATGCACTCCTCAAGAGTGGAACGGTTCCGTTTGACATGAACTCATCCGTTAGTAGGTGGTTGGGAGGAGGTTCGTGAAGCTTGCTATGGAGATGACTTAGCCACTTGGCACTTTCTAAACTCCAGATCTACTTGGTAACGGAGTCCATCTACCTGATCCAAAGCCTTAGTGAATTGGCGCGCGAGGCGTTGGCGTTGGCTTTGACGTGCTCTCTTTGATACAGTTGGCGCACCTTCAGCAGTTAACTCCTTGATCGCAGAGGAGTTCAGATCTGCAGATCTGGTCTCATTTGATGCCGACGGATCATTACGAGGTACATCTGTAGCAACGGTAGCTGGGAGATCGCCTTCTTCAGTCTTCAGATCTGAAGACCAGCGGATCTTCTGGGAGGAGGAGACTTTCCTTCATTTATGAGGAGAGGTAGATCTGGAGGAGGAGGAGGAGACATATTCCTTGAATTTCTATTGGTCGAACTCGTATTCGACCTTTTCAGCCACGAGGATCTTGATCGTTGGCTGCGGCATGACAGCCTCGGCAGCGAGGTTGTTGGCTCTCACTGTGGTGGCCAGCTTGTTTGCGGTGAAAGTTGATGTCTTCATTGCTGAATCTATTACACATTTATCAATTACAGATTCAAAGTAAAATTAGTATTTTTATAAGACTTTCTTACATAATGAAAATAAGAAAAATACAACTCTCTTCAAACAAACACAACGGGTGTTTATCATCCACTGCTTGCGTGGGATCTTGGTCTATGACGGGGATGTTGATATCCGTGGACCACCTGATGATCAGATCAGATTCGAGGCTTCGTCGATTCACGAAGGAATCAAGAAGATGAAGCGCTTATCTCGGCAACAGTGAGATAATTGCTCTTCTTAAGATCACCGCAACGGGGTAATCTTAAGGGACGAACTGGGCTACAGATCTGATGAACTCCTCTTCTTTATACCAAACAAACCGTTGAAGTCTCCTCCTCCTCTCTGAAATTCGTGGCTCTTCAGTCCTCAATCCGGCAGGGCTTCGCCAACGCTCGATAATTCCATATCTGGAAAAATGAAGGTCCTGGGGCTGTATTTATAAGCTTTAGGAGCCCTGTGTTCGGATAAGAATGGTCGATTCCCTCTTATCTTCAATTGAAACCACTTAACCACATTATCATACCAGTTAGAGCAAATCTAGGTGGTTAACGATAAAAAAACCGCCGAAAACAACCAAAAGCAGCATTTTTGTGTTGCAGACACTTATTAAGTGTCTTGGCGTGGCCGAGACACTTACAAGTGTCTCGGTCAAGCCGAGACACTTGTGTCGGCTTGGCCGAGACACTCAAGAGTGTCTCGACCAAGCCGAGACACTTTGAAGTGTCTCAGTTTGGTTTTTTTTGTTTTTGGTGCATCGAGTTTGTTTCCACCGTATATTCGTCGTCCGGACTCGGAATTACACGGTTCAAGATGCATCAGAAAGCTAATGAGGAGATCTATGGGCTCCCATGATTGAATCATATGTGTAGTAAATGGGACATGAGGGGTGCTCCGCCTTTCGTAAACGATGCAGGGCTCCCGATCAGCTCTTGTTTTCGTTATTCTGAAGTTTTGTTGCTTCGTATGATCCGTCGACTCACTTCATGTGTTTGTCGTTGTCAAATAAGCTTCTGTAACTCTAATAGCGATGTTCATCATCTTCTCCCTATCTCGAGCCACATGCGGGAACCTATGGGCAATTTTTGACACTTACAGGAGCGCGAAGATGTTATACGTCGCGACTACCCGCACTTGTTTGAGCTGGTAAATTGATTGATTTTTATTAGTGTTCATGATTATCTATATGTTCATATTTATATTTGCTATTAGAACAAGGGTATTTACATTTAACTCCTAATTATTCTGAACACGTGATATATATATGAGGGGTTTCTTGTTTGGATTTTTCATCCGACATACTTGTTCTGCTTAGTTAGGAGTTAAGTGGGAGTATTCGCATTCTAGATGGTTAAGTGTAGATATTACTATGTTTCATATCTGGAGATTAATAGTACGAGATGTGTATGCGAGAGTTTCCTTGTCTAGATTATCCCCTCAATATGCTTTTCTAGTATTATTAATCTCTATGATACGATTGAGGAATTTTGGGGACGAAATTTTTTTAAGGGGGGAAGAATGTAAAACCCTATAAATTTGAATATATTATAATAAATAATAATAATAAATATATTATATTGTGATAAATAATATATATTAATGTTTTAGTATGCTAGGATTTGATTTGAGATCAATCTAATGTATATATATGAATATAGGAGTGAAATCATGCATGACATGCACGAGCTTGAATCTGAAAAAATCGACCAATTAAAAGTATTTATATTTTACACATAGATAGAGTTTGAATATAAAAAATCTTAAAGCATAAAAGTTGTAGGTCTCTTCAATATCTTTCCAAAACATTTTAAATCACCTCATTCCAAGGTTGGACATGAACGTTACAGCCAAAATACCAAAGACTATTTTCCCAAACATACTGATTTGAGCCTTAGTAGTCGACTACTAATATTAGTAGTCAACTAGTAATGCCATTAGTTAACTAATAGTTATATTAGTCGACTAGTCTGGCTGTTTTTAGATTTTTTTATGGGTTTCTAGTCGGATTCATTTTGTTTTGAACCCAGTTGTATATATACATATATAAACTCATTTTAAAGATATTTTTACCCTCTATCACATGAGATTTACACAAGCCACCTTCCTCCTCAAACCCTTACCCTAAATTGTGAGTTTTGGGAGAGATCTCGAGGATTTTGTCAAGAGAAAGGTGAGGCTTTGTAGTTTTTGGCGAGGAGAAGGTCTTACAAACATGTTCAGGAGTTGCAGCACGTAGTTGAGGTAAGATCATCTTCCTCCAAACCCTTCCTGTAGTAAAGATTAGATTTTTAATGGTTAAAGTGATGTTTTTCATATTAAAGTTTAACCCAACATGATAAAGTTTGGATTTTTAATGATAAATCTTTAACCCATGATAGATTTGTAAAAATTCTTTGTTGTTTATGATAGTAATATGATCCTGATCATTAGGGTTATTCATAATTACGTTTTAAATTTATAAATCATGTTCTAATCATGCTAAAACCCTAGTTTTGTTTTTTAATTGAGCTTTCATGATAAATAACAATGCTCAACCCTAAGTTTGTGAAACCTAAGTCATATAAAAATGTTTAAACGAATTTTTTCTCTATTCATGAGTAGTTTTTATCATGTGTTGATAATTATGTTGTTTAATTAAGAGCTAATTGAGGAAATTGATTAAATAGGATGATAAACCCTATTTTGAAAGGTTTAAAAATTATGTATTATGATTCAGATAATCTTTGTTGCATATGCCAAGTATAAGGTTTTGTTTTAGCTTTATGATAAGTGCAATTGACAAATAAGTAATGTTCGTGCATGAAAGAATGCATGTTTTGACAGGGTAGTCGACTACTAAGCTTAGTAGTCGACTACTCATGTTCAGTTTAGATTTCCAGAAACTGGATTATTGTAGAGTAGTCGACTAATATGCTTAATAGTCGACTACTAATACTGATACATGCCTCACAGAGTCTGGATGGACTCAGTGTAGTCGACTACTAAGCTTAGTAGTCGACTACTAAGATAATTTTCCTGAATATTGAGTTGCACTATTTTGAGATGCGATCGTGGGGTTCGAGTCGCATGATAGTACACATACAGACATGAATATATATGAATAGTGTCGTAGCACACTCATGAGTATCCTAAAGGGGGTTTTGGACAAGTGTTGAGCTTATTATATTTGAGTTAGAGATTGTTTATACACATGTTGGATATCGTTGATGAGCGCAGCTCAGTACTATAGGGATAGTGTGTTGATATACCAAATATACATAGTTTATACACAAGATGAATATCGTTGATGAGCTCAGTTCAGTACTATGTGTGGTAGTGTGTTGATATTCTATTTGTACAAGCCATTGAGTCGGGTTTGGATGCTTTGTCTAGCAGTCCGTTCGCACAAGGGTGTGATGAGGCTTATGAACCGTCTTTTAGGATACCTATATGGTAGGTCGTCCTGCACTCATATTACGCACTGGGATCACGATGAGACTAATGAGCCGTGTACACTGTTTAGGATACCTACAGGGTAGTCTGTTACGCATGATAATGCTAAGTTTCAGAATCTTGCGAAGACTTGCATTGAGACGACTAATTAATAGCCTGAGTCATTAGTGAATGCCAGTTATGTATATGACTCATTGCTATGATATATGTCCGAGGTACTTTGCTCTTGAAGGTACGTGGGATTATATGCTGATATTTATTTTATCTTCCTAGTGATAGTGTAAGGTATTATAAATACGATATTATGAATGTCTTTACTTTCTGTATTGCTTTATTTTATTATTAGGTTGGGATAAATGATTAGCGATTCACAATTTGAGACATATGATATATACATGAGAGTTTTTTTACTTGGATTATTTCGCTCGACGTACCAGTCTCATGTTATGGGTTTCTAATTATTAATGTTATTTAGATTGTTTATCTCTAGTTCAGTCTTAGTATTTATGAGGAAAGAAAATAGCAGCCAAAGCCCCAAAGAATCAGACAAAATCCCCCAAAAACAGAATTTCTGAAACTGTACAAAAATAGCTGTTACAGTGTTATGAGTTGACTCAGTACTGTTCATGAGTCGACTCATAAGTAGCCGTTACATGCTAAAAATCAACTTATGAGTCGACTCATAAAATTTATGAGTCGACTCATCATGCATGGGTAGACTCATGAAGTAATGGGTCGACTCAGCAGAAACAAAATACATTTTTAGCATAGTTTATGAGTCGACTTATGATAGGCATAAGTCGACTCCACCTGATGGGTCGACTCATAATGTTGTGAGTCGACTCATCAGAAACAATTTAAAACTACGTAGCAATTTGTGAGTCTACTCAATACTGTTCATGAGTCGAGTCATAAATATGCACACGGAAAATATCAACTTTGAACCTTGTTAAAAATTATCAAATAAATTCAGAAAAAATATAAAACTTTAAGAATAGTTTATAAACATTTTGACAAACTTGTTCAAAAAGGAATTTTGCAAAAAGGTCCTCGTATTTGTGAAAAACCTCATTTTAACACAAATACCAAAATATCAGTTTTGAAAATGTATAAGTGTGTGTGTGTGTGATATCCCAAATAGCTTCAAATAAAATCTACAATTACTTGCCTATATTTAAGTAATAAAGAGTAAATAAAATAATAAATATCTCTCACATAGAAATACATTTCTTGAGTCTTGATATTGCTTTAGAGTTGATAAAGGTTCTCATTGCGTTAAGTGTTCTTGATAAACATTGCTTCATCACTTTGCCTCCACCTCCTTTAGATATTGATGTTGTAGCTCATATTCCATCCAATCCTCCATATATGGTACTAACAAACTTGATATTCATATTAATTATAATATCACTCAATAAGTAATTAGTACCGATAATGGTGGTTGTAAATCATCATCAAAACATAATGGCTAACAATCTTCCCCTTTTTGATGACGACAACCAACCATTATATTTGAGCGAATAAATATAGCTTATAGATAGTAGCTCCCTCTATCTATGAGCTTCCCCTAACTATGTGCACAAATGAGGAGATTTCTCTCCCCCTTTGTCACCATCAAAATGGGGTATATAAAATAGTGAGCATACAAAAGATATTGGAAGTTCAACCAACCAAGCATAACAAGCAAAACTTTTTACATAATACATAAACCCAAACCATTTCTTATGCGACTAAAATCTTCTTCACTAAGAGGCTTGGTAAAAATATCTGCTAATTGAGATTTAGTATCAATATAAACAAGGGATACATTGTCCCTCTCGACATGATCGAGTAAGAAATGATAGCGCACATCAATATGCTTGGTTTTAGAGTGTAAAATGGAATTTTTTGAAATGTTTATAGCACTAGTGTTATCATAAAAAAAATTGTATTTTGAAAATACAAATCATAGTCAACTAAACTTTGTTTCATCCATAAATGTTGGGCACAACATAAGCCGGAAGTAATGTATTCGACTTCCGTAATGGACAAGGCAACACAATTTTGTTTCTTGGAGGCCCAAAAGACAAGAGAGTTACCCAAAAACTAATATGTACCACTCATACTCTTGCGATCTACCTTACATCCGGCAAAGTCGGCATCATAAAAAACATAAAGATCAAAAGAAGTGTTTTTTGGATAAAATAAACCAAGATCAATTGTACCATTGACATATTTAATAATTCTTTTAACTGAAATCAAATGGGACGTTTTAGGAGAAGCTTGAAAACGTGCACATGCACACACACTAAACATGATATCAGGTTTACTAGCGGTAAGGTGCGACTCTCCGATGCTCTAAGCCGCATGAAAGTTAAAAAAAAAAAACAACAACAAGAGCATCAGAGTGCTAGCAAGATTACCTCCATCCATCCCCGGGAAGAGCTACTAAATGTAGTGGAGACTCTATCTATTAAGCATAGTCTATCTAGACCATTTTTCGGTATCTAATGGTATTAATGCTTAGAAATCTAAAACACGAGACGTAGTACATCGAGCGAAATAATCCAAATAAGGAAACTCTCATGTATATATAGTATGTCTCAAATTGTAGATAACTAAATATTAATCCCGAACTAAGCAATCAAAAAATTATATCTGGAAAGTAAACCATCATAATCAGCATAGGTATCTCGTATACTCGCATAACCGAGTATCTCAATCGAATATCTCAACAATGAGTCATGGTCACTTTTGGCATTCGCCAAACACTCAGATAAAAATCCTTTTGTAATATTATTGTGTCCCTATGTAAAACAATAGGATAGGAATATCGATTCCTACACAATCTATACGGAAACAAAGACATAGGTTCACTAACCTCAGCGCACGCTCATGTGGGTAACTAAACACAGATTCAAAGACCCCAGCGCACTATCATGCAGATAATAAACATAGGTCAATCGACCCCAGCGTACTATCATACAGATAATAAACACAGGTCCATCGACCCCAGTGCATTATCATGCGGATAAACAAGTCTCATAGTTCCATCAACCTCTTCGCACGCTCATGCAGATAAGCAAGTGTCATAGGTTCATCGAACTCTTCGCACGCTCTTGTGGATAAACAAATGTTATAGGTTCATCGACCTCTTTGCACGCTCGTGCGGATAAACAAATATGTGTAGTGGAGTGAAATTCATCACGGTCACATTTGTAGTGTACTAACTCACTAACTCAAAAGTATAATCGTAACAATATTTTATCATAATCCCCTAGGGATACTCACTTAAGTATTACAACATATTCATGACTATAATTATAATAATCGAGCGGCTCAAACTCTACGAATACCTCTCAAAACAGAGCAAACAAACTCCAGAAAATAAGAAATTGGGTCAAACTGCCCAGGAAATGGTCGACGCTACTGTTAGTAAAATGAAAATATCATTTTCTAGGAAAACTATTTTTAGGAATAGTTTTCTGTTTTGAAAACTAGATTCATATATCTTTCAATTTCCACTAGTTTGGTTAAAATTTTAATTCATTTGCTATGCCAAGTTTTCTGTTGAACTTCATACACGTACATTAGTTTTTCTGTAGGACGTGTCATTAA
>NC_033803.1:31770822-31799991 GCF_001876935.1 Asparagus officinalis | reverse complement strand
CCCTATACAAACTCTTTTTAAGCTTGGTTTTCTGATTTAGAAAGTAGATTCACATATCTTTCATTTGAAACTATTTTAGTTCAATTTGAAGTTTATTTATTATCTCAAAGTTTTAGTTGAATATCATATACCTGCTGTAGTTTTCTGCAGAACATGTTGTTAGCCAAATGATCATGTCTTTCTATCAAAGTGATTAATTACACATGACAAGATCCACACAAAAAATAGAAGAAATATTTCATTTAATTAGATTCACATTTATTTAGGAAAAACACAAACCTATGATTTAAGCATTGTTACTAAACATGCGAAATATAATCAATTAATCCTCTAAGATTTTAACATGATTTAAATATGATTAATAAATTAAATAAATTCCAAATTTATTAATGATCATGATCATAAATCTAATAGCAACATTAAGGAAGACAAAATTTTTAGTTTTAGCATTTGATTAAAATTTATCATCAAAATCTAACTTATTTTAACATAACAGATTAATCTCAAGCATGAGAATCTCATCTTTAAACTTCTTATAATTTTAACTAATTATTTGGAAGGTTTGGGTAGGAGATAATCTTGCCTCGATGCTATCGATAATCTTAAACAAACAATTGCGCAAGAATTCCCTTCACCCCTATCGCTAGCCTCCGCTTCCTCTCCACAAATGTCACAGAAAACACTTTGTTTCTCTTCTACTCTTTGTGAGTTTTGTGTAGAAGAGAGGAAGTGAGAGGTATTTATAGAGAGGTTAGAGGGACTAGAGCCTAAAATAATGAGTAGTTGTGGAGGGAACCAAGGAGTAATTTGTGGGATGTTACTTAGTGGAGGAAAAAGAGGAATATTGCCTTTTTCTTTACATTATTCTAACAATGAATCCCGACTATTTTCTGTTCATTTTTCTGTGTTTAGTATATTAGATGTAACTTTCTTATCCGACATCAGAATGAGCTAATTTAAGATTTGTTGGAAAGCTATTGAAGTAACCTACAAATTTGTTCTTTGAGTTTTCCAAGATTCAAACTGTATAAGTGTATAAAACATATAAACTTTTAACTGATCATTTCACCAGATATGCATTTGCACTCGTATATTCACAAATGTACATTGAGTTGATCTCAAGTCAATTTCTATCATAGTCAAATATTAAAATATGATGTTTATCATTATATAACATATTTATTATTATTTGTCATAAAATATATAAATTTTTAGGATTTTATATTCTTCCTCCCTTAAAAGAATTTTGTCCCCGAAATTCCACAATCGTATCCTAGAGATTAGCAATACCAGAAAAGCATATTGAGGGGATAATCCAACCCTCATATACACATCTCATACTATTAATCACTAGATATGAACATAGCGATATCTAAAGTTAATAATGTAGAATGCAAATACTCGCACTTAACCCCTAATTAAATGGAACTAGTACGTCGGGTGAAAAATCCAAACGAGGAACCTCCCATATATATACCATGTATTCCGAATGATTATTATTTGTCATAAAATATTTAAATTTTTAAGGTTTTATATTCTTCCCCCTTAAAAGAATTTCGTCCCCGAAATTCCGCAATCGTATCCTAGAGATTAATAATACTAGAAAAGCACGTTGAGGGGATAATCCAACCCTCACATACACATCTCGTACCATTAATCACTAGATATGAACATAGCGATATCTAAAGTTAATAATGTAGAATGCAAATACTCGCACTTAACCCCTAATTAAATGGAACTAGTACGTCGGGTGAAAAATCCAAACGAGGAACCTCCCATATATATACCATGTATTCCGAATGATTAGGAACTAAGTGTTAATACCCTCATTCTAGTATTAAATATAAATATGACTATCCAGATAATCATAATCAAATCAATTTACATGTTCAAACAGGTGTGGGTAGTCACGACGCATATCATCTTCGTGCTCCCAAGAAGCCTCCTCATCTCCCTTCTGGTTCCATTGAACTTTCACTAAGGGAATGACCTTATTTCTTAATCTCTTGTCCTCTCTAACAAGGATGCAAACTGGTACCTCAATGGTGCAAAAATCCGTCTGAATCTCGACCTCAGGTGTATCAATCACCCTCTGCTGCTCCTCGCGTGTAGGTACTTCTTGAGCATCGACACATGAAATACGTTGTGTACACTAGACATCAACACAGGAAGGTATAGTCTATAAGACACAGCTCCAACATGCTCAAAAATCCTAAAGGGCCTAATATATCTCAGGGTAAGTTTTCCCCGTTTGCCGAATCGCTGAACGCCCTTCATAGGCGATACCTTCAACGTGACAAAATCTCCTACCTGAAACTCCAAAGATCGTCATCTCTGATCCGCATACCTCTTTTTCTAACTCTGAGTGGTAAGAATACACTCCCTAATTAATGCTACCTTCTCTGTAGTCTTCCTCACAAGCTTTGGCCCAAGTAATAAGCTATCCTCTGGCTCTGCCCAATAAATCGGGGATCTATAGGGTCTCCCATACAATGCTTCATACGGAGCCATACCGATCATCGCTTGATAACTGTTGTTATAAGCGAACTCGATTAAAGGAATGTGGTCCTCCCAGTTGCCTTGAAAGTCTAGAATGCAAGCACACAACATATCTTCCAAGACTTGGTTTACTCTCTCTATTTGCCCATCTGCCTGTGGTTGAAATACACTGCTGTAGGATAATCCGCTACCAAATGAATACTAGAAGCTCCTCCAAAAGTGCAAAGTAAAAACTGAGCCTCGATCTGACACGATCGTCTCTGGAACTCCGTTTAATCGAACTATCTCCCGAATGAAAATCCTCGCATAAGTCTCAACGGTGTAGGTAGTCCTCACTGGTATAAAATGTGCTGACTTCGTTAATCGATCAACTAACACCCAAATGAAATTGTTCCCTTTCTTCGACCTCGATAACCCCACAATGAAATCCATAAAGATATCCGCCCATTTCCATTCTGGAATGGGTAAAGGCTGTAGGATTTCTGCTGGTCTCTGATGTTCTGCCTTTACCTGCTGACAGGTAAAGTATTTAGTAACATATTCTGTTATCTCCCTACGCATACCGCTCAACCAAAAGTGTCTCTTTAGATCCTTATACATCTTTGTTATGCCTGGATGCACTGTGTACCTCGAATGATACGCCTCATCAAGCAACTCCTTCTTCAGCTCTGCACTAGCTGGCATAACTAATCAGCATTTCATTCGAAGGCCTCCGTCTGCTCCAACGGACCAATCGGCTTTGGGCTTCTTGGAAATCTCCCCCTTTCGGGTTTGAATCCTAGAGTCCTCTAGCTGTGCTCCGATCACTCTATTACTCCAAGATGGCTGCACTGATATAGCTCCCAAAAATGCGTTGCTCTCATCGATCTCTGGCCTGAAATCAAATTGGCTAAGGGTGTAAAGGTCTCATTACAACGAACATCTCAAAGCCGCAACCCGATATGGATGCTTCCTGCTCAAAGCGTCCGCCACGACGTTCGCCTTTCTTGGATGATACTGAATCGCAAACTCGTAATCCTTAATGAACTCGACCCATCATTGCTGCCTCTGATTGAGCTCCTTTTAAGAAAATAGGTATTTTAGACTCTGGTGGTCTATGAATAACTCGAACTGCATCCTGTACAGGTAATGTCTCCATGTCTTCAGTGTGAAGACCACTGCTTCTAGCTCTAAGTCGTGCGTGGGATAGTTCTGCTCATGTGTTCTCAACTGTCGAGGGGCATAAGCTACTACTCTCTGGGTTTACATCAAAACACCTCCTAGGCCTGCTAGTGATGAGTCTATATAGACAACAAATGTCCTGTCATTGCTCAGAATTGTCAAAACCGGTGCTATAGTCAACTTGGTCTTCAAGGTCTCAAAGGACTTCTGGCACTCTGTGCCCTAATTAAACTATACAACCATCTTTGTAAGGTATGTAAGTGGTGTGGCAATCTTCGGGAAGTTCTGAATGAATTTCCTATAATAGCCGGCTAAACCTAAGAAGCTACAAATCTCGGTAACCGTCTTTGGCGGCTCCCAATCGAGTACTGCCATAACCTTAGCTGGATCTACTGCAATGCCCTCTCTACTGATGATGTGACCCAAAAATCGGATCTTTGATAGCCAAAACTCATATTTGTTAAATTTAGCGTATAACTGATGCTCCCGCAAAGTCTGCAATGCTAATCGTAGATGCTACTCATGCTCTGCCTCCAATCTCGAATAAATAAGGAAATCATCGATAAAAACAATCATGAATTGGTCCAAGTATGGACAAAAAACCTGGTTCATCAAATCTATGAATACCGCGGGTGTATTGTGTTAGCCCTTATGTTTTGATGATGTTCTTACAACCACCATTATTGGTACTAATGGCTTATTGAGTGAAATTGTAGTAAATCTATTTATCAAGCTCGTTAGTGCCATAAATGGAGGATGGATGGAATATATGCTACAAAGATAATATCCAAAGGAGGAGGAGGCCAAGAGATGAAGCAACGTTAATTCAAGAACGACAAACTCATATAAAAGCTTCATCCGATTCAAGCTAATCAAAGCTCAAGTATTGCTTTAAATATGAGGATATTAGCTTTCCTTTATGTTTCTCTCTAGTGCTAGATTGTAGGCAAAGAGTCACTATGTTTACATGAAGCTATTGGGACTTACACACATGTTTTCTTTCTTAAACTTTTAAGCCGTTTTCACAAAACCTTATTTTTCACAAATACGAGAACCTATCTGCAAAATTCTTTCTTCAAACAGTTTGTTTTTAGTATCAAAAACATTTTACAAAGTTTCAGATTTTTCAGAGGTCAAATAAATATTTTACAAATATTTTAACTTGGTCAAAAACATGTTTTCCAGCATATGTCAGAAAGCGGTCGACCGGATCGGTCGACCGCACATATCATCTTTTCTTACTGGTTTCCAGAGAGGTCGTCGGTCGACCGGGACGGTCGACCGAATTCTCGATTTATTAGTGGACTTATGCATGATTATGAGCTATTCAAAATGCTTCCAAATGAATCCATTGATGCTATGTTTTCCCGTTTTACTAATATCATCAATGAATTACATGGTTTAGATAAGCAACTATCTATTCAAGAGATGAACTACAAGATACTTCGTTCCTTAACTCCGGCATGGGAGCCCAAGGCTACGGCCATCGAGGAGGCTCATGACCTCACTACATTAGCTCTTGATAGTCTTATCGGAAAGCTCAAAGTGCATGAAAAGAAGCTCAAAGGGAAGGAGAAGGAGGAAGTGCCATCACGTGAAGTTGAGGAACCATCACCAAAGTTGAAGACTATAGCTCTCAAAGGAGCTAGTGACAACTCATCTTCGTCATCGGAGAGTGAAGTAGATTTTTCTAGAGAAGTGGCTCATCTCTCTAGAAGAATCTCTAGACTTATAAAAATGAACAAAAAATTCAATCCCCGATCTAATAACAAGTTTTCATCTCGTGTAGGAAAATGTTTTGAGTGCAATGAACCGGGTCACATCGCTAAGGATTGCCCCAAGCTCAAGGAGAAGTACATGAAGTACAAGAAGAAGAAGGCTATGTATGCCGGATGGGAAGAATCCGAACCAAGTGATTCGGATAGCGATGAGGAGGGAGCCAAACTTGCCCTTCATGACCCAAATGTTTGTTTCATGGCAAATGAACATGAGGTAATATCCGAGGCCGAAAGTGAATCTTTCTATATGCAATGTGATATAGCTATGGCATTAGAGGAGTTGAACTTTGAATTTAAACGAATGTCTAAAGAATACTCCTCTTTCAAAAAGTTGCATGTCTCTTGTGATATTAAGCTTGAACAACTAACAACCTCTCTTGCTCTAAAAGATGAATTGCTAGGAGATCTCGATTTCGAAAATAAACAATTAAGATCAAAAATTGAAAGATTAGAAATTGAAGGTTGTAGGACTAGACCCACTCATGTCTATGCCAATCACCATGGTAGAAATAGGTCTTATGGCTCTCACACTCGTGCATACAAAAGAAACTTTGTATGTACTTATTGCATGAGACATGGACACATTTCTACTCATTGTAGAGTTAAAGACAATGAAGATTTTTATGGTTTAATATGGGTACCCAAAGGCACCAAAACTACTAACCACCAAGGACCCAAGACATGGGTACCTAAAGCTACAACACCTTCGTCTTCTTCTTTTGTAGGGGACGTCACGGCAACGACGTAAGGAAATTTGGTACCTTGATAGTGGTTGCTCACATCATATGACGGGCAACAAAGAGTTATTTGCAACCCTATCAAGGATTGAAGGAGGCAACGTCTCCTTCGGTGGTGGTGAGAAAGGTAAAATCATTGGTATAGGTTCTATTGGTAAGAAACCCTCACCCATTATTGAAGATGTCTATTTAGTAAGTGGTTTGAATCATAATCTTCTTAGTATTAGTCAACTAAGTGACAAAGGTTTCGATATTTCTTTTAAACCGGATAAATGCATCATTAGTATGAATGGAGAAATTGTTTTTGTTGCATATCGCAAGTCTAATGTTTATATCTTTGAGATGAATGAGTTATTGAATCAAGATGTGAAGTGTCTTGCGGCCATTGATGAAAACCCTTGGATTTGGCACAAGAGACTTGGACATGCAAATATGGAGTTGATATCAAAATTGTCTAAGAAGAATCTTGTGAAAGGGCTACCTAACTTGCACTTCATAAAAGATACAATTTGTGAGGATTGTGCCAAAGGTAAACAAACAAAATCCTCTTTCAAATCCATCCATGAGGTATCAACTTCTAAACCTTTGCAACTATTACATCTTGATTTATTTGGTCCTATGCGTGTCACTTCTCTTGGAGGAAAACACTATGTTTTTGTGATTATTGATGATTTTTCTCGTTTTACATGGACAATTTTTCTTGCAAAGAAAAATGATTGTTTTGAAGAATTTGCTAATCATATTAAGAGAATTGAAAATGAAAAAGAGTTGAAAGTTGTTAAAATTAGAAGTGATCATGGTGGTGAATTTCAAAATGAATTCTTCTATGATTTTTGTGCTCATCATGGTATAACTCATATGTTTTCCGCTCCGAGAACACCACAACAAAATGGTGTTGTTGAAAGGAAAAATCGCACCATACAAGAGATGGCACGCACTATGTTAAACTCTTTTGATTTACCAAAATATTTTTGGGCGGAAGCCGTTAATACGGCTTGCCATGTTTTGAATCGTGTTTTGATTAGACCAAAGCTTAAGAAAACTCCTTATGAACTTTATTATGGGAAAACTCCTTTCATTGGCTATTTTCGTGTTTTTGGTTGCAAATGTTTCATTTTAAATACGAAAGACCACCATGATAAATTTGATTCCAAAATTGATGTTGGTATTTTCTTGGGATATGCACCTCGAAGTAAGGCTTATAGGGTCTTCAATAAACGAAGCCTCGTTGTTGAAGAATCTATAAACGTTACTTTTGATGAGACTAATGTTTGCTCTCGAGTTATTTTGCCTAGAAAAGATGATGATGAGGATATTGAGGGAGGATTGGACTTCTTGCAAATAAATGACACTCCCTCCATAGAAGCTCATAAAGATATAGATAGCTCTCAAGATCAAGTTGAACCTCGAAAAGCTTGGAAATTCACATCAAATCATCCAAAGGAGCAAATCATTGGGAGTCCTTCAAAAGGAGTTATTACTCGCTCAAAAGCCTTGAGTGAGTGTGGTAACATTGCATTCTTATCTCACATAGAACCTAAAAGAATTAATGATGCTTTAAATGATGAATTTTGGGTTTTAGCTATGCATGAAGAATTAAACAATTTTCAAAGAAATGAAGTTTGGAAGTTAGTTCCTAGACCAAATAATGCTAGTGTTATTGGTACAAAATGGGTTTTTAGAAACAAACTTGATGAACATGGCATTGTTACTAGGAATAAAGCTCGTTTGGTTGCCCAAGGATACAATCAAGAGGAGGGCATAGACTATGATGAAACCTTTGCACCGGTTGCAAGGTTGGAATCTATTAGGATGTTTTTGGCATTTGCTAGTTTCAAAAATTTTAAACTCTTTCAAATGGATGTTAAAAGTGCCTTCTTAAATGGTTTTATAGAAGAGGAAGTGTATGTTGAGCAACCCCCCGGTTTTATTGATCATGATTTTCCAAACCATGTTTACCGGGTACACAAAGCTTTATATGGGTTGAAACAAGCTCCTAGAGCTTGGTATGCTCGCCTCTCTAGTTTTCTTGTTGAAAATGGTTTTTCAAAAGGAACAATTGATAACACTCTTTTTGTAAGAAAAAGAAAAAATGATTTCATTTTAGTTCAAATATATGTGGATGACATTATTTTCGGTGCTACTAATGAATCCTTGTGCAAGGAATTTTCTAAAGTTATGCAGGATCACTTTGAGATGAGTATGATGGGAGAGCTTACATTCTTTCTCGGGCTCCAAGTCAAGCAAACTAAGGATGGGATTTTCATTTCACAAAGCAAGTATGCAAAGGAATTGGTGAAGAAATTCAAGTTGGAGAATTCCAAGCATGCGCCTACTCCCATGAGCACTAGTGTTAAGCTTGATGCGGATGAAAGTGGTGAAGACGTGGACCAAAAATTATACCGAGGTATGATAGGTAGTCTTCTTTATCTTACTGCTAGTAGACCCGATATTATGTTTAGTGTGTGTGCATGTGCACGTTTTCAAGCATCTCCTAAAGCATCTCATTTAATTGCCGTTAAAAGAATCATTAAATATGTTAATGGTACTTTTAATCTTGGCTTGTTTTATCCCAGAAGCACTTCTTTTGATTTATATGGTTTTTGTGATGCCGACTTTGCCGGGTGTAAAGTAGATCGCAAGAGTACTAGTGGAACATGCCAATTCTTAGGAAATTCACTTGTTTCTTGGGCTTCCAAGAAACAAAATTGTGTTGCATTGTCCACTACGGAAGCGGAATACATTGCCGCCGGCTTATGTTGTGCTCAAGTTTTATGGATGAAACAAAGTCTAGTTGACTATGATTTGCATTTCCAAAATATTAAAATCTTTTGTGATAACACAAGTGCCATAAATATTTCAAAAAATTCGGTTTTGCATTCTAGAACCAAACATATTGATGTACGCCATCATTTCCTACGCGATCATGTAGAGAAACTAAATGTATCCCTAGTATTTGTTGACACAAAATCTCAACTAGCGGATATATTCACTAAGCCTCTTGGAGAGGATGATTTTTGTCGCATAAGAAATGGTTTGGGCCTATGCACTATGTGAGCGTTCTACATTGTGTGCTTGTTTAGTTGTCGTTTATATTTCTTTTTACCCCATTTTTTTTGATGTTGCCAAAGGGGGAGAAACCTCTCCTCTTTTGTTGCACATCCTTAGGGGGAGCTCATAGATAGGGGGAGCATCTATCTATAAGTTATTTTATTTTTGCTCTTAAAATGGTTGGTTGTCATCATCAAAAAGGGGGAGATTGTTAGCCCTTATGTTTTGATGATGTTCTTACAACCACCATTATTGGTACTAATGGCTTATTGAGTGAAATTGTAGTAAATCTATTTATCAAGCTCGTTAGTGCCATAAATGGAGGATGGATGGAATATATGCTACAAAGATAATATCCAAAGGAGGAGGAGGCCAAGAGATGAAGCAACGTTAATTCAAGAACGACAAACTCATATAAAAGCTTCATCCGATTCAAGCTAATCAAAGCTCAAGTATTGCTTTAAATATGAGGATATTAGCTTTCCTTTATGTTTCTCTCTAGTGCTAGATTGTAGGCAAAGAGTCACTATGTTTACATGAAGCTATTGGGACTTACACACATGTTTTCTTTCTTAAACTTTTAAGCCGTTTTCACAAAACCTTATTTTTCACAAATACGAGAACCTATCTGCAAAATTCTTTCTTCAAACAGTTTGTTTTTAGTATCAAAAACATTTTACAAAGTTTCAGATTTTTCAGAGGTCAAATAAATATTTTACAAATATTTTAACTTGGTCAAAAACATGTTTTCCAGCATATGTCAGAAAGCGGTCGACCGGATCGGTCGACCGCACATATCATCTTTTCTTACTGGTTTCCAGAGAGGTCGTCGGTCGACCGGGCCGGTCGACCGAATTCTCGATTTTTATATCGGTC
Organism: Asparagus officinalis; assembly: GCF_001876935.1. Taxonomy (NCBI): domain Eukaryota; kingdom Viridiplantae; phylum Streptophyta; class Magnoliopsida; order Asparagales; family Asparagaceae; genus Asparagus; species Asparagus officinalis. The sequence continues at coordinate 31,789,889 of NC_033803.1, read as the reverse complement.
GACCGATCCGGTCGACCGACAGTGTTTCTGCTGGTTTTCTTATTTTTCTGAAGCAGCTCACGGTCGACCGAAATTTTCGGTCGGTCGACCGACGTGTTTTTCGGTCGACCGAACGATATTTCGGCCGACCGCTTTTGTTTTCTTCAGTCAACACGAGATTTCTTTTTAAACGGTCTTTTATTTTCGATTGTTGTGCTTTCACTCTTTCGTGCTTGGCTCAGTCTGAGGTAAGACTCTGTAAAGGGGATTATCTTCCTAAATAGGAAGATTGGGTTTGGTTTTAAAATTGTTTTAATCTATTCTATAAAAACCCTACAGCTGCTTCTTCTTCTTCTTCCTTGAGCCAAACGTTTGAAAACCAGAGAGAGTATTTTCTGTTTCTGCTGAGAAAATTTTCAAATCAGTCCTGCTTTCTTCTCTGTGGTTTTGTGTGAGCTCACCTCCCAGCTTCAGAAATTTGTTCTCTTTGCCATAGGAGCTTTGTAAGAGAGAGTTCTACATCTGTTATCTTGTGCTGTGTAGTTGAGATCTTGAGTAAGATCTACTGTGAGGGAGTGATCTGTTGAGATCAAACTGTGTAGTGAGAGAGATCGTGTGGGATCGCTGTGTAGACGAAGTTCCGGCTTCCAAACCGGCTGTGTAGTGGATTTCTCCTCGAGAGTGGGGAGCGGGGACGTAGGCCAGAGGGCCAAACCTCGTTAACACATCGCGCGTCAAGGATAACGATTCCTAACCCTCTCTTATTTACCTTGTTTGCATCTATTTACTGTGAATTGATTGTTGTGTGTTTTTAATTTGCATATTAGAGCCTTTTGACCCTAATCACCCCCCCTCTAGGGTCCAACATATTGATCAGCCCAAATGGCATGATAAGAAACTCGAAGGACCCATATCGAGTGAGAAAGGTGGTCTTGGGAATATCCATCTCCCAAACTCACAACTGATGATAGCCAGAATGAAGATCAATCTTACAGAAATACTACGCTCCCTGTAGCTAGTCAAACAAGTCATCAATCCTTGGTAATGTGTACCTATTCTGGATGGTGACCTTGCTCAACTCGTGATAATCGATACATAATCGCATACTACTATCCTTCTTCTTCACGAAAAGGACCGGTGCTCCCTATGGAGAATGACTCCGACGAATAAAGCCCTAAGATAACAACTCATCCAAATGGGTCTGTAGCTCCCTCATCTTAGCAGGTGCTATACGATAGGATGCTCAGGATATCAGTGCTGTGCCCGGCTGTAACTTGATGTAGAACTCAACCTCTCTCATAGGAGGTAATCCAGGCATGTCATGAAAGACATCCTGATAATCTGAGATAACTCTAGTCTCACACAAATCAGCACTCTGGTCCCTCAGCATCACCTCCTTGACGTATGCCAGAAGAGACTCTGCAATCTGGTTGTCCTGTGAAGTCGCTACGATCAACTCAGACCCATCGGACACTCGCAAGTTGACTGTCTTAGCAAAACAGTCGATACTAACATAGTGGGATGAAAGCTAATCCATATCGAGAATGACGTCAAACTTCAACTTCCGTAACACGATCAGATCTATGAGAACTTTGGACTCATCTAAACTGATGACACAGCTCCTACAGATACTCTCTAATATGGATACCTTCCCTAGAGGAGTAGAGATAGATAGTGGTACGTCTAAAGAATGTGTAACTAATAGAAGCCTATCCATAAAGGTATGAGAAATAACAGAATGTGAAGTTCCAGAATCGAACAAGATCCGATCCGGAACAAGATCCGATCCGGAAAGGAATTCACAAGAAAGAGATACCTTCTACTATGGCTCCGCTCGCACCCTGATCATGTGGTACGACCGCATGAATCCTGCCGATGGCTAGTGACTGCTGAATTGGTACGACCGCATAAACCCTGCCGATGGCTGGTGACTGCTGAATTGCTGGTGGTGGAACATACGTGGCCATCTGTCCCTTAGGAATATCTTGGATAGCACGGATTTTGCCTATTGGTCCCTCAATCCTAAGAACGATAGGTAGTGCCTCGATCCTCCTCTGCTGCTAACCATAGGCACGGCCCTGCTGCTGCTGCTGGCCCTGACCACGATTCTACTGCTGACCAAGTCCTCAACCTTGCTGCTGGCCTCCTCTTGGTCCACTACGACACTCTGCTTCTCTGTGCCCAAATTTCTAATAGTTTTGGCATGTCCCCTGAAATTTGTGTTGTTGTTGCCTCCTCTGATCCTGCGGTGGTCTTCTCTTGAACTGTCCTTGCTGCTGATGCTGAAAATCCTTACCCCGCTGCTAGGGTCCTCCAGGTCCGACGAAAGGTTTCTTACCCTTGCCCTTATCCCTGGTCTGTCCTGCTTTAGCATTTCCTTCCTTGTCTTTCTAGAAGATAGTCGTCTCGGTCTCCTAAGAAATGGCGGCATTAGCTACCTCTCGAACTGAGTGAAACCTCCTGGAAACAAGGTAGCGACGAAGGCTAGGACGTAGCCCCGCTAGAAACATTTATGCTTGGCATTCTCTGGTCTGCCACATGCCCGTAAAGTGAAGCAGACTCATAAACTTGCTTTCATAATCATCTATGGTCATGTCTCCCTACTACGGCTGGACAGCTCAAGTTCCTTCCCGGCCCGTTCCGCGGAAGAGATGTATTGCTCATCAAAGAAGTATACAAAATCCTCCAAAGTGTGAGTCATCCAGTGCTCTGGGATAAACTAAAGTCGATACCATCCTCCGGCATCACCCTTAAGGCTATAAGGTGCTAGCCTCTGCCTTTGCACTAAATTTACACCAAGTAAGTCTAGTATGTTACTCATATCCTCCTTTCATTTATGAGCTGCAAGTAAATCTAATGACCCCTGAAACTCCGGTGCCCTCATCTTCTGATACCACTCTACTAAACAGAGCCAAGCCTCCTGCTCTGCTGCTCGCCCTACAGCTGGTGGTGGCGTAATCCCTGGTGTAACTGGTTGAACACGATTAGTCATGTTCTCCTTGAGTGCTGCTAACATGGCTGTTATTAGTGTCATGAGGTCTACAAGGTACCACGGAGCCTGCTACGGCTCTGGCGGGGCCTGCTACTGCTCGGTTGGAGCCTGTTGCGGCTCTGGCTCCTCTCGCTCAGTTCTCCTTGTACGAGGCCTACCACGTCCGCAATCTTGTCCCACAATCTAAAGTTCATGAAGATGGTTTTTAAGACATGGTATTGAGACCTCAGGCGAAAACATATTTAATAATAAATTATTCATGAAATACTTTTAAATCAAAGTAAGGTAGTCATAAAAAAATTTTCCAAAATTTTGAGATATACGCATATATCGTCCTCACTCATTCTAGGAAATTCTTATCGGACTCTATACATGAATCCTAGGAAACTCTATTCTAGCTCTATGACTGGATACAGGATAATTCTAAGGATACTAGAACTAGACCTCTGATACCAACTGTGACGGCCCTGTTTTCACACATGGCTCTAGTCCAAGATGATTCCAGTGATGTCAAATCTTCCATGCACCTTCACAGTGTAATAACATATTTCACCAATCATAGTAATATCCTCTAGTCAAAACATATATAAGTGAAGGTACAAAACAGACAAATAAGGGAAATAGATACTATAGACATGATGCTGAATGATATATCTCATAAATGAAATTATGTCCCAAAATACTAAACTGAAATACAGCTGATATACATTTGGAGGCTAAATAACATGACATATCTCAACATGAATCAAGTAGAAATCGTATTAAGGCAAACTACCTTAACAATATGAGTACAAACTCAAATGACTGAATTGAACATAAAACTACTGTGTAGTCCCTACTAATAAACCATGCGACAGTGACTATGCAAGAACTCCATCATCCTGTGACTCTCTGGTGCTCTGAACCGCCTAAAAGTGAAAGTAAAATAAAATAAAAAGAACAAAACTAAGAGCATCAGAGCGCTAGCAAGATTACCTCCATCCGCCCTCGGGGGAGGGCTACTAGATGAAGTGGATGCTCTATCTATTAATCATAGTCTACCTAGATCATTTTCCCATATCTAGTGGAAATTAATACTTAGAAATCTACAACACGAGACGTAGTACGTCGAGCAAAATAATTCAAATAAGAAAACCCTCATCTGTATCATATGTCTCAAATGGTAGATAACTAAATATTAACATCGAACTAAAGATAAACAATCTAAATAAAATTAATATTTAGAAACTCACAACACGAGATTGGTACGTCGAACGAAATAATCCAAACAAGAAAACCCTCATGTATATACCGTATATCTCAAATTGTGGTTAACTAAATATTAATCTCGAACTAAGCAATCGAAATATAACTGGAAAGTAAAGCATCATAATAAAAATCAGCATATATATCAAAGCATCTCAATCGTCATAAATCTCAACAATGAGTCAAGGTCACTTTTGGCATCCACCAAAATGCTCAGACTATCAACAATCGTCACAATGTAACTCCTTGTAAATTTTTGATTTATCGCATTATCATTCACATTCCGACTAGAATGTAAAACCCCAAAAATTTAAATATTTTATGACAAATAATAATAAATATGTTATATGGTGATAAACATCATATTTTGTTGTTTGAGTATGATAGAAATTGACTTGAGATCAATTCAATGTATATTCATTAATATACGAGTGCAAATGCATATCTGGTAAAATGATCATTTAAAAGTTTATATGTTTTACATACTGATTCAGTTCAAATCTTAGAAAACTCAAATGACCAAAGTTGTAGGTCTCTTCAATAGCTTTCTAACAAATATTAATTACCTCATTCCGATGTTAGATGAGAAAGTTACAACCAATATACTGAACATAGAAAAATGAAAAGAAAATAGTCGGGATTCATTGTTAGAATAATGTAAAGAAAAAGGCAATATTCCTCTTTTTCCTCCACTAAGCAACATCCCACAAATTACTCCTTGTTTTCCTCCACCACTCCTTGTTTCCCTCCACCACTACTCCTTGTTTTAGGCTCTGTGTCCATCTAACCTCTCTATAAATACCTCTTACTTCCTCTCTTCTAAAACACATAAAACTCACAAAGAGTAGAAGAGAAACAAAGTGTTTTCTGTGACATTTGTGAAGAGGAAGCGGAGGCTAGCGACTGGAGTGAAGGGAATTCTCGCGTAATCGTTTGTTTGAGAATATCGATAGCATCAATGCAAGATTATCTCCTACCCAAACCTTCCCAATAATTAGTTAAAATTATAAGAAGTTTAAAGATGAGATTCTCATGCTTGAGCTTAATCTGTCATGTTAAAACAAGTTAGATTTTGATGATAAATTTTAATCAAATGCTAAAACTAAAAATTTTGTTTTCCTTAATGCTGATATTAGATTTATGATCATGATCATTAGGAAATTTGGAATTTATTTTGTTTATTAATCATATTAAGATCATGTTGAAATCTTAGAGGAATAATCGATTATATTTCGCATGTTTAGTAATGATGCTTAAATCATAGGTTTGTAATTTTCCTAAATAAATGTGAACCTGATTAAATTAAATATTTCCTCTGTTATTTGTGTGGATCTTGTCATGTGTAATTAATCACTTTGATAGTTACGCGTAAATTCAAGAGAAAGACATGATCATTTGGCTAACAACACGTTCTGCAGAAAACTACAGCCGATATATGATATTAAACTGAAAATATGAGATATTAAATTAACTCCAAATTGAACTAAAATAAGGCCAAATGAAATATATGTGAATCTAATTTCTAAAACAGAAAACCAAGCTTAAAAAGAGTTTGTATAGAGAAAGATATAGTATTTTTACTAATGATATGTCCTGCAGAAAAACTGTTGTATCTGTATGAAGTTCAACAGAAAACTTGGCATAGCAAATGCCTAACAAATTTAACCAAACTAGTGCTAATTGAAAGATGTGTTAATCTAGTTTTTAAAACAGAAAATTATTCCTAAAAATAGTTTTTCTAGAAAACGACATGCTCATTTTACTAACAGCAGCGCCAACCATTTCCTTGGGCAGTTTGACCCAGTTTCTTACTTTCTGGAGTTTGTTTGCTCTATTTTGAGAGGCGTTCACGGAGTTTGAGCCGCTCAATTGTTACACTTATAGTCATAAATATGTTGTAATAATTATGTGAGTATCCCTAGGGGAATATGATAAAATATTGTTACGATTACACTTTTGAGTTAGTGAGCTAGTACATCACAAATGAGACTGTGATGAATTTCACTCCACTACGCATATTTGTTTATCCGCATGAGCGTACGAAGAGGTTGATGAACCTATGACATTTGTTTATCCACACGAGCATACGAAGAGGTTAATGAACCTATGACACTTGTTTATCCGCATGAGCGTTCGAAGAGGTCGATGAACCTATGACACTTGTTTATCCGCATGATAGTGCGCTGGGGTAAATGAACCTATGTTTATTATCCGCATGATAGTGCGCTGGGGTCTTTGAATCTATGTTTAGTTACCCACACGAGCGTGCGCTGAGGTCAGTGAACCTATGTCTTTGTTTCCGTATAGATTGTGTAGGAATCGATATTCTCCGATGCTCTTAGCTACCTGAAAGTTAAAATAAAAAAACTGGTCCGCTGAGGATACTCACATAATTATTACAACATATTCATGACTATAAATGTAATAATCAAGTGGCTCAAACTCCATGAACACCTCTCAAAACAGAGCAAACAAACTCCAGAAAATAAGAAACTGGGTCGAACTGCCAAGAAAAATGGTCGGTGTTGCTGTTAGTAAAACAAGCATATCTTTTCCTAAGAAAACTATTTTTATGAATAGTTTTCTTATTTAAAAACTAGATTCATACATCTTTCAATTGGCACTAGTTTGGTTAAATTTGTAATTCATTTGCTATGCCAAGTTTTTTGTTAAACTTCATAAACGTACAATAGTTTTTCTACAGGACATGTCATTGGTTTTCTGTAGATTTACATATCTTTCATTTGGAACTATTTTAGTTCAATTTGGAGTTCATTTAAAATCTCAATTTTTTTAGTTTAATATCATATACCGGCTGCAGTTTTCTACAGAACGTGTTGTTAGCCAAATGATCATGTCTTTCTCTTGAATTCACACGTAACTATCAAAGTGATTAATTGTTAGCCAAATGATCATGTCTTTCTCTTGAATTCACACGTAACTATCAAAGTGATTAATTACACATGATAAGATCCACACAAATAACATCTTTCTCTTGAATTCACACGTAACTATCAAAGTGATTAATTACACATGATAAGATCCACACAAATAACAAAGGAAATATTTTATTTAATCAGATTCATAATTATTTAGGAAAATCATAAAACTATGATTTAAGCATCGTTAGTAAACATGCAAAATATAGTCGATTATTCCTCTAAGATTTCAACATGATTTAAATATGATTAATAAACGAAATAAATTCCAAATTTCATAATGATCATGATCATAAATCTAATAGCAACATTAATGAAAACAAAATTTTTAGTTTTAGCATTTGATTAAAATTTATCATCAAAATCTAACTTGTTTTAACATGATAGATTAAGCTCAAGCATGAGAATCTTATCTTTAAACTTTTTATAATTTTAACTAATTACTGGGAAGGTTTGGGTATGAGATAATCTTGCCTCGATGCTGCCGATATTCTCAAACAAACGATTACGTAAGAATTCCCTTCACTTCAGTAGCTAGTCTTCGCTTCCTCTCCACAAATGTCACAGAATAAAAATTGGTTTGCTTGGTCTTCGCTATTTCTAAGGACAGGCTGGATATACCAGAGTTGGCCTTGTAGCACTCTCGGCTTACTCGTTCGTCCTCAGCCGCGACGTGCTACAGCTCCTCCTTCAGCCTCATCTCAAATAACATCATCTCCTCCAGTCTACGTTATCGCTCCTTCAAGGCTACGTGGACCTCGCTGGATGCAAGGTCAAGAATCTCGGAACCCTTAGCACGAAGGGCAAACAGTTTTTGGATATTCTGCTCTGCCTCCTCTAAGCGTATACAATATGGGGTGGCAGCAGGGACACCAAGCATCTTTACCAAGAAGCTCATGTGGCAGCCGAGAACCTCCTCGAAGGGGCGGCTCTCATCCAGCGCGAGTTTAATGATGTCAGCAAGTTTGTCCTGGAAAAGGGTAATGGCCCGATCCTATGATCTCTTACGGAGGCCAGTCCTGAGAGTGAGATTAGCCTTGCTACCCGCCAGTGCCCGTGCCAGTACCCTAACCTAAGCGCTGGTAGCCACGGTGGTAGAGGTAGGGGTAGACACGGCTAAAGATGGGGGTCTAACCGGCACCGTTGAAGTCTCTACCGTAGATCTGGCAGTAACTTCGATAGTCACGGGGATAGGAGATGAGGGGGCGACCGCCAGCTGAGCGGATGTTTCCCCTCGAACCAAAACCTCCTGGGTTGACAGTTCGTTGGCAACCAACACCTCCTCCTCGCTCGACATCGTCTCATGGATCGAGGCATCATCTTCGTCTTCCACCCCAGCCGACTAGCTAGCCCTGGATGGAGGATCCTCTTTACCAGCGGCTTCGAAGGGTGGAACAGCTGCAGATACAGGAAGAAGTTTAGTAACAACTTCTGAAAAGAGCACCATTAGTAGTTCAAAATGGGCAGATCAACAACGTATGATCCTCCTCTTACCTGAGTCGTCGAGCTCCTCTTCATCTCCGGTTCCCTCCTCTTCATCAGAAGGAATGGCGATCACCCCCTTAACTATGCCTATGTCAAGTCAACACAAACGTTAGGTAGTTTAAATCTAACCTGGTACCCGAAGACATGGTATTAAAAGTTACCTTCGGATGCAATTGTTAGAATCATTGATGCCCCTGCCTGATGTCCCACATCAACCGATGAAGAGACATACCCCTAAGTTAATGGGACCATCCCTAACATGGCAAATGAAACAAGCACGGTGGCCCCAGTCACAGGGGTTGTTACCCCGGGAATGAGCACAGGAGGCACTGTGATGTGACCCTCCACCGCTCTGGTGGTCTCCACCATCTCTTCGCGATGGACCTTCTTAACCACCTCCACCCTCGAACTTCCGGCCTCGACCTCCCGTTGCCGTTTAGAGAGAAGTGAACTACCAGGAGGAAGAATGAGCATCCCCATCTGCCCAGCTATTGCTCCCCGGACCTGTTATAGGCGTTCACCCGTCCGGACCAGCTCATCAGATACTCTCTACTCATCGGCTGGGTCTAACTGAGGGTAAGGAGGCGGAGCGTAAGCCTCAAAGGACCCAAAGTCCCCCAAACCGGTGTACAGATCCTCGGTATCTTAAGTAGGGACCTCTTCAAACCACTCCCCGATAGTTTGACGACCCCTTCGTCTGGACGGGTGGGAAGCTGCCTTTGAGCGGCGCCCATGTTCTGCTATAGGCGTATAAAACTGCTTATAGGTCCCTTAACACAGCTCGACACGGTGATTCAACAAACTAACGAACCATCGGCCGACATATCCAAACACGAGCGTCAGTCCACAACGCCGAAGCCACGTGACACGCAACGAAGCGGATTAACGAGGCGACGAGGTTAACGAATCGCACGCGAGCAACGGAATACATCCATTCGCGTGCGGAATCAAGCCAACGGTTCGGGGAGTCAACGAGTCATCCAACCATAGAACAGATTCGAACTCGAACACCAAAGCGGATTTACTGCCAAATTAGGATTCAGATCAACAAATCGGAGTCCAAATCAACCGCGAAACCGGACGACGGACACAACGGCGAAAGCCCGGCCAACAAAACGAGTCACTCGGGGGCTCGGTGGCCGAGCCACCCAAGGGTGGCTCGGCGACTTGGACATATCAGATCTGGTTCTTGGCGATCATCCATGCCAAATAAGGAAGGAGTTCGAGAGAGATCAGATCTGAGATCTACACGATTATCCTCCGGATCAAAACTTGGTTTTTGATCCCGAGAAGAGTCTCGATTTCGCTTGGTCGATTTCGATTACTAGGGCGATTATTTCCTTGGTGAATTAATTCCCCCTGGCTATTATTTCCTTCGCGAAATAATACCCGTCATATCGTGTAGATCCGACTGAATCTAGATCACGCGGTGGTCCACGGATTAACCCCAGCGCAGGCAAAGAACCCACAAAAGCGAGTGACCGCAAAACAGGAGCTCGTGATTCGTTCGACAAATAAGGAAAGTTGTAATTTTCATTTTCTTTTGATTTTATTGTAACCGGATCTTATAAAAAGACCGGATCTTTGTAACCGATAAACTGTTAACAAAGGAATCAATGGAATCAGCAAAGAAAGCAATTTTTCTCGCGAACAATCTGGCGATCACAGTGGGAGCTACCGATCTCGCTGCCGAGATCGATGCGTCACAGCCGCGGATCTTAATCCCGGTCGAAGAGGAGGTCAAGTACGAATTCGACCAACAGAAGTTCGAAGAGTATCTGTCATCCTCGTCCGGATCGACCCCCCCTCGCAAGTCCAAGAAGTTCTCCTCCAGGAGAAAGGTACGTTGGTACGAAGAAGTTGAAGCTACCAACGACGATCTCCCGATTGACGCCAAAGTTGCGTCGGGTGAAGCTCCACCAACCTCCAACCAGATCAAGCTGGTTCCTGCCAATTCCTCCGTCACCAAAGGAGCGGTGACTCTCTCAAAGAGACCCCACCAAAGGCGACGCCAACGTTTGGCCAAAGAATTCGCCAAAGCGATGGAGTCCACCGACGGAATCCGCTACAACGCGGATCTGAAGAACAGGAGAGGCAAACAGCCTCAACGATCGATGAATGGCGACTCCTCCAAGCCACCAACGAACGAATGGGTCTGTGTCAAACAAAACCGTTCAACACTGGAGGAGCGCCTTTGCAAGCGCCGCGCAATGTCAGCGCAGGCACGGGCTCAAGTCCAAGAGGCCCGTAAAAGGCTACAGAAGGAAGTGCCCAAGAAGCCGCCACCAACCCGTCAAGTTTGGAGGCCGAAGTCTGAAGTGGCGATTCCGACTAAGGCACAATCAGTGTAGCCTTCGAAGCAGGTTCAACCTCCGACGAACCAACCAAAATCGTCGGCAATTCCAATAGCTACTCCGGGAGATCCCACGGAATCATCCCGAAGAAGGAAGTCTATTTTGGAGCGCCTCGGTCCACTTCCCGATGACCGATGCAAAGCTCTAGTTCAAGAATGTTTGAGCCCGATGAAGAAGCCCCGAACGACTCAACATGCTGGGGGTCGCCGTCACCTTCAACATGACAACGAGTTCAAGGTAGCTGCGCGCGCCACTTTGCGCATTGAAGTCCGGGAGCCCGCTGAGAATTCACGCCCAAAAAGGCATGTTTCGAGGCGCGTGACTCTTGAAAGCCTAAAGAAGGCAGTTCGCCCTCAGAAGGAAACATTGTCGTATGATGACGATAACATTATACCTGAGAAATCGTGCCAACACACGATAGGTTATTTCGACCTTCAAACCGACGAGTTGTACTATCGTGTTGGTGGTACAAGGAAAACCAGGAAGAGGAGTCCTCGAGGACTAGAAACTCAATGCCCCTGTTCCAAACTCATTCAGGCAGTATTGTCGGAGTGCAACTGCACCAATACAGTCCCCGAAAGAATCTCGATTTTCGAAAGGCTCAATACCGAAACGCCAAGGCCAAGGTCTAGGCGTTTCCGACAAAGAAGAAGGGTAGTCGAAGATGGAGAATTTCCGAGGGTCACCACTAATATGACCAGCAAAGGGACGTCGACACAGGATAATCCCGAGTTAATTCAGGAAGTACCCCGGCGTGTAACCCGTCTGCAGTCCGGAGCCATCATACGAGGAACTTATGGTAGGGAAGTACCCCGGCGTGTAACCCGTCTGCAGTCCGGAGCCATCATACGAGGAACTTATGGTAGGGTTCGAACAAGATTACCTTCAGAAGATGAAGAATCGGATGCCGTTTCCGCGGTCGCATCAGATAATACGGTATCCAGCGAGGGATAACCCTGCGAGGCACCTATGATAAGTGCGGAACAACTAGCCAAGATGCTTGAAGAAGCCATGGCTAAACAACAGGAAAGCTTCAGGTTCAAAATGCAGATGGCCATGCAGAATATGAGAGAAATCCATGACCAACAAATCCAAGCACTGACGAACCAGCAAGGCGAACCAAGTCGTCGTAACCAGGTTAATCAGCCAACAAATCCAAGCACTGACGAACCAGCAAGGCGAACCAAGTCGTCGTAACCAGGTTAATCAGGAAGACGAGGATACAAATGCGAATGAAGCTCATAACGCCAATAATCCTCCCGTCAATGTTGGGGGTGGTAACGAGAATGCTAGCGAAAACACAAGTGAAAGCTTGAAGATCAAAAATCTCGAGAGCAAAATCAATACGTTGATTTCCACTCAATAGATGAAGAAGACGGGTATTCCTTATCCATACCAAAGAGAATGGGAATCAATCCCTTATCCGGCGAAGTTCAATCTAATTAACTTCACACCGTTTAATGGGATGGGTTCACCCACTTAGCATTTGATTTACTTAAAATCACACCTGAGGGTTATCTCTGGTAATGAGCCTCTGATGGTACGGTCCTTCGTTGGCACTCTTCGTGGAGCCACCTTTGATTGGTATCGTTGCCTCAAGCAAGGAAGCGTGAATAGCTAGGACGACATGGAGACTAAATTCCTCGCTAACTTCTTCGACGATGACACCGAGATATCCATCGGGTCGTTGCTTGACGAGAAACAAAAAGACGGGGAATTGGTTGACACCTTCGTCAAAAGGTTCCGGAACAAGGCGATGAACTGCCGGGACCCGATCACTGAGGAGTTCATTCTCCAGACTTGCCACAACAACCTCGCATTGGACGTGTTGGAGGCAATGGGAACGGCACCGTCTAACACTTGGAAAGACTTGAAGGTGCGCGGTGAACAAGCCGAACGCTTCCTCCGAAGGAAGAAGGCCGAGAGGAACCTACCGACGGCTAATCCTCTGAACTCAAACTTCACCTCCCGTGGTAAAGGGAAATCACCTGCAACAGCTGTTGACGCTAACCAGACGTCGTAAAAGCAACTCTGAAAACAGCAAAAGACTTTGGGTCCGAGACTCCAAAAAGAGTACTCTTTCAAGGATGAAGACGTTCTAGCCATCTTCGAATCCCTCCTTGAAAATAACAAGATCAAGCTACCACCTATCACAAATCAGGAGGAAGCTGACAACACGATGGATCCAAAGTACTGTGCATACCACAGGAGGGTCGTTCATCCCACAAAGGAGTGCTTTTCTCTTAAGAATAGCATCCAAACATTGGTTGAAGCCGGCGTTATATCGCTCAATTAAGTCGAAACAACTACTCCGACAAGTATAAGAGTATAAACTACTTCTCAATCCTCCGACCGGTATAAGAGGTTAAACTGCTCCCTGATACTCAAACATGTATATGAGTCTAAACTGTTTTATTTCTTTCATGGGAAGTTCTTGGAGAATTTTTATATGTAATATTCTTAAGGATAACCCGGTCATGTAACTGAGTACAATGTCGGACCCAGTTCCACAAGGGAAGCTGGGGGTGGATTATTCATGTATCGGGAAGTTCCCGAAAGAATACCACGGGTGATATTCTTAGGGATAACCCAATCACTATAAAAGTGATAAGTAAAACATCCACATTTAAACTCTAAATGTCGGGATGTTTTCCATTATTGTTATCAAATTCACTAATTCTCATGAGTTATCTTGTTGAGACGAGATTCGATCCTTTTGACAGATTAATCTTTCCTCACAAAAATCCCCCACTGATCAAGTCAATTGACGGTGGGTCCACTAAATTTTCTGTCCGCCAATTCATGGCAATTTCCAAAGCTTGACGGGTTAAGTCCTGATTACTTTCAGGATTTATCTGAGAGGAGCAACATCCAGATTGGCTAGCCAATATCGTTCCAGTCATGAAGAAGAACGGTAAAATCAGGATCTGTATCGACTTCAGGGACCTGAATACGACGTGTCCAAAAGACGACTTTCCTCTCCCAATCACAGATGTCATTATCGACAATACGTGCGGATTTGAGAGAATGTCTTTTATGGATGGTTTTTCAGGATACAACCAAATCAAGATGCACCTAGAGGATGAGAAGCATACAGCGTTCAGAACGCCCCTCGGTGTCTTTTGCTACACCGTGATGCCTTTCGGTCTAAAGAATGCAGGCGCCACGTACCAGCGAGCAATGAGTAAGATTTTCCAAGAACATCTCAGGAAGACAGTCGAATGCTACGTTGATGATTTGGTCGTAAAAAGCTGCAACAAAGAAGATCACATCAAGGACTTGAAGACGATGTTCGATCTCATGCGGAGTCATCAATTGAAGATGAACCCCACTAAATCCTTCCTTGGAATGTCCAGCGGAAAATTCCTTGGATTCGTCGTCACCACTAAAGGTATACATATCGATCCTGATAAGGTGAAGGCGATACATGAACTGCAACCCCCTAGAAATCTAAGAGAGCTCAGAGGATTACAAGGGCGGTTAGCTTACATCCGGCAGTTCATCTCAAATCTTTCTGGAAAGTGCCAATCATTCTCTAAACTAAACAAGAAAGGGGTGTCATTTATTTGGGACGACGCCTGCCAAAAAGCATTCGAAGATTATCTGGCGAATCCTCCTGTTCTCGTTGCACCGAAATCGGGTAAACCGTTCTTGATTTACATCAAGGCGATGAACCACTCGATAAGTGCTTTACTAGCACAAGACGACGATAATGGTCACGAACAGGCAGTCTATTACCTAAGGCGGACCTTGATAGGCGCCGAGTCTCGGTATCCGATGATTGAGAAAGAATGCCTCGCATTGGTATTCACAATGCAAAAGATGCGGCATTACTTGATTGGACAGACGATTTACGTTATTTCTAACGTTAATCCAGTGCGGGTATTTATGACGCAACCGGCCTCTATGAATTGGCGGTTAGCGAAATGGGCCCTTCTCTTGTCCCAGTATGATTTGCACTTCTAACAGCAGAAGTCGATCAAAGGACAAGTGATTTGTGATCTTTTGGCGGCAAACCCGACCACGGATACGGCAGAAGTATATGATGACTTGCCGGATGAAACCCACGAGGTTAACACTACGTCGCACCAACAAGTATGGTAATTATACTTCGATGGTGCTTCGAGAGCAGTAAATAGGGCAATAACCCCCGGATGTTCTATAGTCTCCTCCGGAGTTGGAGTTGTCTTAATTTCCCCGAGGAAACATGTGATGTCTCGGGCTTATTCACTGACTAGTCCGTGTTCCAATAACGTAGCTGAGTACAATGCGCTTTTCATTGGACTCAGTTTCGCCAAGGAGCTAGGGGTCGAATATCTCGAAGCTTTTGGGGATTCTCAATTGATAGTCAACCAAGTCTGTGGAGAGTATGAAGTTAGGAACCAAGACCTGATCCCGTACCACCAGGAGGCCATCAAAATGGCAGATTCTTTTGAAGAATTCTTTATTGAATATATCCCTCGTCTCCAGAACACTTATGCGGATGCACTGACAGCACTAGCGGTATCACTTGCGCAGCCTCCCGAAACTGAATTATTAATCACAGTAAGGACGCATCAGCTCTGCATACTCATATACGATATGGATATTGAAGAGGAAGATGACGGAAACATAAACGCCAAGGAGGTGAACTCGACTCAAATTGGGTCTGAGTCCCGAGATTGGCGCTTTCCTATCATTGACTACGTCCAATATGGTATTTTGCCAGAGGGTGTAAAGGAAAGGGAATCAATTCGCCGAAGAGCACCAAGATTCTTCTATAATACCAAGACCCATACACTATACCGTAGAGGGTACGATGGTTTGTTACTCCGATGCCTTTCGAACAAAGAAGCGGAAGAAGTTCTTGCGCATCAGCCCGGTCCCAAACTGTATGATCGTATCAGGAGAATGGGATATTTTTGGCCAACAATGGTTCGTGACGCAATCGAATACGCCCGAGAGTGTCATGCTTGTCAAATACATGCAAATTACATGCACCAACCACCAGAGCAGTTGCACACGTCAGCCACATCTTGGCCGTTTGAGACATGGGGCATGGACATTGTCGGTCCTAATTTTCCCCCTTCAGTCAAAGGTGATCGATTCATCCTCGCAATCACCGATTACTTTTCAAAGTGGGCTGACAAAGTGGGCTGAAGCAATTCCGCTTAGAGAAGTGAAGACGAACAACGTCATCAATTTCATCAAGCATCACGTCATATACAGACACGGCGTGCCAAGACGGATCATTCATGACAACGGTCCACAGTTCATAAGCAACGCCTTTGTCAGGTTTTGTGACAAGTTCAAAATTCAAGATATTTCGTCAACAGCTTATTATCCCGCCGCAAATGGATTAGCTGAGGCGTTTAACAAGACGATCATTAAGATCCTGTCAAAGCTCATGAAGACCAATAAACGAGACTGGGACGATAAACTCGGTGAAGCACTCTGGGCTTATCGTACCACCATACGCACACCCACAGGGGCCACCCCATATTTGTTGGTATACGAATGTGAAGCTGTGCTACCATTGGAGATTCAAATCTCATCCCTTCGGATCGCTCTCGCGACTGAGATGACGACAAAAGAACAACATCAGAAAAGTCTCGAAGAACTCGAAAGGTTGGATGAAAAGCGCTTGGAAGCTCAACGACACATTGAGTTTTATCAAGCCAGAATATCTAGGGTTTTTAACAAAAGAGTCCGACAAAGAAGCTTCAAGGAAGGAGATCTGGTCATCGCTGCTCGCCGACCGATAATCCTCAACTCCAAGAAGAAAGGTAAATTTGAGCCCAAATGGGAAGGACCGTTTGTGATAGACACAGTCTATTCAAACGGCGCGTATCGCCTGATCACTCAAGAGGACGATAGGCAATTAATGCCAATAAATGGGAAGTTCCTGAAAAAGTACTATCCCTAGTATATTCAGGATAACCCATTTACCGGGAGGTTCCTTGAAGAATATTACACTTAATATTCTAGAGGATAACCCAAAATCTTTTTTACCACCAAAATCCCTCACTGATCAATTTCAATTGACAGTGAGTCCACCAAAAAATATCTTTCTGGCCCTCTTGACTCTTTCCATGAACAAGAGGTCCACTTTCGATTCAGAGTCCCCTTTCGATAAACGAAAGAACTCACTTCTTTTTCCCTTTGGTTAAGCCTTCTCATGGTCATAACCTAAGTTGAAATTTCATTTCGATAAATAAAAAACTCATCTTCTGATAACCAAGCCTATAAAAGGTAAGCTTATCTAGATCTTCCAGATTCTCGGAGTGGAAATCCTACTTCTAGTTTCTTTTGCGCTGGAAATAGTATATAAAATTCTTCCTTTTCAAAATCAGGGAATAGAATATAAAATTTTTCCTTCCTTGTTTTTCGGGTTCGCCTTCACCCTAAAAGAAGACCGGGAAATAGAATATAAAATTCTTCCTTTCCCACACCAACTTTTTCCAAGAATTTGTCAATCTAGGATTCATCCTAGGAAGTTTATCCTGAATCCTAAGCAGGGATAAGTCTGCGCCTAACACGCGCTGTCGGTTTAGTCTTTTTCCGTAGAAAAAGACACCAGAGTTTGATTATGGGTATTCTATCCTGAAACCTAAGCAAGGATAAGTCTGCGCTTAACCTGCGCTGCCGGTTAGTTCTTAACCGTTAAAAAGAACACCCGTTCACATATTCAACATTGTGGCAGGTTGTTATTAATAACACCAAAATCCATGTCTTACACGCATGGGGAATTTCATCCTGAATCCTAAGAAAGGATATGCCGACGCCTAACACGCGTCGCCAGTTTAGTCTTTCTCCGTAGAAAAAGACACCAGAATTCGATTCTGGGGTATTTTAACCCGAAGCCTAAGTAGGGATAAGTCAGCGTCTAATACACGCTGTCGGGTAGCCTATTCCCGTAACAAGGGCGAAGTCTACATATTCAAAGTCATAGCACCGAGTCTAAGAGAATTCACTCTCTTAGCACAACGTTACATACGGAACGGATTTAGACAATTCACATGCTAGCCCGATTCAAACGGTAGTCAGTAAAGGCTAATCAAATCCGTTGAAGGCTGGGGGTTAGCCAAAAATCCTAAAAGTCAACGCCTAACACGCGTCGCCGGGTAGTCTATTCCCGTGAGAAAGACGAAGTCTACGTATTCAATATCGTAGCACTAAGAGCGTTAACTCTCTTGGTACAATGTTACATGCGGAACGGATTCAGACAATCCGCATGCTAGCCCGATTCAAACGGTAGTCAGTAAAGGCTTATCAAACCCGTTGAAGGCTGGGGGTTAGCCAAAAATCCTAAAGTCAACACCTAACACGTGTCGCCGGGTAGCCTATTCCCGTAACAATGGCGAAGTCTACGTATTCGAAGTCGTAGTAGCGAGTCTAAGGGAGTTCATTCCGTTAGCACAACGTCACATGCGGAACGGATTTAGACAATCCGCATGCTAGCCCGATTCAAACGGTAGTCGATAAAGGATTATCAAACCCGTTGATGGCTGAGGGTTTGCCAAAAATCCTATAAATATGGGAGTCACTGAGGCATCAGCTTCATTAGTTGGTCTCGTGACTTGAGCATCCAACAACATTCGAAACCCTAGGGTCAACGCCGGTCAACGAGTAACCCTAGGTCAACGCTAGTCAACGCGTTGCGATCAAAAAGTCAACGTATGACGTTCAAAACCCTAAGGTCAACGCCGGTCAACGCATCAAAAAGTCAACGTACGACGTTCAAAACCCTAAGGTCAACACCGGTCAACGCGTAACCCTAGGTCAACACCAGTCAACGTGTTGCGATCAAAAAGTCAACGCACGACGTTCAAAACCCTAAGGTCAACGCCGGACAATGCGTAACCCTAGGTCAACGCCAGTCAACGTGTTGCGATCAAAAAGTCAACGTACGACGTTCGAAACCCTAGGGTCAACGCCGGTCAACGCGTAACCCTAGGTCAACGCCGGTCAACGCGTTGCAATCAAACAGTCAACGTACGACGTTCAAAACCCTAAGGTCAACGCCGGTCAACGCGTAACCCTAGGTCAATGCCAGTCAACGCGTTGCAATCAAACAGTCAACGTACGACGTTC
>NC_033803.1:31738961-31770673 GCF_001876935.1 Asparagus officinalis | reverse complement strand
CACTCCGAAGAGTATATGAGTATAAACTGCTTCTCAATCCTCCGACCGGTATAAGAGGTTAAACTACTCCCTGATACTCCAATAAGGTATACGAGTATAAACTATTCCCTATTTTTGGTTGAGAAGTTCCTAGAGAATATTTTTCTAAAAATATTTTTAAGGATAACTCAACAACACTACGCCGGACAACGCGTCGCAAATAAAGACTCAACGCTAACAATCGAGGGTCAGTTCTATGTTGAACCAATAAACACGAGCTAAAGATCAGAAAATCAGGAATCGACTTCAAGTCCAAAATTCCGACAACGGTCAAACAATAAATGCAACACCGGAACCCTTACAGACATTCGACAAAGCACCGAATAGCCTGAAGGATTGAAGGAATCAAGAACAGAAGTCATTCCAAGGTCCCGTTACACCGACTAAAGGTTGGGACAATCATATCCAAAGTATTCCAGACTCTTCTATAAAAGAACGAGGCTGAAATACTTTGGAGGGGGTATCTGTAGGCGTATAAAACTGCTTATAGGTCCCTTAACACAGCTCGACACGGTAATTCAACAAACCAACGAACCATCGGGCGACATATCCAAACACGAGTGTCAGTCCACAACGCCGAAGCCACGTGACACGCAACAAAGCGGATTAACGAGGCGACGAGGTTAACGAATCACACGCGAGCAACGGAATGCATCCATTCGCGTGCGGAATCAAGCCAACGGTTCGGGGAGTCAACGAGTCATCCAACCATAGAACGGATTCGAACTCAACCACCGAAGCGGATTTACTGCTAAATCAGGATTCAGATCAACAAATCGGAGTCCAAATCAACCGCAACCGCGAAACCGGACGACGGGACACCACGATCAGATTTGGGCCCAGGTCTGGGCCCAGATCTGACCTGAATGTGCCTATAAATAGAGGGCTTGGGCTCATTTTCAAAGGTTGGAACTTTTGGAGGCGAAGCTCTGCTGGATTGAGATCTCAAAACTTAAAAAGATTGAAGCTTTGGAACTTTGAAGACTTGGACATATCAGATCTGGTTCTTGGCGATCATCCATGCCAAATAAGGAAGGAGTTCGAGAGAGATCAGATCTGAGATCTACATGATTATCCTCCGGATCAAAACTTGGTTTTTGATCCCGAGAAGAGTCTCGATTTCGCTTGGTTGATTTCGATTACTAGGGCGATTATTTCCTTGGTGAATTAATTCCCCCCGGCTATTATTTCCTTTGCGAAATAATACCCATCATATCGTGTAGACCCGACCGGATCTAGATCGTGCGGTGGTCCACGGATTAACCCCGGCGCAGGCAAAGAACCCACAAAAGCGAGTGACCGCAAAACAGGAGCTCGTGATTCGTTCGACAAATAAGGAAAGTTGTAATTTTCATTTTCTTTTGATTTTATTGTAACCGGATCTTATGAAAAGACCGGATCTTTGTAACCGATAAACTGTTAACAAAGGAATCAATGGAATCAGCAAAGAAAGCAATTTTTTCCGCGAACATCTGCCAAGTAAGAACTCTGGAACCGAAAGCCCTCAGGATTAGCACTGGCGCACCGATACCACCGGCAATATAGGAACGTATGGTGAAGGTCATGATCCTTTGAAGGCAGTTTGAAATGTGCGTTAGTGCAGCCAGCATGGGTCCAGAACCACCCCCGTGTGCCATCCACTAACCATCCTTCGTTATGTAAATGAGGGTTAATATTTCTTACGTACAGCTGGTCATACCCGAACTGACGAGCAAACCTGCATGGAATGTAAGGCTCAAGGTAGTACACAAGGCCTATTCATAGGACGTGATACCCCGATCGGATATTCACTAGCCATCGAAAGGCACCGTAGGAGAGGATGGTGTTATGGCCCACCGTCGATACGTCCCGAAGGGATTCGCCATACCCTCCGCCAGTGAAGTAAGGGAAGAATCGGTAAAAATTATAGTGACCGAAGTGGGAAAGCGTCTTCCTTATGTCAGGAATGTCTCTACACTTCGAAGAGCATTTCTCCAGATGTTGGGTGAACGGGACGAACCCTCCCTCCTGGAGAGCCGCTAGGGCGCTCATCAAGCACTCACAGTAGTAAACGAACCACGCCATCAAATATACGGCAACCCCACTCTGGGATTAGAGGTCTTAGCAACTTCACCTTCCCCCTCATCAGCATATGACACATGACAAAATTAGGCTGTCAACATGCGGAGTCCCCGATGGATGCATGCCACCATCGCCGACACCAACGCATAAGGCCTCTCATAGGACAAACGACCGCGGGATAGACAACCTCCACCGGGATCGCCTAGAAAGAGTGGGTAGGAACCACGCATCTCTTCAACCACAGCATGAGGTACCCTGCAAATAGAGCCTTACCGGATATAAGGGACCTAGCTTGATGATGGAATGATTGGAAGGTCGTCCCTAATTTGAACCCACCCTCGTCATGCTCAAGGGTCTCGGCGGCTCCCCCTTCGGCCATCCGCCTCTCCACTTCGGCTTGGTCACACTCGCGCAGCGACAGAGTAGGCCTTCCCTTGACATCAATTTTTGAGAACAGGTAGTCAGCCCAGTTCTTATGACTGATCCCTGGAGCCCTCTTCTTCTTGCCTTTATGGTCCACTGCCCCTAGGGTGTTGAGGCATATGTGGTAGTGGCCGAGCAGCTCCCATAGCATTTCTACCATCAGAGGGAATCGGGCCAAAAGGTGGTCAATCTTATCTTGATCTGGTACGTACTCTTTGTAGGGGAAGCTTCCCAAGTGAAACCCCGATACGTCATACATCTCATGGAGAGTTATGCCAAGCTCACCGTTACGAGTGAAGAACGTACCGTTGTCTGGACAATAAAGTTCCAGGATACTATGGAACTGAGGTGCGTTGATCTTCAGATCATGTTGAGTGGCCCAGATAGCCACGTATAGCTCTGAACCCGTAAGGTCAGAATTCTTAGCCAAGATGTACTCGGTAATCTTAGACCACCAAGTGCTGCTACCAGGTGCAGAGTGAATCCACCTTGGAGCCCTGAAGTCCTTCGGGGGAAACTGTCCCCCAGCCCAGAAGAAACGATGACGGAAGATCTCTGCTACTACAATAGTCTTTGCGACGAGCAATTCGTTGTGTAGCAGGCCGGGACGTAGAGCGGTGACGCGTTTGTAAGAACTATCGACGTCATACCCAGCCGTCGAGCCCGTGAAGACCCAGTAAGTCACCCCGTCTTGAGTTAGGATCAGATCCTAGTGTTCGCGGGAAAAATTGTTGCTTTCATTGAAGTCATTGCACTCTTTGGTAACAGTTTATAGGTTACAGAAAGATCCGCTCTTTTTATAAGATCCGGTTACAACGAGATCAAAAGAAAAAGAAAAAGTTACAATCTTACTTGTTTGTCGAATGAATCACGAGCTCCTGTTTTGCGGTCACTCGCTTTTGTGGGTTCTTTGCCTGCGCCGAGGTTAATCCGTGGACTACCGCGCGATCTAGATCCGGTCGGATCTACACGGTATAATGGGTGTTATCTCACGAAGGAAATAACAGCCGGGGGTACTATTTCACCAAGGAAATAATAGCCTTCTCGGGATCAAAAACCAAGTTTTGATCCGGAGTATTACCGTGTGGATCTCAGATCTGATCTTCCTCTCTTGAACTCCTGCCTTTTCTGACGTGGATGCTCGCCAAGAACCAGATCTGATGATGTCCAAGTCTTCAAAGCTTCAAAACTCTAAGATTCAATCCTCAATCCGGCAGAGTTTCGACTCCAAAAGTTCCAACCCCTCAACAATGAGCCCCCCTAGCCTATTTATAGGCACTCAGACCTGTGCCTTGGCACAGATGGCCGGCCACCGAGCCACCTTTTGGTGGCTCGGTTTTGGCTGAGTCCTCCAAATTTTGGTTTTCGATGTTTTTCGGTTTCGCTGTTGATTTGGACTCTGATTTGTTGATCTGAATCCTGATTTGGCAGTAAACCCGCTTCGGTGTTTGAGTTCGAATCCGTTCTATGGTTGGATGACTCGTTGACTCACCGAACCGTTAGCTTGATTCCGCATGCGAGTGGATGTATTCCATTGTTTGCGTGCGGTTCGTTAGCCTCGTCGCCTCGTTGATCCGCTTCGTCACGTGTCTTTTGGCTTTGGTATTATGGACTAACGATCGAGTTTGGATATGTCGCCCGATGGTTCGTTGGTTTATCGAATCACCGTGCTGAGCTGTGCTAAGGGACCCATAGGCAGTTTTATACGCCTACAGATACCCCCTCCAAAGTATTTTAGCCTCGTTCTTTTATAGAAGAGTCTGGAATACTTTGGATATGATTGTCCCAACCTTCAGTCGGTGTAACAAGACCTTGGAATGGCTTCTGTTCTTGATTCCTTCAATCCTTCAGCCTATTCGGTGCTTCGTCGAATGTCTGTAAGGTTTTCGGTGCTGCATTTATTGTCTGACCGTTGTCGGAATTTCGAACTTGAAGTCGATTCCTGATTTTCCGATCTTTAGCTCGTGTTTGTTGGTTTAACATAGAACTGACCATCGATTGTTGGCGTTGAGTGCTTATTTGCGACGCGTTGTCCGGTGTAGTGTTGTTGAGTTATCCTTAAGAATATTTTTAGAAAAATATTCTCCATGAACTTCTCAACCAAAAATAGGGAATAGTTTATACTCGTATACCTTATTGGAGTGCTAAGGAGCAGTTTGTACTCGTATACTTTTCAGAGTATTGATTTTTTCATTACAACGCATCGATCGGCGTTGACCTAGGGTTACGCGTTGACCGGCGTTAACCCTAGGGTTTCAAACGTCGTACGTTGATTTTTTGATCGCAACGCGTTGACTGGCGTTGACCTAGGGTTACACGTTGACCAGCGTTGACCCTAGGGTTTCGAACATCGTACGTTGATTTTTTGATCGCAACGCGTTGACTGGCGTTGACCTAGGGTTACGCGTTGACCGGCGTTGACCCTAGGGTTTCGAACGTCGTACGTTGATTTTTTGATCGCAACGCGTTGACTGTTTGATCGCAACACGTTGACTGGCATTGACCTTAGGATTTTTGGCTAACCCCCAGCCTTCAACGGATTTGATTAGCCTTTACCGACTACCTTTTGAGTCGGGCTAGCATGCGGATTGTCTAAATCCGTTCCGCATGTAACGTTATGCTAAGAGAGTGAATTCTCCGAGACCTTGTGCTATGATGTCGAATACATAGGCTTCACCATTGTTACGGGAATAGGCTACCCAACAATGTGTATTAGACGCTGACTTTAGGATTTTTGGCTAATCCCCAGCCTTCAACGGATTTGATTAGCCTTTACCGACTACCGTTTGAGTCGGGCTAGCATGCGGATTGTCTAACTCCGTTCGCATGTAACGTTGTGCTAAGAGAATGAATTCTCTTAGACTTCGTGCTATGATGTCGAATACATAGACTTCGCCATTGTTACGGGAATAGGCTACCCGGCAACGTGTATTAGACGCTGACTTATCCCTACTTAGGCTTCGGGATAAAATACCCCAGAATCGAACTCTGGTGTCTTTTTCTACGGAGAAAGACTAAACCGGCGACGCGTGTTAGGCGTCGGCATATCCTTTCTTAGGATTCAGGATGAAATTCCCCATGCGTGTAAGGCATGGATTTTGGTGTTATTAATAACAACCTGCCACAATGTTGAATATGTGAACGGGTGTTCTTTTTAACGGTTAAGAACTAACCGGCAGCGCATGTTAAGCGCAGACTTATCCTTGCTTAGGTTTCAGGATAGAATACTCTAGAATCGAATTCTGGTGTCTTTTTCTACGGAAAAAGACTAAACCGGCAGCGCGTGTTAGGCGCAGACTTATCCCTGCTTAGGATTCGGGATAAACTTCCTAGGATGAATCCTAGATTGATAAATTCTTGGAAAAGGTTGGTGTGGGAAAGGAAGAATTTTATATTCTATTTCCCGGTCTTCTTTTAGGGTGAAGGCGAACCCGAATACAAGGAAGGAAGAATTTTATATTCTATTCCTTGATTCTGGAAAGGAAGAATTTTATATTCTATTTCCAGCGCAAAAGAAACTAGAAGTGGGATCTCCACTCCGAGAATCTGGAAGATCTAGATAAACTTACCTTTTATAGGATTGGTTATCTAATCTGAAGATGAATTTTTCGTTTATCGAAGTGAAATTTCAACTTCGGTTATAACCATGAGAAGGCTTAACCAAAGAGAAAAAGAAGGGAGTTCTTTCGTTTATCGAAAGGGGACTCTGAACTGAAAGTGGACCTCTTGTTCATGGAAAGAGTCAAGAGGGCCGGAAAGACATTTTTGGTGGACTCACTATCAATTAAAATTGATCAGTGAGGTATTTTGGTGGTGAAAATGATTTTGGGTTATCCTCTAGAATATTAAGTATAATATTCTTCAAGGAACTTCCCAGTAAATGGGTTATCCTAAACGTATTAGGGATAGTACTTTTTTAGGAACTTCCCATTTATTGGCATTAATTGCCTGGCGCCCTCTTGAGTAATCAGGCAATATGCGCCGTTTGAGTAGACTGTGTCTATCACAAATGGTCCTTCCCATTTGGGTTCAAATTTACCTTTCTTCTTGGAGTTGAGGATTATCGGTCGGCGAGCAGCGAGGACCAGATCTCCTTCCTTGAAGCTTCTCTGTCGGACTCTTTTGTTAAAAGCCCTAGATATTCTGGCTTGATAAAACTCAATGTGTTGTTGAGCTTCCAAACGCTTTTCATCCAACCTTTCGAGTTCTTCGAGACGTTTCTGGTGTTGTTCTTCTGTCGTCATCTCAGTTGCGAGAGCGATCCGAAGGGATGGGATTTGAATCTCTAATGGTAACACAGCTTCACACCCGTATACCAACGAATATGGGGTGGCCCCTGTAGGTGTGCGTATGGTGGTGCGATAAGCCCAGAGTGCTTCACCGAGTTTATCGTCCCAGTCTCGTTTATTGGTCTTCACGAGCTTTGACAGGATCTTAATGATCGTCTTGTTAAACGCCTCAGCTAATCCATTCGCAACGGGATAATAAGCTGTTGACGAAACATCTTGAATTTTGAACTTGTCATAAAACCTGACGAAGGCGTTGCTTATGAACTGTGGACCGTTGTCATGAATTATCCGTCTTAGCACGCCGTGTCTGTATATGACATGATGCTTGATGAAATTGATGACGTTGTTCGTCTTCACTTCTCTAAGCGGAATCGCTTCAGCCCACTTTGAAAAGTAATCCGTGATTGCGAGGATGAATCGATCACCTTTGACCGAAGGAGGAAAAATAAGACCGACAATGTCCATGCCCCATGTCTCGAACGGCCAAGACGTGGTTGACGTGTGTAAATGCTCTGGTAGTTGGTGCATATAATTTGAATGTACTTGACAAGCATGACACTCTCGGGCGTATTCGATTGTGTCACGAACCATTGTTGGCCAAAAATATCCCATTCTCCTGATGTGATAATATAGTTTGGGACCGGGCTGATGCGCACCACATTCTCCTTCGTGTGCTTCCTTAAGAACTTCTTCTGCTTCTTTGTTCGAAAGGCATCGGAGTAACAAACCATTGTACCCTCTACGGTATAATGTATGGGTCTCGGTATTATAGAAGAATCTTGGTGCTCTTCGGCAGATTGATTCCCTTTCTTTTACATCCTTTGGCAAAATACCATATTGGACATAGTCAATGATGGGAAAACGCCAATCTCGGGACTCAGACCCAATTTGAGTTGAATTCACCTCCTTGGTGCTTTTGTTTTCGTCATCTTCCCCTTCCATATCCATATCGTATATGGGTATGCAGAGTTGATGCGTCCTTACTGTGACTAATAGCTCAGTTTCGGGAGGCTGCGCAAGTGATACCGCTAGTGCTGCCAGTGCATCCGCATAAGCGTTCTGGAGACGAGGGATGTATTCAATAAAGAATTCTTCAAAAGAATCTGCCATTTTGATGGCCTCCTGGTGGTACAGGATCAGGTCTTGGTTCCTGACTTCATACTCTCCACGGACTTGGTTGACTATCAATTGGGAATCCCCAAAAGCTTCGAGATATTCGACCCCCAGCTCCTTGGTGAAACTTAGTCCAATGAGAAGCGTGTTGTACTCAGCTACGTTTTTGAAACATGGACTAATCAATGAATAAGCCCGAGGCATCACATGCTTCCCCGGAGAAATTAAGACAACTCCAACTCTGGAGGAGACTGTAGAACATCTGGGGGTTATTGCCCTATTAACTGCTCTCGAAGCACCATCGAAGTATAATTGCCATACTTGTTGGTGCGACGTAGTGTTAACCTCGTGGGTTCCGATTTTCTCGGAGCAGATTTGAGTGCCCGGTGGTCCACGGATATCAACGTCCCCGTCACAGGCAAAAAACCCACGCAAGCAAGAGACCGCAAAACAGGATCTTGTGTTTGTTTGAAGGGAGTTGTAATCTTTCTTTTTGTTTTCATTGTGTAAGAGTCTTATAAAAAGACTATCTTTTTTCTGTTTCATTGTAACGACTGAAGTTGTAATGAGTACAGCAATGAATACAACAACTTTCTCCGCAAATAAGCTGGCGACCACAGTGGGAGCCAACGGCATCGCTACCGACGCCGTCGTGACGCAACCGGCATTCAGGATCCGGGTGAATGAAGAGATCGAATACGAGTTCGATCGGCAAAAGTTCGAAGAAGGCCTCCCTTCCTCCTCCTCCAGATCCGCCTCTCCGAACAGGTGCAGGAAGGTAAGCTCTTCCAGAAATATTTGCAGGACCTGCGGCTCGAAGATCCAAGATCCCATTGCCGCCGCTGCACTCGCACCACGTGACGTCCCCGCGTCGTCCAACGTGGTCGAGGAGATGGCTACTGAAGACGCTCCAACATTGTCAAAGAGAGCACGACAAAGACGGCGTCAATGCCTTGCTCGTCAGCTGGCCAAGGCTTTGGAGCCAATGGATGGGATCCGCTACAATGAAGATCTCAAGTCCAGACATCGCCAAGAGCAACAGCGACAAACGACCAGCCCCTCCTCCAAAGCAGAAACGAACAAATGGGTTCATGTCAAAAGAACCCGTTCTACTACGCTGTATGCTTCTCGTCATCTGGGTGCATCTTGATTTGGTTATAACCTGAAAAACCATCCATAAAAGATATTCTCTCAAACCCGCATGTATTTTCGATAATGACATCTGTGATTGGGAGAGGAAAGTCGTCTTTTGGACATGCCGTGTTCAGGTCCCTGAAGCAGAAACGAACAAATGGGTTCATGTCAAAAGAACCCGTTCTACTCTCGAGGAGCGAATCCAGAAGCGCTGTGCCTTGCGTGCGCATGCCCGGACGCTTGTGCGAAAAGCACGAGAAACGCAAAGGGAAAAGGCAGTTAAGAAATCGCCGAGATCCAAACGAGTTTGGTTGCCAAAGGCCAAATCAGCACCTAAGGCAAAAGCAGGCGACGTTGCTCTCCGGCCTTCGTCGACTTCAGATCCCGAACCTCCGATGAAGCCCTACCGCAACGCAGATCTCCCCAAGTCTAGGATTCCTCTGAATCGAGGAAAAGCGCTTGTTAAAGAAAGCTGGAGATCGTTGAAGGAGTTCCAAGCCAACGTTCGGACTAGGGGTCGTACACGACCTCCTAACAAACGGATTCCTGCAACGGCCCGCTCGGCGGTGCGTGCAAAAGATCTGATATCGAGGCGGTGCATTGCTACATTAGGGTCGAGCCCTGGCATATCTTCATAGTTCCAAGCGAAGACATCAATGTATTCCCTGATGAGAGCAATTAATCCCTCCTTCTCATTTGAGGGAAGACTATCGCTGATGAATATAGGCCTTGGGTTGGCCTCATCACCCATGTTAACTTGGACTATTTTATCTTCAGTGGGGGGTTCTCTCTGTTCGAACCTATCACCATACTGTATGTTCAGGTGATGAACCCATGGATCTTCCCATGTTGGCATTTGATCATCGTTCTCTATTGTGGACGGATCAGCTGTAGCCATGTTCGCCATTAGGGCTTTGAAAACTTCGCCCAGACTTGTATCGGAATCCCATTCCGAGGCATCTGACGAATTTCCATCTTTGTATTGCTCAGATGATTTATACCTGAGAATCCATGTGAGCAGCCGATAGGTTACTCCGACCGCAACGTCGATGAGTTGTACTATCAAGCTGGGGGTGCGAATAAATCTCAAAAGAAAAGTACCAGGGAAGCGGACTCTCACCGTCCGTATACCAAATTTATCAGGGCAGTATTATCAACATGTAGCTGCCCCAAGACCGCTCCACAGAGGGTCTCGATATTCGAGAGAATCTCCAATGAAACGATGAAGCCCAAATCAGGGCGTTTCCACCAAAGAGGATCAGTTGCTCGGGATGATGAATTCCCAAAAGTTACCATCAACATGGTCAACAAGGGAAGATCTCCAATTGTTTCAAGTGGCTCCGACCCTAATTTCTATGACCAGGGTTGTTCCGAAAGAATGCTGGAGGCGTTCCTTCGCTATATAGGACAATCGAAGCGGCATATATAAATCGGGATTATCATACAATTCCTTTATCACATCATCAAGAGACAGGGAGTACTCTAAATTGTTATTTATTTTATTATTGGCAAGTTGTCAGTTACAACTGCCCTCTGACGATTGTTCATCGTCAAGGTTGATTACAAAGGGTACAATGTCGTTTAAAACATAACCTCCATTGTAATCAAATCCGGCTTCGGTATCAGCTTCTTCTCCGCTATCCGTGCCATGGGCCGATGATTCAGTATCGGATTCGTTACCATAAAGGAGAGAATCAGTGAAATAATTCTCATACCCTTTGAATGGTTGCTTATCCGCGACCACCGTCCTAACCTTATTATTAGCGTCAATATATTTCAAACAATGATGGAGAGTGGAGGGGATTATAACGTTACTATGGATCCAAGGCCGACCCAGTAGTAAGTTATATGAAGTCTCGGCATCGATCACATAACATGTGACTTCTGTCTTCAAATCTTCCATTTGACATTTTACCCGGATCTTACGCAAGGGTCTTGACCCGCTAGTGTTGAATCTATAGATAACAGTGCCTGTGGACACCAACTTACTAACTGGAATGCCATCAAGCGAAGCGGCATAATACTCACAGCAGAACCCGGATCCACTTGGATTCTGTTGACTTTGCTGGAGCCAATGTACCCAATGAAATATAGGGGTCGATCATGGTTTGAATTCTTCGTCTGCATATCCTCTTTGGTGAAGGTAATGCAGGGAAGGTTTTTAGCCGCTATGTTGCAGTGTTGAATTAACAATTCTGGCTCTTCAAGTGCCGGCTTGATCCGAGTGAGGAACACTTCTGAATTGGCCAAGGCTTCTTGTAGGGCTTCCCTGGTTTCTTTAGACAACCTTAGCAACTCATACAATGTTATCTGTGCTGGAATGTTAGCTAGTTGAGCCATGATATCGAAGGAGTGCGGAGTGTTTGAGATTTCCGGTTTATCTCTTCCAATCGGGCGATTGAAACGAGACTGCTTCGGATTCTGAACCTCCTGAGGCCTCTTTTCTTTCTGTTTATCAACCGGCTATCGTCGAGCTTCTTTAACCGGTTTAGGAGTTGTAATCACACCCAGCTCTGTGAGAGTTTTGGCTGGTCCTCGTTTAGTCACCCCCTGCTCAGTTAACTGATCACTAGGTGATGGATAGTTAAAGTGATACTCATTTCTGCTTCTAGTGGCGAAGACTTCTTGTTCTTCTTTGGAGAGCGGAAAAGTAGGAGCTTCATTACCATCCTCTTCGAAGATCGCGGAGGTAGCATTGCAAGACTTGCCTTTACCCTTCTTGGTCGAGGAAGTCGTCCACTGATCGTCTTCAATTAGATCAGGATGAACCCAGAGGATTTCGCCGTTTGGGGCTGTGTGTGGCACAAGTCCTTTTTGGCGCTGTCCATGTGGGTCGTCGCCTACTTTGGTGATGCGTTCTGGTTTAAACCATGTTGTGGGCACCGATCCAAAGATGATTGAAATCGCATTTGCTCCAACATTCTTGGACGGCTTCGGGGTTATGACGCCTACATCAATCAACGCCTGGATCTTATCCTTGAGGTGGTAGCATGACTTTGTAGGGTGATGGACCGCTCTATGGTATGCGCAATACTTTGAATCCGTCACTTTGCTCGCCCCTTTTTGATCCACGATCGACGGCAGCTGAATTTTTTTGTTCTCCAACAGGTACTTGAAGATGCTGGGCACTTCGTCATCTTTGAAAGAGTACACCTTAGGAAACCTTGGCTCCGAAGATTTCTGCTTCTGAGGCCGTTGTTGTCATTGCCCCTGAGATTGTTGTGGTGCTTATTGCTACGGTTGTTGCTGAGGTTACAATTGGAAAGTTTGATTAGTATCAACTGCATTAGCATGTGCCTTTCATTTCCCTCGTGGGACGAAATTCTGTTGCTGAGCATTCGTCGCCTGTTGGCCTCTCTCTGCCTTCTTCCTTCTGAGAAATCACTCGGCTTGCTCTCCTCGGACCTTCAAATCCTTCCATGTCTTGGACCTTCAAATCCTTCCATGTCTTGGACGGTGCTGTCCCCATTGCTTCCAATACGTCCAGCGTGAGGTTGTTGTGGCAAGTCTGGAGAATGAATTCCTCGGTGATCGGATCCCGACAGTTCATCGCCTTGTTCTGGAACCTTTTGACAAAGGTGTCAACCAACTCCCCGTCCTTCTGTTTCTCGTCAAGTAACGACCCGATGGATATCTCGGTGTCATCGTCAAAGAAGTTAGTGAGGAATTTAGTCTCCATGTCGTCCTAGCTGTTCACGCTTCCTGGCTTGAGGCGACGATACCAATCGAAGGCGGCTCCACGAAGAATGCCAACGAAGGACCGTACCATCAGAGGCTCATTACCCGAGATAACCCCCAGGTGCGATTTGAAGTAAATCAAATGCTGAGTGGGTGAACCTATCCCATTAAACGGCGTGAAGTTAATTAGATTGAACTTCGCCGGATATGGGATTGATTCCCATTCTCTTGGGTATGGACAAGGAATGCCTGTTTTCTTCATCTCTTGAGCGGAAATCAATGTATTGATTTTGCTCTCGAGGTTTTTGATCTTCAAGCTTTCACCTGTGTTTTCACTAGTATTCTCATTACCACCCCTTGCATTGACGGGAGGATTATTAGCATTATGAGTCTCATTCGCATTTGTGTCCTCATCTTCCAGATTAACCTGGTTACGACGACTTGGCTCGCCTTGCTGGTTCGTCAATGCTTGGATTTGTTGGTCATGCATTTCTCTCATGTTCTGCATGGCCATCTGCATTTCAAACCTGAAGCTCTCCTATTATTTAGCCATGGCCTCTTCAAGCATCTTGGCCACTTATTCCGCACTTATCATAAGTGCCTCGCGGGGTTGTCCCTCACTGGATACCGTATTATCTGATGCAACCGCGGAGCCGGCAGCAGATTCTTCATCTTCTGAAGGGAGTCTTGTCCAAACCCTACCATAGGTTGCTCGCTTGATGGTTCCGGACTGCAGACGGGTTATAGGCCGGGATGCTTTCAGAATCGACTCGAGATTATCCCGTGCCGATGTCCAAATTCTCCATCTTCAACCACCGTTCTTCTTCATCGGAAACGCCTAGGCCTTGGTTTTGGTGTTTCGGTACTAAGTCTTTCGAAAACCGAAACTCTTTCAGGAACTGTATTGGTGTAGTTGCACTCCGACAATACTACCCGAATGAGTTTGGAACAGGGGCATTGGGCCTCTAGTCCTCGAGGAATCCTCTTCCTGGTTTTTCTCGTACTCCCATCACGATAGTACAACTCGTCAGCTTGACAGTCGGAGTAACCTATCGTGTGTGGGCACGACTTCTCAGGTATAACGTTATCGTCATCAGACGATAATGTTTCCTTCTGAGGACGAACTGCCTTCTTTGGTCTTTCAAAAGTTACGCGCCTTGAAACATGCCTTTGCGGACGTGAGTTCTCAGCGGGATCCTGGACTTCAATGCGCAAATTGGTGCGCGTAGCTGCCCTGATCTCTTTGTCATGTTGGAGGTGACGGCGACCCCCAGCATGTTGAGTCGTTCGGGGCTTCTTCATTGGGCCTAAACGCTCTTGAACCGGAGCTTTACATCGTCCATCGGGAAGTGGACCGAGACGCTCCAAGACTGACTTTCATCTTAGGGACGATTCCGCAGGATCTCCCGGAGTAGCCACTGGAATTATCGGTGACTTCGGTTGGTTCGCCGGGGGTTGAACTTGCGTCGAAGGCTGCAACGATTGTGCCTTAGCCTGAATCGCCGCTTCAGACTTCGGCCTCCATACTTGGCGGGTTGGTGGCGGCTTCTTGACCACTTCCTTCTGCAGTCTTCTACGGGCTTCTTGGACTTGAGCCCGTGCTTGCGCTAACAGTGCGCGGCGCTTGCGAATGCGCTCATCAAGCGTTGAATGATTCCGTTTGACACGGATCCATTTGTTCGTTGGCGGCTTGGAGGAGCTGTCATTCACCGTTTGTTGAGGCTGTTTGCCTCTCCTGTTCTTCAGATCCACGTTGTAGCGGATTCCGTCCGTGGACTCCATCGCTTTTGCGAGTTGGCGTGTCCCCACGGTGGGTACCAAACTGTTGATGCTCGATATCAAACAACCAATTAATCCAAAAGAGGATGGTTATAGAGTGATGAATAATGATGGAGATCCTGCTCCCTTCTTCAAATTTATGCCTGGTTCTTGAACGAAGGATTGATGTCCACAGTGTACAAATAAGAAGAACTCATGAGAGGGTGGGGACCAGTTCGCCCGTGGTTCCTCCGACGGTCAAGTTAGTTAAATTCAAGTGGGGAAGGGGAAGGTCAAGAACCGATGTGGTTCTTAAGGTGGACATGTGCATTAGAGATGATGATCTCCTCTATTTAACCCTGGAGGAGGAAATTTTTACCTCTTTCCCACTGTGGTCGCCAGATTGTTCACGGGAAAAATTGTTGCTTTCATTGAAGTCATTGCACTCTTTGGTAACAGTTTATCGGTTACAGAAAGATCCGGTCTTTTTATAAGATCCGGTTACAACGAGATCAAAAGAAAAAGAAAAAGTTACAATCTTCCTTGTTTGTCGAACGAATCACGAGTTCCTGTTTTGCTGTCACTCGCTTTTGTGGGTTCTTTGCCTGCGCCGGGGTTAATCCGTGGACTGCCGCGCGATCTAGATCCGGTCGGATCTACACGGTATAACGGGTGTTATCTCACGAAGGAAATAACAGCCGGAGTTGTAATCTTTCTTTTTGTTTTCATTGTGTAAGAGTCTTATAAAAAGACTATCTTTTTTCTGTTTCGTTGTAACGACTGAAGTTGTAATGAGTACAGCAATGAATACAACAACTTTCTTCGCAAACAGCCGCAACCCTCAACATGATAAAGAAATCATGGCACCCAAGCGCACTATGCTGCGCATTGACGTTCAGGAGCCCGCTGAGAATTCACGCTCAAAAAGTCAGGTCTCAAGGCGCGTGACTCTTGAAAGTCCAAAGAAGGCAGTTCTCCCTCAGAAGGAAACGTTGTCGTCGCGATCTAGATCCGGTCGGATCTACACGGTATAACGGGTGTTATCTCACGAAGGAAATAACAGCCGGGTGTACTATTTCACCAAGAAAATAATAGCCTTCTCGGGATCAAAAACCAAGTTTTGATCCGGAGTATTACCGTGTGGATCTCAGATCTGATCTTCCTCTCTCGAACTCCTGCCTTTTCTGATGTGGATGCTCGCCAAGAACCAGATCTGATGATGTCCAAGTCTTCAAAGCTTCAAAACTCCAAGATTCAATCCTCAATCCGGCAGAGTTTCGGCTCCAAAAGTTCCAACCCCTCAACAATGAGCCCCCTAGCTTATTTATAGGCACTCAGACATATGCCTTGGCATAGGTGGCCGGCCACCTTGGTGGCTCGAGTCAGGTCTCAAGGCGCGTGACTCTTGCAAGTCCAAAGAAGGCAGTTCTCCCTCAGAAGGAAACGTTGTCGTCTGATGATGATTACGTTATACCTAAGAAATCGTGCCAACACACGATAGGTTGCTCTGATTTTCAAACAGACGAGCTTTACTATCGTGCTGGGGGTACGAGCAAAACCAGAAAGAGAAGTCCTCGAAGACTAGAAACTCAGTGCCCTTGTTCAAAGCTCATTCGGGCGGTACTGTCTCAATGCAACTGCATCAAGGTAATCCCCGAGAGAATTTCAGTGTTCGAAAGATTTGGCAGTAAACCCGCTTCGGTGTTTGAGTTCGAATCCGTTCTATGGTTGGATGACTCGTTGACTCATCGAACCGTTAGCTTGATTCCGCATGTGAGTGGATGTATTCCATTGTTTGCGTACGGTTCGTTAGCCTCGTCGCCTCGTTGATCCGCTTCGTCGCGTGTCTTTTGGCTTTGGTATTATGGACTAACGATCGTGTTTGGATATGTCGCCCGATGGTTCGTTGGTTTGTCGAATCATCGTGCTGAGCTGTGCTAAGGGACCCATAGGCAGTTTTATACGCCTACACCTAGTTCATCATTCTCGGAACCGCAAGCGATCGCAACTCAATGATTGAGAACCCTCTCGGCATACATGGAGCCATCTGCTCTCCCCCAAGCAATAGAGCTGAAAGGTCAGTAGTGGCGTCACCAAACAAGAACTGAGGCTTTTTAGCTCCGTCCTAGCACATTTGTCAACGCTGTGTCTGTAGTCAACTCGCACAACGTCAAGTGGTGCCCGTCGTTCACTCTCTTGACCAATTCATCCGGCTTGTTGGCAGCAAACGTGGGCATAGGATCAAGAAGAGGGAATCGGGGAGGCACCGTATAGCCCGTGCCACCGGCAAGACTAATGGCTACACCTTTCAGGAGGGCCTCGTCAGAAAAAGTGGCTGCCATGCAAAGCCGAAGAGTTAGAACAAAATCCACTCTTGGAGTCAGAAACTTTCTCGAGTCCCACAAACAAGCGAATCTCGCTCGGTGAAACCGATTTCGCCTGACAAGTGTTGAATTCCCCCAATAAGGGGAAAATCCGCTTGACAAAAGCAGAACTCGCCTGTCAAAGAAGAATTCGCCTTCACCTAATGAAATCTGATTTCCCCTGTCAAAGCATAAGTTGCCCTCACCCGATGAAAGCTGAATCCGCCTAAAAAAGGCTAGTTTCACCCAAATCAAGAAAATTACCAAAAAATAGCAAAATCCACTAAAGAAGACGAGCAGTGCTCATCTTCCCGACCTAGCATCGGTCGTTAATGCGAAGTCGTTAAACAACCCACTAGACTTACCCAAGTATGTTCCGGGGGCACTGGTGACCGTACCGGTGGCGAGACCACTAGGATAGCGACCGACACTCTTCCCCTTCAAAACGCATTTCTTAGCTTTCGGTGCCATATCGGAAAGTCGGAGACGAAGCTGGAGTTTTTTCTCTCTAAAAATTTCGAGCAAGCGAAAATTCCAGAGCATAGTAGCCCTCAAAGGAAGGGTACGAAGCTAGGCGAGACGCTTGCGTTGAGAGGCATGGCCATGATTGAAATCGACGGTCTGGATCGCTCTCAATAGTTCAGTTTTCGACGGTTACAGAGGAGTCGTCAAAACAGGGAACGGGTCGGGTGAGTCGAAACCTAGAACTCGAACCAAAATTCATGACTGGACCTAACAACCAGATTCGAAAACTACAGCCATGATTCGTCATCAGGCGAGGCGCACGGAAGTGACGTCGCCTTGTCAAATTGCATTTGATGCAACCTGATGAGTCCACGCGGCCTTAGCTGGAAGGCACAAAGCTTCGCCTGCGAACACGTGGCTCGCCTTCCACCAATTCAAACTTCGCCTGTGAGGACAGACTTCACCTGCGAACACGTGGCTCGCCTTCCGCCAATTCGAACTTCACTTGTGAGGATGAATTTCACCTACGAACACGTGGCTCGCCTTCCGCCAAGTCGAACTTCACCTGTGAGGACGAATTTCGCCTGCGAACACGTGGCTTGCCCTCCACTATTTCAAATTTTGCCTGTGAAAATGAAACTCGCCTGCGAACATCAAGCTCGATTCGCCAGTGAGAACGAGTCTCGCCTGAGCCACTCATCTGTTTGTCCAAGTTCGCCTGTGAAGACAAATCTTGCATGCACTACTCCGCTCGCTCGATTGGCCTAGCTCATCTGGAGTGTCAATTTGTCAACTCGCCTGAATGAAACGAACTCACCTGCATAGTCAGACCTACCAAGCGATACAACCTATTGACGCTCCCTTCGAGCGCACCCACGGGAACGATCGTTTTTGTTTATGTCATTACGATACAACTAAACTACGACCTGACGGTTATAATTAACTCAAACATACACCTCAACTGGCTAAGGTTAGAGGAGAAGTCTTAGCGCTAAGCCTAGGAGAAGTCTATTGTCACCATTTCTTTCTCTACCACACCTCAGCTCCTCCTTCACTTTTGACATCATCACATTGTCTATTAATTGTTACTATTTCTTTCACAAAGGAAATTCCTCCAACTTCCACCAGCCTCAAAGATTATATATATAGCTTGGAACTTGGAGATATGGGATTTGAAAGTTTAAAATAAGACATGGACAAAAATAAATGCTTAATTTGACAAAAGTGAAGAAAAAAAAGACTATGAATGAAGAAAGGAATAGGAGGGGAAAAAGTTATTCTAATGTTCAAGTTTTAGAAAATTTATTCTTTTTCTATTCAAATAAAAAACTCTATATATTAATTAATAAATTTCTCAAGTAAAAAATTTATTCTCATGTTCAAGTAAAAAAGAGCATCTAAGTGAATTAGAAAAAAATCTTGTACCTTAATTTTCGAAACCTAAATTTCATAAATTTGAAGATACACGATGCTAGTTGTCCAAAAAAAATCAAGCTCTACCCTGCAAACTTTAAGAAAAATAAGTATTAAAAAAATAGTCTTGTATCATTGCATTCATTTAATATTGAAGATGCATGGTGCTAGCTCCAAAAAATCAAAGTCTAACCTACAAATTTTGAAAAAAATAATAATTAAAAAATAATTGAATTTCATGAGAAACTATTGTGTAGAGTTGAGACCTTTGAAATCGTGCAGAGTTGCATTTGAAGTGGAATTAGTAAATATAATGTTTATAACCGACTTTGTTAGTAATAATTGTTAACGGAAATAATTATTGTCATTTTTAGTAACGGAAATAAAGTTAATAAAAGAGATTAATATGTTGATGGGAGGTTACAAAAATGTAAACAAATGAAAGTGAGTTTGGAATTATATCGGTTGAAACATGAAATGTCTTTAACCATTCCATGTGAGTATTTAATATAAAACATTCATGTTTTTTGGGGGTTATGCATGAAACGTCTTTAACCATTCTACATGAGTATTTAATATAAAACATTCATGTTTTTTGGGTTATGAATATGCATTTAATTTGGGGTTATGTATGTATGGGTATAGTTTATGTATGGATGCATGTATTTTATATATGCATGTATATGTTTAAAAAGGCATGCATTTAATTGAGGGTTATTATGTATGTATGAGTATTGTTTATGTATTGATGCATGTATTTTATGTATGCATGTATATGTTTAAAACGGCATTTTCGGAAGAAATGTTTTAACATGCCAATCCACTTTTAGAATAGTATTAGATTAGATTTACACACTTTCATAACTTGCACATTTTAATTTATTCCGAAACACCGTTAAATATATATATGAACGATTGTTATTAAACAAATTGAGTCGATCGCGTGATCAACATCCAAGAATTAATAATATTGGCAGAGTGGAAACTAACAAATCTTTGTTTGAGAATGCCCTTCCTCTAAATATCAACAGACAAGATAAAGCACACACATACACATATGCACATGGGTGAATGTGTCTTTTAACTTATATTGAAATATTACTATTTTGTTCGGGTATTTCTTTGCATGTGTTTGTGTACTGATCTGCAATATCTAAATCTATGCTTGCAGATGACGAATATATGTGTGTATGTGTGTGTGCATACACACACATATATGATAAAATGAGATGGTGAGATGTTTTTTTTTTGTCAATGAAAATTTTTTATTCATCTCCCAATATATGAATTGTGAAGAACAACAAAGCACCAGAATCTCTTCTGGTGAACACTTTGTACAGTTACAGTATCTCAAGGGTATTAGTTACATTTGCACAAGAATATCTCTCATATGAACAGGTATAGTATCATCATTTAATACTTTGGAGAATATCAAAAACTTGACTGCTCTGAATAAAAGCTCTGGTTCCCTAGTCTTCTTTTGAAAAATTCTCATATTTCTCTCTTGCCAAATCATGTAGACTGTAACAGAGAGAGCTAATCTTTTTAGTTGTTGCTTAAACCCTCTTCCTTTAAGATTGAAGGAGTACCAATTAATAAGTAAATTCCAATTGCATGTTCTCCAAGAGAACCCCATCCAATTCATCACCTTGTTCCAAACGTCAACTGAGAATTGGCATTCAAAGAAAAGGTGACTGCAGGTTTCAAGCTGTTGTTGGTTTGGACATAAAACACACTTGTTTGAGAGAAAAGACTATATCGTTTAGAAATTTTTAATCATTATTTTATCTATGTGTAAAAGGAATGGCTATTAAGCTGTCTAAAAATTAACATATTAAACTGGTTTTATTCTTATTCTAGAAGACTCTAAACATTATGAAGATTTTATCATGTATATTTGATGATTTTTTGAACAAGATGTACGATGCCTATTGTGAATTTGACAAGTTGATTATTATAGCTTACGAAAAGATTTGAGCTACCAGCTCATGTTTAGTGCATGCGTTTATGGTCCTTCTCTTCTTGTTGTTCTAATGTAACACTTCGTCTAATAAAAGCAATCATCATATGAATATATGTGAATCACACATACTAAATGTATATAAGGTGTTACAGGAGCTTTTGTGTACATAAATGCATTTTAACTGAATCTAGAGAATCAATTTTAAGCACACTTCTTTCAAAGTTATATCTTTATTCTCTTGTGCGTTTGGCGTGTATGTTTAGGTGGTCTTACTCAGTTA
This sequence comes from Asparagus officinalis, assembly GCF_001876935.1. Classification (NCBI taxonomy): domain Eukaryota; kingdom Viridiplantae; phylum Streptophyta; class Magnoliopsida; order Asparagales; family Asparagaceae; genus Asparagus; species Asparagus officinalis. The sequence continues at coordinate 31,749,694 of NC_033803.1, read as the reverse complement.
CTCTCCTTGTAGGAATAGTTGTTTTTCTTAATAAAAAAAAAGACGTCAGCTTCATGGTTTATGCTTTAACTTGAGACCAAAGAAGAAGGAATCTCAGTGGCGGAGCTTGAAAAAATAATTGGGGGGGGGGCCGAAGTTACATAATAAACTCATAAATACTTAATTCATTCAAAATAATCACCAATTCAATGTTATATAAACATCTAAAACTTTGCACGCCGAGTTTTCATCTTCTTAAAATAATCAATCACAGAATCAGTATCAATTTCTTGAACAATCTCTTTCTCGATATACATAACTAAATTATCTGCTAAGAATGCGTCTTCCATCTTGTTGCGGAGCCTTGTTTTTACAATTTTCATGGCAGAAAATGCTCGCTCGGTAGTAGCTGTAGACACCGGAAGAGTTAGAACAAGGCGAATTAAGCGGTCAACAAGAAAATATTCACTTTTCTTTTCAGTTTCAGCCAGTGCCACACATAACTCGGAAATAATTGAAAGACTTCTCAATTTTGGATCGCCACTGACTTTAGGGTATTTATATGCTCGGTTTTAAAATATGGGTCACTTAAATGGGAATGAAATGCGATATTGGTGAAACTATAATGCATTTAAGTGCAAATTTAGCCTTATTTGACGATGTCCGTAAATATGAATAGTCTAAACCGCTCAATACTTTACTCGATTACCAGCAGCCCTACGTCCCAAGCAAACAATCCGTAAGGGAAGGACCAGTACGCAAAGTAGCGAATGAGTTGCGTGCAATAGGGAAGTTTTGCAGGGGCTTACATTTTAAAGAAATGAAATCTGGCAAGTAACGGAACCTAAAAGATATTTATTTGTGGTCCGCCACCTCATTGATGTGCTGTGTATGATATTTATTCTTATCTCAATGCTTTACACTCTGCTCCACTCCACCAAACCGTGGGTCCCGCTGTCTTTCATCTCTATTTATAAACACTATATCCATTATCTTCGGTCTCGAACAAGGCAAGAGAAATTAGCTGTAGCATACATTAGAGAGGGGGAAAAAGTTGAACAGAGAAAATTGAAGGAGGAGATGGCTTCTTCAGGTTCAATTGTGCAAAAGGGGATGATGAGGGCTGCCTCCTCATCATCAGCAAGCAGCAGCAGTAAGGCTCAGGGCAAAGACAAGGCAACGAGCGGGGGAGGGTTGTTCTCTTCCATGGCTCGAAGCAGAACGATGCCGGTGACGAGATCAGAGCACGAGGGTAGAGTCCCTGAGTGGAAACTCAACTGTCTCTGTCATGAGCAGAACCTCCCTCCTACCATCAAAAGCCAATTAGGTGGTGGTGGATGCTTTTAATTAAGTTGAACCCCCATCTTCTATTTATTAGCCGCTTAATTAGTTATCAAAAACCTCCATCCCATCCATGCCTCTGTTTTAATATTTAGTTTTAATGTTTAGTTACATAATAAGCCACTCCATGGTTAATTAAGGGTTATGATATTGTATGGCCGCATCGTCTTTTGTGTTTCCGGATATATACCAGTCTGTAATCACGGCCGCCTTTGTACATGCTACATGCTTATAAGTAACTGCAAGAGCTTCTTCTGCTTGTTTACTTCGTTTTCTAATCATCTCCCCGGCCAATTTGGTGTTGGATGAAAGAATATTACTAGTGCGTTTCTAGATATATATATTGAAAAAGTTTACCCGGTGAGGGTGGCAAACAAATCAAGATCTTTTGATTTTTTTTTTTTTTTTGTCATTCCATGTTAACCATGGAAAAATTATTAAGAGGATTCAGGCAGAGCTAGGCCCTAGGTTGCTTCTCTAGTCTGAAATAAGCTCCCTCAATTATTGTCCACAGTGAACACTCCATCGCTTTTAAAATATAAAAGTAAACACCTGCGTTCGGTCTATTGAAGTGATGATGGATGGGGTAAATGAGTAGATATTTATTTGGTTCTTTATTAATACTAGGGTAATATCAATTCACTAAATTAATATTTTTTCTCCATTAATGATTTATGAAAATTACTTTTAAAATAGGTTAAAATGATAGAAATCACCTTTAAAAATTTTTATATAGAGATCATCTTATAAGTGAGTTTAGTTTTCATTCAGCTACTCTATTACAATTTTTGTTTAATTTTTACCAAAAATTTTCTTCACCCTGCACATAATGTTGAAACTTGTTTGATAAAAACAAAATGTCACAAATGAGAAGGTTTGACCATTGAAAATTAACCGATGAGATCTCAAAAGTTTTAAGCGTTAAGAATTATCTGTTGGTAGGCCTGTCCATCCGGGTCCGGACCGGGCAAAACCAGAGCCCGGACCCAGGTACCCCGGGCCGAGTCCGGGCCCGATCGGGCTAGGCCCCGGGCCAGCCCGAGTTTTTTTTAATTTAAAAAAACAATAAAGCATAAAATATACATAAAAATTACAAAAAATAACATAAATTTTTTTAATTAATTTAAATGATATAAGTTACAAGTACAAAATATTATAAAAATAAAATATGATAAAATTAAATTTTTTATTAATAATCATGTCATTCATATATTATATACAAACAAATTGTAAGTACTTATAGAAATTACATAAACAAATTGTATTATGCATAAACATATATATATAAAATATAAATTATATATTTATATAAGAGTATAAATATATATACACATATATACACATATATTATACATATATAAGAGAGAGTATACTTATATATACTTATATAAGAGAGAGTATACACTGTATACTTTTATATATATATATATATATATATATATATATATATATATATATATAAGAATACTCTCTTTTATATATGTATAATGTATGTATGTATGTATNGAGCCGGGCGGTCTTTTTGGACATCCCTAACAGTTGGGATTTCCAAAGTTCAAAAAAGTCACTTTTCTTCTCTCAAAAGTCTGCAATCTATGCTAAACTTATTTTAAAAAGAATTACAGAAAATTTCCATATTTTTTTCTTTAACTTTCAATTTTTATTATATCTTGGGAAGATAATTTTTAATCTAAAGCTGACTTGAATTATCAAATGGGACAAAATATTTCTTTAAAAAAACTATTTCAAGCCTCAGAAATTTTGTCCCCACCTATTTATTACTAGCACCCAAACACTCCAATTCCCGTTCTCCTCCCTTCTCCGTCCTTAAACTTGGAAAGGTGAAGATGAGGTCGAGATAGCGATCATGATTTAAATAGTTCAAGTAGAAATTAAATAGAAATTATGTCGTTGTTTAAAAGCTAAATTCACTAATAATATGGTTTCTGTATATAAAAATTTTAAAAATAGTTTCTATCAACTTGGACTATTTTAAAGATGGGTTTGGTGCGTTGCTCGCAATTTATATTTGTAAACCTTTAAAACTGGGTGATAGGCACTAATAATATGGTTGAGGGATGATAAATATTAATAAACCCATGGATGAAGGGATTATTTGCAATTTCTCTAGGATAATAATTACATACAGTAGTTTACAATAGAAACTTTAAACAATAATAAAAAGGTACTTACAACAAAAGGACAAATTGTACTATCCCTAGTTTTATCCTCGTCTAGCTTCGATCGACTCATACCAGTAGAGATGTTCAATTATATAGACACGTTACACTTATTTAAGATATATCGCAAACATATAGCTTTGAACACTCGGTTTTTTGTTTTGAGATAAAGAGAAGGGCCTCGAGGTCAGTTTGATATTGTTTTTCTTAGGCTACTTCTGCTCATCTGAAAATAAATAGATAATAGTTTTCAGTAGAACTTACTGTGCATGCTTATTAAATTGCTGCTAATTTTAAGGTAAAGCAACTCTTTTTTTGTCAATGAAAAACTTTTATTCATTTACCAGTATGAGAGTTTCTGTACATCAAGATATCTTAAAAAAGAGGAGAAGAAAGCTAAAAATTTCCCGTCAGTCGACTCATTGGTCGACTCATCAGTCGACTCATAAGTCGACTATTATTTCACTGATTCCCTTCTATACGGCGCTGAATCCGATACTGAATCACCGGCCCAAGGAACGGACAGTGAAGATGAAGCTGATACCGAAACTGGGTTTGATTATGATGGTGGTTTTGTACTTAATGACATTGTACCCATATAATAGTTTTCAGTAGAACTTACTGTGCATGCTTATTAAATTGCTGCTAATTTTAAGGTAAAGCAACTCTTTTTTTGTCAATGAAAAACTTTTATTCATTTACCAGTATGAGAGTTTCTGTACATCAAGATATCTTAAAAAAGAGGAGAAGAAAGCTAAAAATTTCCCGTCAGTCGACTCATTGGTCGACTCATCAGTCGACTCATAAGTCGACTGATAGGTCGACTGAGCTGCCAGATTTCTAGTTTTCGTGCACATGATGTTTATTTGTAAAATCATTATGTCCCAGGCATAATATTATATGTTCTAACAAATATGAATCAGTTTAAAACACTAGTTTAATATGTAAAATCATCACCAAAAATCCGAAACAGGTATACTCATGATTTAAACATTTTAAAGACAATAAATCGGAACTTTAATCTCTTATTAAAGTGGTTTCAGATCTAGATCTCTGTATTAAGAATCGTTGGTGAGCTTTTTATAAACCGAAAATTTGATTTCTCGCATCATATACTATAAAGATCTACCTTTATACACAAAATAATGATTTAGGCTCAATAAATCCGAAATAAAACTCAATCTATGTCTCCTCATCCGACGACGAATGTTGCTGGCAAATCATCGATCAGATTGCTAACAAAGCTAGAAAATGATACTCTTCCGACTCTGCGGCTTGGGATTCCGACTACAATAGAGGAAGACGATAAGATGCCGACATGGGAAGATCCGTGGGTTCATCACCTAAACATGCAGTATGGTGATAGGTTCGAACAAAACAAAATAATGATTTAGGCTCAATAAATCCGAAATAAAACTCAATAAAATCATACAAACAGTGGGTATAGTGTTGGGCGAGATGTTACTCACATCTGATGTGCTGCAAAACTCCTGAACCCTCGAGGAATCGATCCTCCTTTGACAGCATCACAAAATCCCACTGCAAATCCTCCAAAAATTCCCCAAAAATCTCTAACAACGAAGCTAGGGTTTGAGGGGGGAGAGAGGGGCTAGGGTTTCTCTGAGATCTGATGGATTTGGGGTTGGTTTTGGATGAAAGAATATATATATAAGCGGTCAAATCCGAAACAAACTTGAACAAACCCACAAACTAAAATAAAATCCGAAATCAGCCCGTCAATCGACTCATAGGTCGACTCATCAGTGGACTCATTAGTCGACTGATAAGTCGACTGAGCAGACAATATCTAGTTTCGTGCATGTCTTGTTTATCTGCAAACACCCATGCACAAAACTCTACACATATACACTCATACATCTCTAATAGCTTGTTATCGAGTATATCCATGACCTCAAGCTATTTATCACAATAAAAATTATTTATCACCAAAATTCACATATCTTCATAACAAAAATACGGAGTTTTACAGTTTACATATGAGAGGTTTATATTTTGAGCAACCCCCCTAGATGTATTAGTTCTTTGTTTGAAATTATGTTTACCGGGCATTCATATGGGTTGAAACAAGCTTTTCTTATTTTTGTCGAAAATTAGTATATTAATCTTTTATGTATTTATCCAAAGCATGTTAATCTTTGATCTTTATGGATAAAACTTATAAATATTTTGATAAATTTTCTTTGTGATCGTGTATATAGGGAAGATATGTCCTTTATTTATATTAATACAAAATATCCTTTTTAGTGGGCATCTTTGCCTAATCTCTTTGCTTAGAGATTTTTTTTGGTGATTTGAGCATTTTTGTCATTTGAATCATGCATTTACTCAATCATTTTTATGATACTTTATGCTTTTCCATGAACTCTCATTTGGACTCTCCTTTGGTATCATTTTTATTGTCTTTCTTGGATTCATGAATTTTTTCATGAACAAGATTTTGGTTTTCATAAGTTTTCATGAACTTATACTTTGTTTTTATCTATAGAGACATCATTCTCATAATAATATATTTATATATGTTCTCAATCAATTATAATTTATGGTTTGGTAACTTATGAATTTATGGTTTGATAACTTATGAACTTATACTTTGTTTTTATTGCCTTTGATTTTATTTTTGGGATTTTTTTTGTTTTTTCTTTTGATATATATCCTACGGATATATATTTGTGACTCTATTCTTAATAATACATATATGTGGTCACTTGGTTTTCTTCAATGTGAGTTGTGTTGAGGATATTCTATATCCATGCTCATTCACGTTATTTGCCATGCTTATTATTGTATATTTTTCATATGGAAGTTTGATAGCAGGAGTCATTCCTATATATTTTTTTGTTGTTTATACTCACCCGTGTTTATTAATAGGGGGAGATTTCGCTCTCTTATTCTTTTGTTTTCCCCATTTTTGATGTTACCAAATGGGGAGAAAATGTGAGTATTTATATGTTTGTATGCTTGTGAACTTTTATAGATTTTTATATGTATTTTGGTAAATTTTTTGTTATCATAAAAAAGGGGGAGATTGTTGGCCTTCTTGTTTTGATGATGATTTAACAAACACTTTACGACTAATATTGTTTTCAGTATTTTGTTTTGTGTTATTAAGTATACACAAGAAAACGAGCAATATGGATGTTGAAGCCTATGCAAATCAAGTCAACCAATCAAGTTCAAGCTTCATATGATTCACTCTTGGTATACTTAGTATAGGTTTATATGTAATGTGTGCTAATTCTTCAAGCTCAAAATTTACACACACCTTTATTTGTGAATTTTCTCAAATCATAGGTGTTTTTATGCAAAATATATTTTAATATGCTTTGGACTATACAAATATTATTAACATATTTTATTAAGTCTATAAAAACATTACACAAGTTTTTAAAACTTGATTTGAGCTAAGTGTAAAAATCAACATGTTTATAAACACATGTATTTTAGTGTTTTTGAATTTTTTGAGATTTCATAAATGGTAAGAGTAAATTAAAAAACTCCTTTTCCAACATATTCATATTCATGTTTATAAACTTTTCTTAAAGTTTTATGTTTTTTTAGAATTTATTTGCTATTTTTAAAAGATGTTTGAATTTTGTTTTTACTATTCAATTCATCTTGTAAACCAGTTATTAGTCGGCTGATGGTTTTTATCAGTCGACTAATAAAACCACCTAGAATCATTAATAGTTTCTGTTTCCTATTCAATCGACTAACAAGTCGACTAATGATGTCATCAATCAACTTACGAGATTCATCAGTCGACTGATAAGTTGTTAGCTGTCTGTAACGGTCAGCTCGTCAGTCGACTGATTTAGCTCATCAGTCGACCGACGCCTATAACGGCTAGTTTTTCCAGGTTTTTGTATTTTTTTGTATTTTTACTGGGTTTTCTTGGTTTTTGGGCTTTGGTTTTCATCCTATAAATATCCCTCACTATTTCACTTCTGAATTTCATCTAAGAGAGATTTAACAAGTGTTTTTAAAGAGTTTAAAAGATTGTTTAAGTTTCTTTTCAAGTTTGGTGTTTGTTTACGAAGAGGAAGCTAACATTGTCAATTAAGGAATCCATCCTCAATCTTCTTCATCCTCTCTTTCTATTTATAGAGAAGTTTTCCTATCTCATTTATCTAGCATTTTATTTTTGATTTTCATATACATATATCATTGCTAGTTTGTTATTTGAGTTAGATTTTATTGAACTCATATTATCACACACATGCATATTTGAGCTTTTAGTATTTCATACATTATATACTTGGGTTGTGGGATTGCGATATTATGAGAGTGAGCTATATTGTGTTCTCATCCATTATAGAGAACAAATCATTTGTAATTGAGCCTATATTGTGAGTTACACTTTGTAATACACATTTACTCCAAGATGAGTGTGTGGTGAGGACGTAGTCAATACCAAGAGGAGTGGCGTCGGTAGTAAAGTCTAGTGAGAGGTAGTAAAGCCGAGCACTTGAGGGGGGCGATACGTGAGGACTAACACTTGAGATTATAGTTTGTGTATGTACATTGTGAGTGCCTTGTAGAGTTTTCGGTGAACTAGAAAACCAAGTGTGAAAGAAGTTCCGGTTTTCAAACCGGGTGTGTCGATATAGTGGAGATCTCCTCGAGGTGAGGAGCGGAGACGTAGGTCAAGGGTTGACCGAACTCCGTGATCATATTTTGTATTTGAGTTTGCTTTGTGTATATTTATTTTGTGCTTGTAATTTACATTCTTGCTCATAACTCATTCATATATATTTATTTTGTGCTTGTAATTTACATTCTTGCTCATAACTCATTCATATATCTTTTGCAAGAATTAATTAATCAAGAAAGTTTTTAATTGGTATAAAATCGGAATTAGTTTAGCATTGACCTTATTCAACCCCCTCCCCCCCCCCTTCCTCGGGTCTAACACATTTATAGTATTTTAGAAATATAGATTTGTTAATAAATATCAAACTTGATTGTGTCCTTATTTTTTCACTGATTGTTAAATATAGAAGAGTCTAGTATAGCAAAAGGTGATACATCAAAAACCTTCTTATTGTCTTTGTTATCAAATGCTGTTATAGGTGTCCATAACATTGCTATAAATGTTTTCTAATTCAATTGATTTCTTCTTGTTTGATAATGGTAAATAGTTATCTTATGCTATTTTATATCGTTCAAGGTACAGACAGACCCCCTATTTTGATACCTCGATTTTAAATTTAATCTTAGAAACACATTTATGTCTCTAATATGTACCTTATCTTTGTATTTATATGAACGTCATCTTAATATGTCGGTAGCATTTTATAAACAAAGCTAAAAAAATTGTCAAATTTCTTTAGCTAATATAATTACCAAGTTCATACATTTAAAATTCATGATTTGAAAAGAACTCCATATCATCAAAAAATTCCATTAAATTGTTGATCTATATTTTTAAAATTTCTTTATCCCATAAATATATTTATTGTATATATTAACATTATACCATTTATTTTTGTCAAAAATACCACTAATAATAGTTGTATTTTCATAAATACAATTTCAAACATTGGTTACATTATTTTTATGTTTTTAATATAAAATATCATTATTGTACTTAAAAACTTATTTACATTATTATTATGTTTTTAATATTAAATATTATTATTGTAAATAGTATATATATATACTATTATTCAAAAATAATTTTTTATTTTAAATTTATTGGTTTTATAAAAATACATTGAGAACGCTAAGAAAAATATTTGAACAAGAATTCATATTGTACTATAATCTTCATTACTTTTAAAAAATTCATAAGACCAATAATTTACTATAATTTTTTAGATGCTTTATGACAGGTTACTATAATTTATATTATATAAAAGGAATATTTTTTAAAACTTTGAGTATGCAATTAATTGCAAATGTGTCTTTCTACGTTTTATTTTATTTTTCTTTTTACCTCTATTTAAATGTCTTTAGTTTTTATTTTATTAAAGTTATTGTTGTTGTATATCTGTTATGATGCATTTACGGAATATTTTATTTTTGCTATATTTTTAATTTTTTTCTATGTCAATTTACTGAATGCATATGTCAATATGAAATTCTAATATTAAATTCAATATTTCTATTTGGGCTAGAAAAAAAAAAGAAAGGCTACAATTCTGTATGAAAAAAGAAAAAAATATAAACATAAAAGCTCACAATTTCATTTTTTATGCATTAAGTAGTAGAAAATGAATGGTGGAAAATAGTGTACTACTCAGTTCTATTACTCGAGGTAAACAGAATCTTCATCCTAACAATTGATCATAATCTGAACAATTGTAAATTCGTGCATTGCACATTAAAGAATGTTGCTTAATTATATCACTGTGTTAAGGCGTATTCATGAATATTATGAGTATCAAGTTTTTCAAATTCAAATTAAAGATCACACACACACACACACACACACACACACACACACACACACACACATATATATCCTAACAATTGATCATAATCTGAACAATTGTAAATTCGTGCATTGCACATTAAAGAATGTTGCTTAATTATATCACTGTGTTAAGGCGTATTCATGAATATTATGAGTATCAAGTTTTTCAAATTCAAATTAAAAATCACACACACACACACACACACACACACACACACACACACGCACATATATATATATATTTGATTATAGATTTAACAACACAATTTTATATCTTTCCTCAAGTCTATAAATCTATTTTTAAGTATTTCAAAACTTGTTTGAAGAAATTTTATCAAAATCAAGTTTTAACGTTTTTACATTTTTGAATGGTTTGTAAAATACATAAATTTTCACAAATAGAAAATATAATTTAAAAAATTATTTTTCTAACATATTCAATATAATGTGTATAAACATTTTTCAAAGTTTTATCATTTTTGGAGTTGATTTACTATGTTAAATCGATTTTATAAAATCAAGTGTTCAGTCGTTTTCAGAATCTGGAATGTTTGTTTTAAAACAGAAAGTTCTCACAAATGGGAAGAGATAATTCAGAAATTTTTTCTTTAACATGTTTATAAATATTTCCCAAAAATTTTACTATTTTTTAGTTTATTTAATATTTTTAATTCAATTTATAAAGTCAGCTACGTAAAATTTTAGAATCTGTCAGTTCAGCCAACGGTCACATTATCGGTCGACCGACACACATTATCAGTCGACCGATCAGAGATTTTTGAGCATAACGACTAGTT
>NC_033803.1:31697599-31737647 GCF_001876935.1 Asparagus officinalis | reverse complement strand
CACCATATGCTTTTCCGGGCAGTCCGATACATTCACACAACTGATATAAATTCTAAAACCCCCTATATTAGTTATGTTATCCCGCCTGTGCAACTCTGGATAGGTCCTGTTTTCTTGCAATAGAACAATGAAGAATCTTAGGTATAAAATGTCGTAGCCATAGAATTATACAATTTGCAAACTTCAAAGGAATAAAAAAAATGAGAAATAAGTTCTATTTTATTATTAATCACTAAGGATTATAATATTTGTAAAAAATTATCGCATCATAATAGTATGGGTATATCCTAACTAGCTTGACATTCAGCTATCTATATTAATATTATTTCAACTCTTTCCAAATAATTTATTATAGATTTACAAATAATGTTCTATTCTTTTTCTGCTAAAGTGAACTCTCTATTTCCATTATCGTCAACTCTTCAAGTTTTTCTTTAAGAGCAGCTACCTGTTCGATGCCTTGGCGTCTCTTTTCAAACATCCACCAATTGTTGCCTATACGGTAGACAGATCCAGGGATGTCTTGTGTTCATCAGCCAACCGTCCTGATATGTTGAAGACGAATTCTGAAGCTATGGTAAAAACTTGCACCGTTAGTAATCATGAGCCATAATGGAAAGCACATGATATGGAGTCATTTATGTTCTTCACTATTGGTTATGAACATGAGATAGACACCTAAATAAGAGAGACATACACTCAAATAAGTGGGTGGGCAATATCTGTCCTTAGAGATAAGATAACCATAATCGTAGTAAATGTAGGATTCTATCTCTAAGCCATGTGTGAACTCTAGTTCTAATATCCTTAGGGTATCTTGTGTCGGGTCGTAGAGCTAGTATAGAGATTCCTAGGGCTCATGTATAGCGTTCGCTAGGGAATCCTAGATTTGAGTGAGGCCATAATACGCATAACTCAAAAAATTTTAAGAAATTTTTTATGCTTACCTTACTTTGATTATAAAGTATTTTGAAAAATACTATTTGTTATGATTTCCTATTGCTATGTATTATGTTATTAGCATTTGTGGTCTCATTTACTATGTCTAATAAGCTTTCCTCGTAAAATTTTAGATGTCAGGATGATGACGTAGTTGAGGTAGATCCCGTACCCGAAGAGCTGAGCAAGTTGAGCCAGAGCCCAAACCGTAGCATGCTCCATAGTATTTGATTGACCTCCTAGCGTCGATTGCAGCCAGACTAGCAACGCTCAAGGAACGAGTGGCGAATCCAGTATCGCTAGTGGTACCACCTCCCGCAGTGCCGCCATCAGCTACACCTGTGCCTATTGCAGAGGCATCATCGGTGGTTATACCATCACCAGCTATCGATAGAGCCGCAGAGTAGGAGGCTTGGCTCCGTCTAGTTGAGAGATATTAGAAGTTGAGGCCCCTAGAGATTCATGGTTCTTCGGATTAACTTGTAGTCCATAAGTGGAAGGAGGATGTGGGGAACATCCTAGATTTTCTTGACGTCGACGTACTCCAGAAGAAGAGGTTTGCAGCATTCAGCATCAAGGGAGATGCCGGAGGATGGTATAGACTCCAATTTATACCAGAGTAGCGTATGACACTTACATGAGAGGACTTCATCTATTTCTTTGATGAGCAGTATATATCTTATGCGACAAAGGCAGGGAAAGAAGCAGAGCTATCCTGATTAAAGCAAGGAGACATATCAGCGACGGATTATGAGAGCAAATTCATGACTCTACATAGATTTACGGGCATGTGGCATACAGCGGAGCGTCAAGCTTAGATGTTTATGATGGGACTTCACTTAAGCATTCGTCGCTATCTTTGCCATAAAGCACCAGCAGGAGGCTAACAGGACAGAGGCCAGGTCAGCAGTAGGGTCGTGGGTATGGCCAACAGCCGAGACTTGAGGCACCACCGCCAGTTCCAAGGATCGAGGGTCAAGTGCATGTTATTTAGGGGTTATCTTAGGGACATATGGTTCTGTATGCTTCAGAGCCCTCAGCACAACAATCCATCGCTACGAGTAGAGTGTATGTAGTTGTGCCACGTGATCATGGTGTGAGCGGGGCTTTGGTAGAAGGTACATTCCTTGTGAACTCCTTCCTAGCCCATATTTTTTTTTGATTCAGGAGCTTCGCATTCATTATCTCTTATGCTTTCATGGATAGACTTCAGCTAGTTGCACATCCCCTATACATACCTTTGTCAGTTTCTACTCCTCTAGGTGATATGTCCCTATTAGAGAGTATCTGTAGGAGATACGTTGTCAGCCTAGATGAGTCTGAGTTCATAGTTGATTTGATCATCTTGTGCATGTCTGAGTTTAATGTGATCATTGGTATGAATTGGTTATCTTCCTACCATGTCAGCATTGACTGTTTTACAAAACAGTTAGTTTGTGAGCATCCGATAGGACTGAGTTGGTTGAGGAAGCATTGCAGTGGGATCTGGGTGCCGATTTGTGAAAGACCAGAGTAGTCTCAGAGTATCAGGATGTTTTTTAGGACATACCTGTATTACCTCCGGTGAGAGAAGTTGAGTTCTACATATAGTTGTAGCCTGGCATCGCACCGATATCCCGTGTACCCTATCGTATGGCACCTGTCAAGATGAGAGAGTTACAGACTCAGTTAGAGAAGCTCCGAGCTCAGGGCTTTATTAGTCAGAGCCATTCTCCATGGGGAGCACTGGTCCTTTTTGTGAAGAAGAAGGACGGTAGTCTTCGCCTTTGTATTTATTATCATGAGTTGAATAAGGTCACCATCCGGAACATGTATCCATTATCAAGGATTGATGACTTATTCGATCAGTTGTAGGGAGCATAGTATTTCTCAAAGATTGACCTTCGATATGGTTATCACTAGTTGCGTGTTCAGGAGATGGATATTCCTAAGACCGCATTTTTTACTCGGTATGGGTCCTTTGAATTTCTTGTCATGCCATTTGGGCTAACTAATGCACCTGCATTACATATGGATTTGATGAATCAGATTTTCCATGCGTATCTGGACCAGTTTGTGATTGTTTTCATCGATGACATCTTCATCTATTCGAGATCAGAGGCCGAGCATGAGTAGCATCTATGTTTGGTATTATGGACTTTACGAGAGCACCAGTTGTATGCGAAGTTTAGCAAATGTGAGTTTGGCTTTCAGAGGTTAGATTTGTAGGACATGTTATTTCCAAGGAGGGTATTGAAGTTGATCCATCTAAGGTTGAGGCAGTTCTTGATTAGGAGCCGTAGAAGACATCTACAGAGATTTGTAGCTTCTTGGGGGCTTGTCGGTTACTACAGGAAATTCATCCAGGATTTTTCCAAGATGGCTACCCCATTGACATGCCTTACGAAGATGAGTATTCAATTTGTTTGGGGGCTAGAGTGTTAGAGCATCTTTGAGACACTAAAGGCCAAGTTGACTACTGCACAAATGTTAATTATCCCGAGCAGCGACAAGACTTTTATTGTCTACACAGATGCATCATTATCAGGACTAGGAGACATTTTGATGTAGACTCAGAGAGTGGTTGCTTATATCTCATGGCAGTTGAGGACTCATAAGTAGAACTACCCAACTCATGACTTAGAGTTGGCAGCGGTGGTCTTCGCACTTAAAGTGTGGAGGCATTATCTTTATAGAGTTCAATTTAAATTGTTTACAGATCATCAAAGCCTTAGATATCTCTTTTCTCAGAAGGAACTCAACCAGAGGTAGAGGTGATGGTTCGATTTCATTAAGGACTACGAGTTCACACTTCAGTATCATCCAGGGAAAGTGAACATCGTAGCAAATTCTTTGAGCAGGAAGTATCATCACATGCTTGCAACTTTGAGGTGCTCATTGTATCGAGATATTCTTACCCTCATTCAGTTTGACTTCAGGCCAGAGGTTGGTGGATGTAGTGCATTTTTGGGAGCACTAGTAGTACAACCATCATGGACTGGTAGAGTGATCAGTGCTCTGTTAGAAGACTCTTAGATTCAAACCTGAAAGGGTGAGATTTCCAAAGAACCCAAGGTGGATTGGACCATCATATCAGATAGAGGCCTTTAAATGAGAGGTCAGTTAGTAGTGCCAGATATTCCATAGTTAAAGAAAGATTTGTTTGATGAGGTATACGGTACGTTCAGGTACAACCAATATGTACAAGGACTTGAAGAGATACTTTTGGTGGAACAGTATGCTTAAAGATATTGTAGATTATGTCTCTAAATGCTTTACCTATCAGCAGGTGAAGGTAGAATATTAGAGACCGGCTGGTACCCTACAGCCCTTACCCATTCCTGAATGGAAGTGGGCAAATATTTCGATGTACTTCATTGTGGGTTTACCAAAGTCTAGCAAAGAAAATGATTCTATTTGGGTGATCGATTGTTGATCGACTGACAAAGTCCATGCACTTTTTCCAGTTAAGACAACCCACACTACAGAGACTTATGCAAGGATCTTCATTCGGGAGATTGTGAGATGTCATAGAGTTCTAGTGACGATTATATCAGATCGTGGCTCAGTATTCACATCCTATTTTTAAAGGAGTTTCCAGAGTTCTTTCGGCAGTCAGTTAGCCTATAGCAACGTTTTCCACCAACAGACAGATGGTCAAACAGAGAGAGTCAACCAAGTATTGAAGGACATGCTTCGGGCATGTGTGATCGATTTCCAAGGTAGTTCGGAAGATTATATACCATTGATTGAGTTTGCCTACAACAATAGTTATCAATTGACCATTGGTATGGCTCCCTAAGAGGCATTTTATGGGAGACCCTGTAGATCTCCGATTTATTAGGTAGAACCGGAGAATAGCTTATTGCTTGGGCTAGATCTCATGAGGCAGACTACAGAGCAAGTAGCGTTGATTCGAGAGCATATTTTTATAGCTCATAGTCAGCAAAAGAGCTACATAGATTAGAGGCGACGACCCTTAGAGGTTCAGATTTTAGACTATGTCTTGTTGAAGGTCTCACCTATGAAGGGCGTTAGACGGTTTGGTAGATGGGGAAAGCTTACCCCGAGATATATCGGTCCTTTTAGGATTGTCGATCATGTTGGAGTCGTCTCGTACCGACTAGACCTTCCAGCATCGATGTCAGGTGTGCATATAGTCTTTTATATTTTGATGCTCATGAAGCACTTATGAGACAAGGAGCAGCAAAGAGTGATTGAGGTCCCAGATTTAGAGCTTCAGGCGGATTTGACTACAGTTGATACTCCACTCTGCATTCTTGCTAGAGAGGACAAGAAACTTCAAAATAAAGTAATTCCATTAGTTAAGGTGCATTGCAACAGGAAGGGAGTTGAGGAAGATTCCTAGGAGCGCGAGGAGGATATATGTCGAGACTATCCACACTTGTTTGAGTAGGTATATTGCTAGTTGTAATATTTTGGTGTTTATCTTATCTATATAGTCACATTTCCACTTCATGTTGGAATGTGTGTATTAACACTTAAAAGCTAATAATTCGGAACATATGGTATATACATGGGGGGTTCTTTATTTGGATTTATCGCTCGACATACTAGTTTTGTTTAATTAGAGGTTAAGTGGGAGTATTCACATTCTACGTGTTAAGTGTAAATATTTGTATGTGATCCATATCATGTGATTAACGATACGAGATGTGTACATGAGGGTTGGATTATCCCATCAACGTGCTTTTCTTATATTATTAACCTCTAAGATTAAATTGCTGAATTTTAGGGATGAAATTCTCTTTAAGGAGGGATGAATGTAAAACCCTAAAAAATTTCGATTGATCTTCTGGCTGGTCGACTGATCAAAATAACTAGTCGACCGATTGGTCTTCAGAAATTTCTTCTCCTCCCCCTTCTCTCTCACGTAGAGCAGTAGTTACCCCCTCTCAAAACCCTAAAACCTCAGTTTTACTCTTTTGGAGAAATCTCGTAAAGCAAACTTCTAAAGGAGGAGCAAGGCTACGAATTTTGTAAAGGAAGATCGAGTTTCTTCCACGTTTGAGGGATCAAAACAAATTCTGAAGGCAAGTTTATCTTATCCAAACCCGTCCATTTTCCTTTGTTTTTATTAGATTAAAATCTATTTGATGTGTAGAGATTACTTCTTTAAAGCTTGGTGATGCAAAGATCTTATTTCTGAACTTAAAAGTTTAAGAAAACAAATTCTTTAATCAGGGTTAAAGATTTGAAATGAATCTAATATCTAATATATTGCTAGTTTAATTGTTTCAGGATGAATTTTACAACCATAATCATGTTTAGGGTTGTTAGATCCCCTCAAATTTATGTATGTGGTTTTATATATCAAATTAAAACCTATATACCCTAATTAAGAATTAAAACATGAGTTACTTTCGAAGAATTTCAATTTTTGTGAGTTTTCGAGAAATCTGTCGAATTCGATCCGTCATCGGGTCGGTCAACTGATCAGAAGGATTAGCCAATCGATTGATCTTCAAGAAACTAAGTTTTCTCTCAGGTTGATTGATCGACATATGTATCGGTCGACTGATCGAGACTTATTGTTTGTGCATGTTTGTGCATGTTTGTCGTTCGGTCGACTGATGTGAAACTAGTCGACTGATAAAGTGTTAGTCGACTGATTTCCAAGGGCCAATCGGATGACTTGATGTTGTATTTGAGTGTATATATCTTCTATGCACATTGGGTTGTGGACACGATGTATGGACCCGTACGTTGATTCACGTGCATGACCCTAGGAGTATACGTGTGGAGTTTGAGCATACATAGACCCTTTGAGATGGTGAAGCCTCATACGCTGATTTCGTCACGATAGGAGACGATAAGATAGAGTTGCATATGTTTGTGTGGGTACCGTTGATGGGCATAGCTCAGTATTACCTAGGGTAGTGCGTTGGTACACAACACTAGAGTAGGCCGATGCGCCCATGCTCTATAGGATGCCTGAGTAGGTAGTCTGTCCTGCATGATGATGTGATGAGACCGGTACGCCATACCTGTAGGATGCCCTAGTGGGTAGTCCATCCCTCATGGTGATACGATAAGGCCGGTGCACCTATACTATGTAGGATGCCCTAGTGGGTAGTCCTCCCGCATGGTAATGCGATGAGGCTGATGCGCCTATACTATGTAGGATGCCCTAGTGGGTAGTCCGTCCCGAATGATAATGTGATGAGGTGTAGGATTTTGCGAGCGACGACACTCTGTAATGTTTGATCGCCTGGGTCTCAGGTGGGTACTAATTATAGATGTAGTCTAACATTGAGGTATACTTTGCGACGATGCATATTTTTGGTATAGGATCACACTGAATGGTGTATTTGCTCCTGTGCTACCTACTTGAGGGTAGGGTGAGATACTATGAATCATATTGTTTGTATAGTAGATCAACCCTATTACATGCATGTAGTTATCCGGATCATTTACCATTGTAAAATATTAAAGTTTGGCTCATTATTGAGACATGTAACTAAAAGTGCAGATAAATATTGTTCAAGTTTAGCAACTTCCCTTGTGGATGAACACCCACTATTACCACCACCACCACTACTCCTATGGTTAGGTTTTTCACCATATGTTTTCTTCAAAATCCTATAGTTTTACTTGAACTAGAGCTCGTAGGAGTTGGAGCTTAAGATCTTCCACCATATCTAGCATTGTACTCTTCAAATAATCTTTAATAATAATGTTTTGTAGTGTAAAACCCCGTGAATTTGAATATTATATGATAAATAATAATAAATATGTTATATAGTGATAAATAATATATTTTGATGTTTGAGTATACTAGAGATTGATTTGAGATCAATCCAATGTATATGTACGAATATAGAAGTGAAATCATGCACGGCATGCACGAGCTTGAATCTGGAAAAATAATTAGTTAAAAGTATTTATATTTTATATATAGATACATTTTTAATCTGGGAAAACTCAAAATATAAAAGTTGTAGGTCTCTTTAACTGCTTTCTAACGCATCTTAAATCACTTCATTCTGAATTCATATGTGAAAGTTACAGCTAAAACAATGAAGACATGCACAAACAGATTTTTCCATGATAAGCCGACTTATGAGTCGACTTATCATAAGTCAACTTGTCAGAGTCGTAAGTCGACTTATAGGATGTTTTTAGGTTTCATTTGGGTTTCGGGTCATATCCGTTTTATTTTGATCCCAGGCTTGTATATACTCGTTTAAACCCTCTTTTGCTGTACTTTTTCATGACAATACAACAGCCACCCCTCCTCTCAAACCCTAGCCCTAATTTTTGAGTTTTTGAAAGAGTTTGGAGAAGGATTCGCCGAGAGGAAGGTGAGATCTGTGTTTATAGCAAAGGAAGAGGTCTTTCATGCGTGTTGGAAGGATCAACAATGACTTAAGGCAAGATTATCTTTGTCCAAACCCATCCCCATAGTTAAATAACTAGTTTAGATGATTAATATGATGTTGAATATGTGTTTTCATACTTTAATCTTAACCTGAGGTGTTAAAGTCAGATTTTTGATATTAAATCTTAAACCAATGCTAGATCAGTAATATTTTCTTACTGTTTATGATAGAATAATGATCATGATCATTAGGGTTTTAATTATTTTCATTTTTAATTCGTTTAAACATATCTAAGCCATTTAGGTATCACAAACCTAGGGTTGAAGCATGATTAATTAGCATGAAAAGATAATTAAATATCAAACTAGAGTTATTGCAAGAGTTCATGTTTAAAAGATTAAAAACAAAAATAATGTCTCCTCTTCCGAGTTGACTTTGACGTTGTTTTGGCCTTCAGCACCCAGACTTGATTGGATTTCGGTGGTTCTTTGACCACCTCTTCCTTCTGTAGTTCATGTGCCTTCTGCACAAGAATCTGTGCATGCGTAAGTAGTGTGCGACGCTTCTAGATGCACTCCTCGAGAGTTGAGTGAGTCCTTTTGACTCGGACCCACTTGATGGTTGTGGCTTGGAGGAGAAATCAATTACTTGTAGTTGTGGCGGCTTAATTGTTTGATGCCTCCTAAACTCCAGATTCACATGATAACGGATCCCGTCAAACGGTTCCAAGGCTTTGGTGAACTGACGTACAAGATGTTGGCGCTGCCTCTGACGAGCCCTCTTCGTCAGAACTGGTGCGCCTTCAGCGGACAACTCCTTGACTGAAGAGGAGTTGTTGGGAGCCACGGATCCGGCTTCATTGGATGTCGAAGGGATATTGTGAGAGGAACCTTCAACAATAATAGGGTAGGAGTCATCACCCTGGGTTTTCAGATCTGAAGACCAGTGAACCTTCTTTAAAGAAGAGATCTATCTACACTTACGAGGGGAGGAGGATCTGGAGGAGGAGGATGAGATGTAGTTCTCAAACATCTGTTGGTCAAATTCGTACTTGACCGCTGCATCAACCGGGAGCTTGATCCTTGGTTGCGACACGACAGCCTCGGTAGAGAGGTTGTTGGCTCCCACTGTGGTCGCCAGCGTGTTTGTGTTGGAAATCTCTTTATTCGCGGAATCCATTACAATTGTTTATCAATTATAGAATTCAAAAGAGTGATCCTTTTTATAAGACTTCTCTACACAAATAAAATAAAAAATGTGATCTTCTAGAAACACACGTAGAGATTGTTTATCAGTCACTGGTTGCGTGGGTTCTTTACCTATGCTGGGGACACTTTGATCCGTGGACCGCCAAAAATCAAATCCGATTGATCGGACTGAAGGCTTGTTGTTCTTGTTTCATGAGAGACACAAGAATAGAAGTAAATATCTCAATAATACGAGATAAATACTCTTCTCGAGATCAAAATGACGTTTGATCCCAAGTAAATTGATGCAGAGGCCGCAGATCTATCGAGCTCCACTTCTTTATGCTGAAGAACTCACAAGACCTCACCTTCAGATCTAAAATTCATGGCTCTCCTCTCACCGGGTCAGCAATTCACCTCAAGCTCCAAATTCCTGATTACCTATGTATAGGGCCCCTAGGGGTATATTTATAGGTTTTAGGTACCTTATTTTCGGATAAGAATTCATGATTTGATCATATCTTCAGTTAATAACAGCTATCCCACATTAAAAGATAGCCTCAAGGTAGTTAGGGAGGCTCCTGAACACTCAAAATAGATAGAAAACTGTCAAAACGCGTCCCGAGAGTCCTGACTGGTGCGCAACACTCTTGGGTGTTGCGCACCAAGACTGTTTCACACCATATGCGAAACACCAAGAGTGTTTTGTACCATGTACGAAACACAAGGCTACTTGTGTTATTATTTCATTGTTTCTCCATTTCGCACGTCCTGTTGACTCGTACGCTTCATCGACTTGTTTCGTGCGTTTGTTTGCTTCTTTACAGCATCGGATAATCCTCTTTGACTCAAATGATGATGTTCATCACCTTCTCTTCATCTCAAGCTATGTGTGGTAACATATAGGCAATTTTTGACACCTACACTCGTCAACAACAAAGGACGAGCTGCTCAACTCGCCCTACTAACACTTGAGTTGCCCCTACACAACCGACCTACTACAACTAATTTAACCATCCTCTCTATCAGAATGAGGCTATAAACAAACTAAGCTAAACAAGGAGCAAGTGAGAGTACACAAGATGATATGATGAAAGTTTAAATTTTTATTCCATCTTCTAAAAAATTACATCGTCTACACCAATATTTACAAAAAGAAAAAAGATACAAGCTCTTATGTCTCTCGGCTAGGGTCGGGAGTAGGACTTTGAAGATCCATGTCTGGGGTGGTACCAACAGGAGTGACAGAAGGAAAAAATAGAAGGGACCTCTCCATGGTTACCCCCTGATGCATCGTCATCACCCTATCATCCAAGGCCAGCATTATCCCCCTCCACTCGCCTTGATTTCCTTTAAAAGATCAAGGCAATAGGAAACTCAGGGGGAGGAGGGTAGAGGCGGTCTGGTGTAGGTCAAGAGGCGGGAAAAAGCAACAAGGCTAGATAGTCGACACCGGCATTGCAAGCCAAAGCCACCTCTGTTTTTCCTAGGGGACCATGTTAACAATCATCGACCACCTCCGCCTTGTGCTACTCTGAGTCCAAGTGAGCGAGTTGACCCTCCAAGTCTAGGATGATCACTTTAGATGCCTGGTAGGCCGACTGCTCCTTCTTAAGGTTCAACTTTGAGTTCTCTGCTGAGAGACGATCCGATCGAGCACTCTCCTCAGCCGTAACCTTGTGACGCCTCTCAGACTCGACCTCTTTCTCCAAGGAGGTAATACGACTATTTTGCTCGATGATCCCTTGTTGGAAACGGCTGACATCCTCCTTAAGCTTGGCCACTTTGCCTTAGAGCTTCTCGATAGTAGCCGTCTACTTTTCACTATACGACCTATACCCCTTGATGAGGTTGTCTCTCTCCTCCAGCTCTCGGTGCCACTTGGCTTCATTGTAGTTTTGCACAGCCTCTAGATCCATAATCTTCCTCTCCTCTCCTCCCTAGCCGACTTCTCCTTAGCCAATGCCTCCTTTGAGTCGATGGGGGACATATGCATGTGATAGAGTCAGGAAAACAACTCCTCTTCAAGGAAGACCTTTTCATAGAAAATAGCCCTGCATCTCTTGCAGGAATGCTCATCTGTATAAATAGAGAACTAAGATGAAGCGCCTAGAGTTGAGCCATCGCCGCCCAAGCGAGAGGCGCTTCGAGGATGAACCTGTCTCCCTCTGGTACCTCCCTCCTAGGTGAGCAGCCATTGACTAGCACACCTATCAGCATGGCCCTGGCCTTCTCCCAAACTGGAGGGTCAAGCTTAGAAATCCAATGGTGAAAAAGCCAGCATGAGACACCCTCTCGTGCCAAATCGACACCACCCGTCGGGGATTCCTCAGAGGACCGAGGTGGAAGCACTTCATCTCCAACACCTTCCTAATGTATCTACCAACCTTCTTACCCAGCCTATGGGATGGCTAGTACAGAGGGCACCAGCGATCGTCTCTCGGCTTGGCCCTCAGCCTCATCATCCACAATAGTTTGGCCTTTCCGCCGAGCCTAGGGGAAGCCTCATCAACGATGACAATACCCAATTATTGATAGAGGGATGACTGGTAGTGATACTTGCTACCAAGTCGACTTGGGTCGCCTTAAGCCCACCATGGGGTCCTTTGGCCCTCGTCTAGCCTCCTCTTCTTTTCCATCCTCGTCCTTTTGTGTCTCTATGCGCGACCCATTCAACCTATGGCTACCTCTGCCACTTTTGACCTCAAGCCGCCCACCTCCTCAGGGCGAGATCCCCCCTCAACTACTTTTTTCTAGATCGAGAGCTAACTAACTCGCCCACACCTTGTTAGCCTCAGAAGGGGGGAACCCCTTATAGGTTGGCTACTCAAAGGGATGCCGTCTTAAAGAGATTCCCCCTCTCTCGAGACATGGTGTAGGATTGGATCTTCTTGAGTTGTCTTCTCTCCTCAATAGAAAGGATGCATGGCTTCAATGTGTTCTTGTTGATTTCTGGCTAGTTAGGGGCAAGATAATACACCGTCGGCCCCAGAAACCCTCACAAACTGCTCCTTCTAGTCTTTGTTTGAGTTCGAAGCATCAGATACAAGCTTGTAGCTCCCAGTGTACTGGAGGAAGTAGTGGGGATCTTTTTTCATCAAATTGGCACTGATAAGATTCCCCAGTAAGCACAAGCTCGACTCAGCACTGACCTGATGGCAGATCACACGGAATCCCACCAGGATCCTAATTGCGTTGGGCGTGAATTGTGAAGGGGACACACCCAAAGAGATGCACACATCCCTAATTAAAGGATGGAGCATTAGCTAGAGCCTATACTCCAGATGGATGATGTATAGCGGCAACTTGTTCTAGCTATGGTGATACACTAGCTCGTCCCTACTCGGCGCCGACAGAGTAAAGGCCTTGGGGATATCATAGAGCTCGTGGTACATCTCAAGCTCCTGGGTGCACATCTTCGTGTGGATTAGCTGGAAAAGATTAATCTTTTCTTCATTATGACCGGTGGTGGAACCTTGAGCATCCATGAAAGATCAATGTAAGTTTGTGATGGAGTTTCGGGAATTTAAGAGATGGGGAAGTCAAGAGTCTTAGGGCAATAGTTTGTGAAGAAAATCCACTTCCACCATTAAAGACATATATATAGGCCCTAAGGAGGACATGTGGAGTAATCAAGACGGTCGTCTCAATTCAAAATAGATGGACGAGATCAGCCTTGAGATCCGAACAGTCCACACAAAAATCAAAGCGCCGCCATCTTTACTCTGAACCCCTCCACTCAAAAATCAAAGTTATAGCGATGCATGGCCTTATATCAAGACGGTCGTCTCATTTCAAATAGCAACGCTTCACCTACCCAATAAAGTCATCTTGGAAATCACCAAAATGATGTCTATTCAACGTACAGTCGACATGACCCAGTTGATCCTATGAGCCGACAACAGGCCTGCTCAAGTAGAGACACGGTGTTAATTAGCTCTCTATAAAGTCAAATGACTGACCCTTTATGAAGTCGACTTGAACAGCAAAAGCACTTATCCTCAAGGGATTCAAGTGCTAATCTTTTCTGAAGTTGCTGGTTGGCCGTCTCCAAACCAAAACACAAGAAAATATTTGCCAAATTTAAAAGCAATATGATATCTACTTGAGTTTAAGACATATTTTTCTGATGGAGGTCGAGTCCCATCAACTCAACAGTTGAACTTACAGGCCCCCATATGGAGTAGATTCATCCTAGGAAATCCCAAACAAGATCACACAGCGCAAAGAAATCAATTCAAGGAAAAGAAGAAAATTTTACCTATTATTCATGTATGATGGAATATTTACAAGTTTGCATATACAAAAGTACAATAATGAGGCGAGAAAAAGTCCTAAGCAGCTAAGAAAGGTCCATCCCTGCTCCTAGAGTCAAAGGCGAGGAGCCGCTAGCAGCGATTGGCAAAGGAGTCGTGCGAACTCCCTACTCAACCCTATCATCATGTCGACTAGATGAGACTTAGCTTGCCTCCCGAGTCGAACGCTCACCACCCTCCTCGGTCCTTCCACCATTGGCCCCTGTGGCTTCGTCATCCATCTCTACCTCACCCTCTTCGAGATCGAGTCCTCCCCCAAGTGCCTTCACTTCCTCAAGGTCGTCCAAGCACTTAGCCATTATTAGTGGATAGTGGAAGCGGTTAGGTGGGCTCCTCGTCTTGGCTGGATGTTGCGCCATGAGGTAGTCATAGTCTTCCCAGTGATGCCCTGGCTATACTCCTTGACAAGTTCCTTACATAGGGCTTGGACTCGAGATAGGTGATACAGCTCTGGACCATGACCAAGGACTCCTCTCGATAAGCGCTCTCCTCTTGAAGCTTAATGAGCACTACATGCTCCTCCTCAAACTGACTCCTCGCATGCAGTACAATTTTCTTCTCGGCTTTGACTTGCACCAGGGTGCGGTCCCTTTTCCCGAAGCACCTTGTCCAACCTCCTCACCTTCATATTGCTCTCGTGGAGCTCTCGCGTGAGCCTATCGACTTTGGGAGTTTCTTGGGCCGACAGATCTGTGGCCTACTCAGAGTCGATCCCCCTGATGGCCTTTAAGGCAGTCACCTCCCCCAGGAGCTTAAAGTAAGAAGTCTAAATATGCTCCATCTGTCTGAATATCTCCTCCTCCACCAACGATTCCAGACCAAGTAGCTCCAGAGGCTCTGGTGGAGGCTAACAATAGGGACTCCTCCCAGGAGCTCCTCATCACGAGGAAGCTAGAATTACTCCATAGCCCTCGTCTGAGTAAGATGGGAGCTAAGGACCGACCCTTTAACATCCAGATGATGAACAGGCTGATGGTGGTATTCGGGATCAGGCTCCTGACCGAATCGAGGGTTGACCCCCTGAAGACCCTATGAGGTGTTACCTCATCCTCTCCCAATCTTCTTCCCCGATCTCATTGACTTGATGGGGATATGGGAATTCTAGTCCTACAGAGGAGCCAACTCCTCTGTGACCGGTTCTTTGCCTTGACTATGAGATGACTCGGTATGGCTGATGGAAGTCCGCTCTTTGCCTATGTAGGGTCCGGTCTCGACCCAAACTTCTTGCCGACAGGCTTCCCCCTCCTCTTCTGGAGCCAACTCATCCACTTGAATGACTCATGTCTCACCCTCCTCGGCCACCGCATGAGGCACTTTCTCCTTGACTCTCCACGGCCTCCTCCTTCGCTTATGGACTAGGGCGACAGGAGGCTCCATGTCAGTCAACTCGGCCTCCAGTAGAGCTAAGTCTTAGCGAGGACGCTTTTCTGGCTTTGCCGACGACCATTCCTGGGGATCAACAAGTGAAACGGCAAGTATCGTAACCGCCTCTACTATACCTAGGATCAGCGCCAAGGCCCTCTCCTGGTCCCTAGCAGTAGGAGGCACGACCAAGACCTTAGCCACCCGCAAGACCGAGCTGTTGAGCAGATCCTCTATATTGCGGGAGCTAGTATAAGCCCTAATCTAATCCAGGGCATCCCTCTCAGCGTCTAACAAGTCCCTTGCCATCAGCGCCTCCTTCCGTATCTTTGGCCAATTTGAGCAACCCAACACCAAATCATCTCCGGTGATCCAAACGAACTTCTCCTTCCAATCCTTGTTCGAGTCGGGGAGACCAGTGATGAGCTTGTACTTGCCCACCATTTGAAAATAGAAGTGGGGCTCAGTGTAGCTCACCTTGATGCTAACCAGGTGACCCAATATCTTCAAAGACGGTTTGATTACCAATCAGTGGCAAATCACCACGAACCCTACTAGGGACGTAATGGAATTTGGCTTCTTCTACGCTGGTGATACCCCCAAAGCGGCAAATACTTCCTAGAGGAAAGGGTTCAGGGGTAGACACAAGCTGGACTCTAGATGATTTAGATACAGTGGGGCCTGATCCAATCCATGATCATAGACATCCTCCGACCTCGTTGGTGCCATCAGCTAGTACTCACTAGGTTTGTCAAATCTCCTATGGAGCGCTCTTATCTATGGCTGAGTTACTTTAGAATGAAACCCCACCAGCAGGGCTTTCCTATCGATGGGATCAGAAGATGTCATGTACGGTGGATGATTGATCACCGAAGAAGATGATCAGAATAATTCTCGAGTTCTCAAGTGGAATTTTAAAGAGCAATAAATGCTTCTCTCACGGACTCAGCCTTAATTATAGGCAGCGGAACTGACAACTACTAGAATCTCAATGGTCGGATTAGAATTTAGCTAACGACCGAGATTAACTCTCAAAATCTGAAGCGGCATCTTCTGGATTGAGGCACAGCCCACCTACCTTGAACAGCCCACAATCCGGCACGAAAAGCAGAGCTACAACAGTCAATAGAATGTGTGGTGACATCAGCCACGTTAAATTAGAAGGGACTTTTTAGCTCCCCTATTTAATGTGTGTCAGTACCCATCCAAGACTGTAACCTCATTTCATTCAGTCCCGGCCCAGGCCGACTCCAAGCAAAAGGGGCCAAATTAAAGTCTCTCATCAACAACATGTAATTATCCTACATTACACAAAATTCGGTCGAGTCGACACTTAAGATAGCCAGAGTCCCTGATTCAATCGACTTGCCGAGTCGACATCTCGCCAAGGTTGACTCGAGAGGAGGTACTTGCCAATTCTCTCATCGAAGGCAACTCGTCATAAGCTTGCTCGACTAACTATTTGGCCGACATTTCAGCGAGGGCTGACTAGAAAGGTAGTACCTCTCAGTACCCCTCCATGCGAGACAAAAGACGACCACTACCTCGAGTCCCCTGCTGACAACGCGTCGACATCATATTAAATGCATGACAATCGCCATCATTTCTCCATCCCCAATACTATTTATGGAACATTAGATCACACCAGTTTCGTAGGTTGCATGTCCCATCTCATTAAATGTTGAGATGGTCACGGTCACTCCATGACCGACACCTGTAAAGTCAAAGCTGACTCAGCCGCCAGCCTTGATTCGACCAAAGAGAACAAAATGCCCCTCTATCATTGCCATAAAAAGGGAAAATTATTCCCAACACAAGGGTAAATAATCTCTCTCAGCATTTTTCTCCATTCCATTGCACTTAAGAACTTCCACAGTTCGCCAATTTCTCACTCAAGTATCTAGCTAACTTGATCATCAAAGGAACAACAAGGGAACCAGACCCCGCCCTCTTACGAGTTGTTATATGGCAGGGAAAAATAGCTCAACTCTAAACCATATATTCGAAGAAGTTAGCGGCACCTGATCAATCTCATTCCGACTAATTCATCTGTTTGATTATTTGACATCAACACTAGTTTGTGCTTTAGATGTTTAAATATTAGAAGTTAGAGAATATCAACAATTTGAACTTTTAAAATAAGAAATTGTTTTTTATTTGTCCTATAGATAGTATTCTATAATTTTAGGTTGATAATTTTTGTGAGAAATATTATGAAGAGAAGGGCGCGTACCCTCTTTTATCATATCTTCAAAATCATTATCTTCAACCATTTGAAAAGAAATAATTTTGAGCACATCAAAGATAAGGACATATTTTTTAGCTCTAATTGTGTCTAGCTCCATGCGTGGAGCCTACCTAAAGAAGATGATTGGGAGAGAAGAGATTGGAGGATGTTCGGCTAGGACGGTCCTTGCCCTCAATTGTGGGCTCGCATATGACGTCGGAGGTGGTTGAAATAACCCTAGAGGGGGGTGAATATGATATATGCTAATCTAATTCGATATTAATGCTAAATTAAAAAACTATTAACAATATCCTAGCAAGTATGATATGCAATAAGATATATGCAAGGATAACAAATAAACAAAGGGTGATATAACCTATGAGACAATGGCAATACTGAATTAAATAAACAATGAGCATAAATAAATACGCCAAGGCAAACTCAAACACACAATATGATCATAGAGTTCAGTCACCCTCGATCTACGTTTCTGCTCCTCACTCTTGAGGAGAATCTTCACTATCTTAATTGGTTTTAACGTTCATCGAAAAACGTTTACAACTCACACAATCTCGGTTTTCTAGCTCACCGAAAACTCTCACAATCACTCACAATGTAATCACACACTACATCCTCAAGTGTTGTCTCTCACGTGTTGTCTCCCTCAAGTGCTTGGATTTATATCCTCTCTCTAGGCTTTACTACCGATGCCAATCCTCTTAGTATCGACCACGTCTCTCACCACACACTCATCTCAGTGTACTTGTGTATTATAAAGTGATCTCACAATAAGCACAATAACAAATGTTTGTTCTCTAAACAAGGTGATAACTCAATTAAGCCCACACTCAATGTTACACTCTCACAACCCCAATTATACTATGTATGAAAATATTCAAGCTCAAGTGGGTGTGTATAAACAATGAATGAAAATAAAATATAAATTCAATTAAAGTCAAGCTTACGGAAATGATAATCAAACGTATAAATAGCTATAGATTGAGTTTAGAAAACTTTTCCAATGAAAAACAAGAGAGGGGGATGAGGATAAAGCCCAAACGCGAATTGATAATCTCCTCTTGCTCTTGTGAAAACCACTTCACACAAACTTTTTGTAAAACACATTTAAAACAAACTTAAACACCCTTAAACTTTGTTTTAAAACTTTCTTGGCTAGTAGGAATGATAAATGCAATGGGGTATATAGGGTAAAATAACCCAGCCCAAGAAACAAACAAAAACCCATAAAAATATTAAAAAATACAAAATCTGAAAACTAGCTGTTACTATGCAACGGTTCTATTATAAGTCGACTTATGACAGGTATAAGTCAACTTATGTCTGTTAGACCCTAGAGGGGGGTGGTTAGGATCTATTGCTAATCTAATCTGATTATATACCAATTAAAGCTTATTAACAAATATATTCTTGCAAGATAGATATATAACTAATTATGAGCAAGAATATGCAATATGAACAAAGGAATATATCCTAGCAATGAGATATACTATGAGATATATATGCAAGGATATATATAACTAACACAAGGGTAAACAATTTGAAACTAGATAGTGGGCAAACTAAATAATGAGACAAAGGCGATATGAGCAATGAGCACAAATAAGAATAAACGCCAAAGCACACTCAAACACAATCAAATGATCACGGAGTTCGGACCTTCCATCCTACGTCTCCGCTCCCCACTCTCGTGGAGAAATCCACTATCACAACCGGGTTTTCTACGTTCACTCGAATAACGTTTACACCTCACACTATAGTTTTCTAGTTTACCGAAAACTCTACAATTAACACTCTTGTAATCCCACTCTACACCCTCTCAAGTGTTGGACCTAGACGTGTCTCCCTCAAGTGCTCGGATATAACCTCTTCCTAGGTTCGTCAACCGACACCACTTCTCTTGGGACGATCCCCGACTCTCGCCACACACTTCTCTTGGTGTTCAAAGTTATTACAAAGTGATCCTCATAATAAGCACAATTACAATAAATGATTGTTCTCTAATATGGATGAGAACACAATGAAAGCTCACACTCAATTGTTACAACTCTCACCAACCAAAATATACAATGTATATAAATACAATAAGCTCAAGTGGGTGTGTGTAAACAATGAGTGAAATCAAATCAACAAAACTCAATATAAAACTAGCTTTAATAAAAATGATAATCAAACAAATAGATGTAAAGCTAGAAATAGAGTTTAGAAAACTTCTCAATAGATCAAGATAAAGCTAGAAATAGAGTTTAGAAAACTTCTCAATAGATCAAGAGGTAGAGGAAGAATAGTTGGATGCCCAAACACCAATAGATGATCTCCTCAAGCTCTTGTGAAATTGATTTCACAAACTCAAACTTCCAAATACTTAAAAGCTTCTTAAACAAATTTAAACCAAACTTAAACCCTTGTTTAAAACTCTTTAAACTTGCTTTAAAATACTCTCTTAGTTGTTATGAGAACTGAGATCAATGGGGTATTTATAGCCTCCTAAAACCTCAGCCAAAAACCCCAAAAAAAGACCAAAAAGCCAATGGAATCGGATATCAGATTATGTACAAAAATGAACGTTGGGCAATCGGCGGTCGACCGTGAGTTTTTCGCGATCGACCGCGAAGGTCATCAAAACTGAGAAAACATCAAAAAAGGCTACAGTTGACCGCGACGGTCGGCCGCAGGAGTTCCCGAGAAAACGGCCGACCACCGCGGTTGACCATGAAGGTTTCTGCTGCTTCCTGAGGGAAAAACATAGGCGCGGTCGACCATGACGGTCGACTGCAAACTGATATATATGAAATTGACAGTTTGAAACAGATTTCTGATTTTAAATGCCTGTTTAAAAATATCAAATAAATTCCATAAAATGTAAAAATTTGGGAAATGATTATAGACATGATAATACACATGTTACAAAAACTGGTTTTCAAAAAGGACCTCCTAAATAAAAAATATCATCATTTTGCAAAATAGTCCAAACATGAAAAATGTGAACATATGAGTTTTGACATTTTAGCTTAACCATGTTTTAAAACAATACAAAATGATTTTATAGACATGAAAAAAGATGTAAACTATTGTTATAAAGTCTATAAACAATGAATATAGTATTTTATCAAAATACACATATAATGCACTAAAACATTATTTTATTGAACTATATAAAATTGATATTGATAAAATCATATATATGCATATAATTATGAAACAGGAAATGTATTTTTAATTGTATTCAATTGTTTCATAGTAAAACTTAAAAACTATCAAACCAAAACATATATGTATATACATAACTATATATATACAAAACCAAAACGTGTATGTGTGTATATGATTGAGCTTAAAGTACTAACACACATAATATAACACCTAAACTAAATGTTACCCAAGCAATCTTGATCTTCAGTAAGCTTGACTTGGTACACTTTACGGATGAAGCTTAAACTTGGATCTTCAACTTGAATTGCAAGGCTTCACTCCACTATTCCGCCAACCTTCATTTGATATGATCGTGAATGCTCGATTCCATCCATCCTCCAACATATTGTTTGTCTAGAATAAATATAAAATACAAACACTAGACAAATAATATTAGATGTAAATTGTTTGTAAATCATTATCAAAACAAGAAGGCCAACAATCTCCCCCTTTTTAATATTGACAAACAATTTACAAAAAGGATATATGCATGAAAGGAAATGAATATACAAAGAATAATATATCATGCATATAAATAAGAAAGAATATACTCATAATATTTCTCCCCCTTTGACAACATCAAAAAGGAGAAAACACCAAGAATGAAGAGAGCGAAAGCTCCCTCTACATATGAGCATGGGTGAGTATAAAACAAGTATAGGGATTGCTTCCCCTATCAAAATACCTTATAGAAAATATACAATAAAGATCAAGGTAAATATATGTGAGCAAGCATAGATAAAAATATGCTAAACACCACTCACATATAAAAAGATAATGAGAACACATATAAATATATCAATATGAAAATAGTGTCTCATATCAAAGAACATAAAAATCATGTATAAAAGTAGATTTATGAAATCAAAAGAAAGGGAACATGAGAATCATGCAAAAAGTTTTTAAATGAAAACAAATCAACCAAATGAAATCATAAATCAAATTTTAAGCCCAAAAATGATGTTTGATCAATAAAGAAAATTTTCTTTGAAGAACTTGATCAACCACTCATAGAATACATTATAAAGCATATTTAAAATTTGAATTATCTATTTGTGCTATATAATGAATTCAAAAGAACAAATCAAAACAAAATTTTCATAGTTCAAAAAATAAGATTACAAAACGTATAAGAATTATGAACTATGGATAAGAAGGAAATCATCTTTAAAAGTATAAACCAAATCATCATTGATTTTCACAAATGGGAGAGACAGTCATATCAAGCTCTTAAGCTTGTTTCAACCCATATAATTATTTTTAGCACCCGGTAAATAAGATTTAGGAATAAACACCCAATAAATCCGGGGGTTATATAAACACAAACCTCTCATCAAAATAAAACCAACAATCATGAAAAAAAAAGAATTTAATTAATAAAAAGAATTGTTTTTATGTTCAAAAGTTTAAAGTATAATTGTTCAAAACCAATAAAAAAGAAAAATAAAAAAAAACACTAAAATTCTTGGTTTAAAATCAAATTTATTTTGGTACCTAAGTATTCTTGGTACCAAAAGGTTTAGGGACATAACACCTATCATTTAAGCTCAAAGCCCTAGAGTTATGAACCTTTTTGGGTACATTTGGTGCACTAACTCGGTCATAACAATAATTGCTCAAATGACCCTTCCGATTATAATTTGTGTAATGAAAGAGACTCATTTGTTTTTGTGGACCATATACTCGTGTACGGGAATCATTTGCAAATAAAGATTGTCTTTTAAGATTATTTTGCAAATGAGAAACATTGTTAAACAAACATGGTTTATTTGAAAACTTTGGAAAGTTTGAATATTTTCTCAAACCAAAGAAAAACTTTGCCAAATAGCCAAATCTATCACAAAAAATTATATTTAAACACATTAGCATGCTTATGATGAACTTTATGAGTATGAGCATGTGAATGTGCATGTGTACATGAAGATGAAGCTTGATGGGATGCACAAGGAACATTAGATTTCATAGGTTTACGTGCATCATAGCAAAATTTAGCTAAATGGCCTTTATGACCGCAAATTGAGCATTTGTAAACTTTGCTATACAAGTGTTCATAGTGTGTAGGTGATTTAGAAGTTGTAAAACTAGATTTAACACACCTGTCCATAAGGCTCTTATGATTATCAATGCATGTGTTAAGAGTTGAATCTAAAGATGAAATGTGATGTTTAATGTTATTCAACTCATCATTAGGTATAGAATCATTGACAATAGAAGTAGAGCAAACATGGTCATATTTAAATGATGTGAATTCATTTCTTATAGCCTCTACTTCTAACATGACATTGTTTTTCTCATGAGTTAACTTAGCAACATTTGAGATTAAAGAACCATGATCCAACTTTAATTTTTCTTTATTTTCATTTAGGATCACATTCTCATTAGAAATAATCTTAAAGCTAGATGCTAACAACTCATGATCGTATTTTAAACTATCATGCTTGCTTTTTAGATCTATAAAAATATTATGCAACTTAGTATAGACATGCATTAATCTATTATATGCACAAGCGAGTTCATTAATAGATAGATCATCATCGGATTCCGAATCGCTTACCACACTAGGGTTATCCCCTAATGGTCATGTGCATGATGCTCTTCTATCACTTGAAGTCGATTCCGCCACAACGTGTCGAATCTCCTCCAAATCTCCTTGATGTGCTTCAAAAAGTTTCCAAATCGTGTAAGCACTATCAAAATGAGCAAGTTCATTAGAAATACATGGTTCAAAAGCATTATGCAAGAGTTCTAACATTAACTTGTTCATTGTAAATATTTTCTTATCATGATTGCTCCACTTGGATTTCTCCAATGTGAGCACAATATATGCACAATCAATAACTTCCCATAAGTCGATATTTCTAGATTAAACAAATATTTTAAATTTAGAGCACCATTGAGCATAAGGGAAATTTTTATATTTTGGAGCAATATTTAGATTATAGCCTAAACGAAATATATTTATATTCATGATATATATGTGAATATACGCAAGCAAGACAAATGCAATCATAACTAGATTAGCATAAATAAGATAACTTGGATCTTTAACTCAAGGTGATTAGACCTTAAATCAAAGAGCACTAAGCTCTGATACCAATTGTTAGACCCTAGAAGGAGGGGGGGTGATTAGGATCTATTGCTAATCTAATCCGATTATATACCAATTAAAACTTATTAAAAAATATATTCTTGTAAGATAGATATACAACTAATTATGAGCAAGAATATACAATATGAACAAAGGAATACATCCTAGCAATGAGATATACTATAAGATATATATACAAGAATATATATAACTAACACAAGGGTAAACAATTTGAAACTAAATAGTGGGCAAACTAAATAATGAGACAAAGGCGATATGAGCAATGAGCACAAATAAAAATAAACGCCAAAGCACACTCAAATACAATCAAATGATCACAGAGTTCGGACCTTCCATCCTACGTCTCTGCTCCTCACTCTTGGAGAGAAATCCATTATCACAACCGGGTTTTTTACGTTCACTCGAATAACCTTTACACCTTACACTACGGTTTTCTAGTTTATCGAAAACTCTACAATTAACACTCTTGCAATCCCACTCCACACCCTCTCAAGTGGTAGCTTAATCTTGTTGTTTTCAAGGAGGGATTCAAAAATAGCTGGAACGTTTTCGTCCTTGAAGGAGTACTCTTTTTGGAGTCTCGGATCCGAAGTCTTTAGCTGTCTCTGGGATTGCTATTGTAACGTCTAATTAGCATCAACAACAGATACATGAGCCTTTCCTTTACCACGGGAGGCGAGGTTCGAGTTTGGAGGGTTAGCCATCAGTTGGCTTCTCTCGGCTTTCTTTCTTCTAAGGAAGCGTTCGGCCCGCTCTCCGTGCATCTTCAACTCTTTCCAGGTATTGGATGGTGCTACTCCTATAACTTCCAATACGTTCAAAGAGAGATTGTCATGACAGGTTTAGAGGATGAAGTCCTTTGTGATCGGATCTCAGCAGTTCATCACCTTTGTGATCTCAGAAGTCCTTAAGTGCTCAGCAGTTCATCAATGACTATCGTATTTATAGATTTTTTGGTAAATTCTTAGCCATCAACGGGTTTTATTAGCCTTTACCAACTACTGTTTGAGTCGGGCTAGCATGCAGCTTGTTTAAATTTGTTCTGCATGTAACGTTGTATAAAGAGAGTTAACTCTTTTAGTGCTACGCTATTAAATATGTAGACTTCATCTTTCTCATGGGAATAGACTACCTGGCCGCATGTATCAGATGCAGACTCAAGATTTTTAGTAAATCCTCAGCCATCAATGAATTTAACGTGTTTTTACCGATTACCGTTTGAATCGGGCTTACATACGGATTGTTTAAGTCCGTTCCGCATGTGACGTTGTGCTAAAAGAGTTAACTTTTTTAGTACTACGATATTGAATACATAGACTTCATCTTTCTTATGGGAATAGACTACCCGACAACGCGTGTCGTACGCTGACGTATCCCTTCTTACGATTCGGGATAAAAGTCCCCATACTTAGATTCTGGTGTCTTTTTTACTCGAAGAAAGTCTAAACTGGCTACGCGTGTAAAAGCGTAGGCTTATCTCTATTTAGGAGTCGAGATAAAGTTCCACGTGCGTGTAAGGCGCGGATTTTCACGTTATTAATAACGGCCTGCCACAATATCGAATATATGGGCTTTTGTCCTTTTTACGGTCAAGGACTAACCGACAACGTGTGTCAGTCGCTGACTTATCCCTACTTAGGCTTCGGGATAAAATTTCCTAGACTTAGATTCTAGTGTCTTCTTCAATCGGTGAAAGACTAAACCGGCAACGCGTATTAGGCGTAGGCTTATCTCTATTTAGGAGTCGAGATAAAATTGCCCATGCGTGTAAGGCACGGATTTTGGAATTATTAATAACGGCTTGCCATAATATATCGAATGTGTGGGCTTTCGTTCTTTTTACGATCAAAGACTAACCAGAACGCGTGTTAGGCGCTGACCTAACCCTTCTTAGGCTTCGGAATGAATTTCCCCAGACTTGGATTCTGGTATCTTTTTCAATCGGTGAAAGACTAAACTGGCAATGCGTGTTAGACATTGACTTATCCCTACTTAGACTTCGGGATAAAATTCCCTGCGCATGTGAAGCATGAATTTTAGAGTTGAAGGATGGTGTCTTCTCTTGGGGTAAAGATGAACCGATGCTGGAGAGAAAGAATTTTATATCCTATCTCCAGTTTCAAAGGAAACTCAAATTAGGATTTCTACTTTGAGAATCTGAGGAGTGAAACTAAGAGTGGGATTTTTACTTTGAGAATCTAAAAGATTCAGATAATCCTAACTGTTGGAAGGTTTGATTACCGAAAAAGGTAAATTTCTCATTTATCGAGAGTGAATTATGGTTTTGGCCCTAACTGTAGGAAGGTTTGACCAAGCGGGAGTTTGAGGTGACCCTAACTGTAGGAAGGTTTGATCGCTCGATATGAAAGTGGACCTCTCGTTCATGGAATGAATTAAGAGGGGACTTTGGTCATGGTCCTAACTGTAGGAAGGTTTGACCGAATGGACAGTAAGAGTGGGAGTACAAATTACAACGAGAGTGTTGATTCGTACAAATCACTCAAAGAGGGTTCCTGGTGTTAAGTGACAAATACTTAACACAGAGGGGTTTGACAATCATCGACGATTAGGATATTAAAATTTCAAGTATTATGTCTGGACTCTAACAATAAGAATATTGAGTGCACAGACACATCGGAATTTCGAGTGGATTAGACCAGAAAGAATTTTAGTGGTCCCGCTGTCAATTGATTTGATTAGTGATGGATTTTATGGTGGAGAACTATGAATCATCAAGCACTCCACAATTACACCGTGGGAGTTTCATGAGGGAAGATTGATCCAACGAAGTGATCGAATCTCGTCTTAGCGAAAGAGTACTTGGAAGTTGGTGAAATTGATCCCGACAATGAGATGTGTTTCACACTTGAACATTCAGAGTCCAAGTGGGAGTTTCTCATTTATCACTTCTTTGTAGTGATCGGGTTATCCCTAAGAATACACTGTATAGCATTCTTCCAGGAACTTCCCGTTACATGAATCATCCACCCCCATCTTCCTTTGCAAAATTGGGTCTAACATTGTACTTAGTTGGATGACCAGGTTATCCTTAAGAATACTAGGCATGGCACTCTCCAGGAACTTCTCGTGAAAGAAAGGAAATAGTTTAGACTCATATACGTGTTGGAGTATTGAGAAGCAGTTTATACTCGTATACTCTTCGGAGTGTTGAGAAGCAGTTTATACTCATATACTGCCAGTGCATCCGCATAAGCGTTCTGGAGACGATGGATGTATTCAATAAAGAATTCTTCAAAAGATTCTGTCATTTTGATGGCTTCCTGGTGGTACGGGATCAGGTCCTGGTTCCTGACTTCATACTCTCCACAGACTTGGTTGACTATCAGTTGAGAATCCCCAAAGGCTTCGAGATATTCGACCCCCAGCTCCTTAGCAAAACTGAGCCCAATGAGAAGCGCGTTGTATTCGGCTATGTTATTGGAGCAGCACTCTCCAGGAACTTCTCGTGAAAGAAAGGAAATAGTTTAGACTCATATACGTGTTGGAGTATTGAGAAGCAGTTTATACTCGTATACTCTTCGGAGTGTTGAGAAGCAGTTTATACTCATATACTCTTCGGAGTGTTTATTAGGCTTAATTTAAAGTTATGACGCTAGCTTCAACCAGGGTTTGGATGCTATTTTTTAGAGCGAAGCAAGCCTTGGTGGGATGAAGGATCCTTCTATGGTACGCATAGTACTTTGGATCCGAAGTGTTATCCGCTTCTTCCTGATCTGCAATATGTGGTAGATTAATCTTGTTGTTTTCAAGGAGGGATTCAAAAATAGCTGGAACGTCTTCATCCTTGAAGGAGTACTCTTTTTGGAGTCTCGGATCCGAAGTCTTTAGCTGTCTCTGGGATTGCTATTGTAACGTCTAATTAGCATCAACAACAGATACATGAGCCTTTCCTTTACCACGGGAGGCGAGGTTCGAGTTTGGAGGGTTAGCCATCAGTTGGCTTCTCTCGGCTTTCTTTCTTCTAAGGAAGCGTTCGGCCCGCTCTCCGTGCATCTTCAACTCTTTCCAGGTATTGGATGGTGCTACTCCTATAACTTCCAATACGTTCAAAGAGAGATTGTCATGACAGGTTTAGAGGGTGAAGTCCTTTGTGATCGGATCTCAGCAGTTCATCACCTTTGTGATCTCAGAAGTCCTTTGTGATCTCAGAAGTCCTTTGTGATCGGATCTCAACAGTTCTATCCGATGGGGTTCCTTGAGGAGCGTTGGTACAAGTGGTACGGCTTGCGCCAAAGGTTCAATCAGACCGTTCAAGAGTACAAGACGGAGTTCCAGTAGCAGGCGATGGTTCTAAACATCGCAACGGATGAGTACTCCATCATCATGAAGTACATAGCGGGACTGAGTGATTACATCCGTAAGGAGATGAAGCTGTTCACGGTCAAGACGATTGTAGAAGCGAGCGTGAAGGCAATTGCCATAGAGGGCAAACAGAAGAAGGGCAATGAAACGAAGGGTGATTCCAAATAATTGGGAGGCAAGTTTAGTAGCTCTCAACATAAGGAAGAGAAGAAGAAGGGTGATTCGGGGAAGGCAGGATTGACATGCAATCACTGCAAGCAGACATAGCACGTGGCTGATCGTTGCTAGGATAAGTACCCTCATCTAAAGCCGAAAGGGTTGAAGAAGAAGGAGGAGAAAAAGGCATACGTGATAGCACAGGGTCCAAAAGAGGTTCCCGGGATGACAGAGCGCAACAGCAGTCTCAACCTTATGGCGGGGAAACAGGCCACTAAAGAAGACGACGACCCGAGGAAGCGGCTCTTTGTTTTGAAGTTACAGGTCAAGACTAGCTTGGTGGATGCCATTATAGATACAGGGAGTCAGAAGAACCTGATATCTGAAGCGTTTGTACAGAAGCTGGGATTGAAGACGGTGAGGCATCTGAAGCCCTATCCATTAGGGTGGATTCAGAAGGAAGCGGGATTGAGTGTGGTGAACCAGTGTACGTTCCGATTTGCACTCCATGAGTCGTATATTGATGAGGTCACATGCGATGTGATTCCGTTGGATGTTTGCCAGGTTATTTTAGGCAATCCTTACTTATGGGATAGACACGCGGTATATGATCGGCGGGCCCAAAAGTATACGTTCACCAAAGATGGCGCGCAATTTATTTTTCGTTCGGCATCTCTTCCGCAGGAGACAAGTTTGGTGATGGTGACTCAGGCTAAGAGGTTGGTGAATGCGGGCAGGAGATTCGTGTTATTGTTCATTCGGCCTTATGAAGAACAGCTGAGTAGGATATGCTTGTCCACATTGAGCAAGCTTCAGGAGAGAGATCTTGACAGCTTGAAGGCTAAGTATGCAGACTTGTTTTTGAAAATCACGGGACTACCACCACGGCGAGGTGTAGAGCATGAGATTATGTTGACTGGCGAGAGTTCCTTGCCAAACATAGGCCTATATCGCACATCAATACAAGAGTCCGAAGAGATCAAGAAGCAAGTTCAGGAGCTCTTGGAGACGAGAGTGATAGTGCCGAGTTGTTCACCTTGCGGGTCGCCGGTGTTATTGGTGCCCAAAAAGGATGGAGGTTGGCGCATGTGCGTGGATTACCGGGCGCTCAACAAGATAATGATCAAGAATCGTTACCCGCTACCACGGATCGATGATCTTATAGACCAGTTAGAGGGAGCGAGGTTCTTCACGAAGTTGGATCTGAAGTCTGGCTATCATCAGGTAAGGATTCGGGAGGAAGACACTTGGAACACGGTGTTCAAGACCTAATAGGTCCTGTTCGAGTGGTTGGTGATGCCGTTTGGGTTATACAATGCTCCGGCGACTTTTATGAGGCTCATGAATGATTTGTTGCGACATTTCATAGAGGATTTTGTGATTGTGTACCTTGATGATATTTTAGTGTACAGCAGGACCTGGGAGGAGCATCTTGTTCATGTGGAGAAAGTATTTAGAGTGTTGTAGGATGGACAGCTGAAGCTCAACGGGAAGAAGTGCGAGTTTGGGAAGGATGAGTTGGTGTATCTCGACTTTATCGTGGGGAAGGGCCAGAGGAGGATAGATCCGGGTAAGGTGGCGGTGATCACGAAGTGGCCGACGCCGAAGACAGGTGGCGGTGATCACGAAGTGGCCGACGCCGAAGACAGTGACTGAAGTGAGAAGCTTCATGGGGGCTTACCAGTATTTGCGCAAGTTCATTCAACATTTTTTGACTTATGCGGCACCGTTACATGGCCTCACAAAGGCTAAGGTTCAGTTCGAGTAGGGAAGGACACATGAGGAGGCTTTTCAGTTGCTAAAGAGAAAGATCTCGGAGGCACCGGTGTTGGCGTTGTCGAATTTGCAGCGGACTTTCGAGGTGGAGACCGACGCATCTAGTTATGCGATGGGCGCGGTATTGATTCTGGATGGGAAGCCGGTGGAATATCATTCTGAGTTGTTTTCGGGTGCTATTGCGAACTACCCGACCTATGACAAGGAGTTCTATGCATTGTATCAAGCGATTAATTTCGGGTGCTATTGCGAACTACCCAACCTACGACAAGGAGTTCTATGCGCTATATCAAGCAATTAAGCATTGTAGTGTGTATTTGTTAGGGAAGGAGGTGGTTGTGCACTCGGATCACAAGCCGTTGGAGTTCTTACATGCCCAGACGAAGCTACAGCCAGCACGACACATGAAGTGGATGTCATATTTGATGGCTTTCAACATCATTATTAGGTACAAGAAGGGGGCGACAAACAAGTTGGCCGATATGTTATCTCGTCCTCCGGTAAGGGCCTTATTGGTGGCGACGCGCATTCAGCCATTGGTTCCTTTGGAGTATGTACAGTTGTACGCATCCAGTAGAGACTTCAGTAGTGTGTTTGAGCAGGTGAAGGCTGGTCAAAAGGGGGAGTATGCACTTGGAGAAGATGGCTTGTTGTATCGTGGAACATCACTATGTATTCCGGAGGATGGTGATAGGTTGCAATGGATTCGGGAAGCACATACCTCGCGTGTGCAAGGGTATTTTGAAATTCGGAAGACGCTTCTCAATCTACGGCGACATGTGTTTTGGCCACGGATGCTTGATGATGTGACCAAGTATGTTGGAGGGTGTAAGTTATGCTGTATTTCGAAGCCTTCTAACAGGAAGAGGGGATTGTACCTACCACTACCGGTTCCTTCTAGGCCGTGGGAGAGCATATCTATGGACTTTCTAGGAGGATTGCCGACTACCAAGCGTGGGCATGACTATTTGTACGTTGTGGTGGACCGGTTCAGTAAGATGGTGTTTTTGATTCCTTGTAAGAAGACCGTGACGGGAGCGGGTGCAGCACAATTGTTCTTCGAGCATGTGTGGAAGCATTTTGGGTTGCCGAGTTTGATCATTTCGGATCGGGGCAGCAGGTTTCTCGGACATTTTTGGGATTCTTTGTGGAGTCTGATGGACACTAGATTAAAGAAGAGCACGACCTTTCATCCACAAACAGACGGCAAACGGAGGTAGTCAACCAGACTATGGTGTATATGTTGCGGGGGTATAATTCCAGGCATCCCAAGACTTGGGATGAGAGCTTACCATATTTGCAGTTTGCTTTTAATCGGGTGATTCATGGATCTTCGGGAAAGTCACCGTTTGAGACTTGCTATGGATTCTTACCACCGAGTCCGTTTGATCTCGTGTTTTCAAGTGAAGCTACGACGGACGGTAAGGAGGGGAATGAAAGACAACGCGCTTAGTGATTTCTGGAGAAGATTGCACAGATTCATGCCATGGTTGAAGCACAATTGATGAAGTCATAAGCAAAATACAAGGCGAAGCATGATCAACATCGGGTTCCTTGTAACTTTGGCGTGGGCGATATGGTGTGGCTGAAATTGAGTAAGGAGAGGCTAAAAGGAGAAGGCAAGAAGTTGAAGCCTATTCGTTATGGTCCGTTTCGGATTCTCGATCAGATTGACGACAATGCTTTTAGGATGGATTTGTCGCCTTACTTAGGCATGTATTCGGTGATCAATGTTGAGTACTTGAAGTTGTTTGAGCCTCCATTACTGGATGATGAAGGTGATGACAAGGTGATCTTACTGCATGTTGATGACTTATGGTTTGATAGAGAGGAGTCGCTGAAGGAAGACTGCATTTTGGAGTGAAAGACGATCACGACAAGAAGGGGAATGAAGGAGTCGTTTCTCATTAGACGTCAAGGTCAAGTTCCTAGCAAGGCTAAGTGGTTCAACAAGGAAGGAGGGGCTCGCGAGTTTCCTCAGCTGAAGTTCTAACTTGAACGGGACTTCAAGTTCTTAAAGAGGGGACACATGATACGGGTGTATCTTCTCTTCGGAACTTAGCGATCCTCATGGGAGCTTGAGGATAGATGATTCTCATGCTAGCATGAGAATAGAGGTGTCAAACAGTATAAGGGAACACAGGAGAAAGGGTGGAACGAGACGACGAGCAGAAGAATCGAAGTACCCAGTTTTCAGCCTGTGAGTCGACTCATTACAGTCATGAGTCGACTCATCAGGTTGAGTCGACTCATGACTGTCATGAGTCGACTCATTGCTGGTTGTTAAGTTTTTGTCCAGTTTCTGTTGAGTCGACTCATCTCAGTCATGAGTCGACTCATCGAGGGTTTCCTGATTCGTTTGGGATTCTGTTCACACGAATTCCTGTTGGTTTTGGGTCTGGTTATTTACAAAATTGCCATCCACGTTTGTACACCTATATAAGGGATTGTTTTAGGGTTTCTAAACAATCAGAGAGTTAAATCAAGAGAGATTAACTTGTAATTGAGATTTGGAGAGCTTGTTCTTCAATTCTAGAGTGAGATTGTGAGAGATTGTAAATTGCATACTCATAATCTAGAGAAGGTATTTTCCTTCGCCCAAAATCTGAGTTATTCTTGTATTCTTATTATTTTCTCCTCAAACCCACCTTTGATAATTCCGCGATCAAAGGTGCTCGCACGGCAACTCGTATCAACCTTGAATGACTGATCCTTTCTTGTAGAAACGCTTTGGCTTGGACTTAGCCGTTCCGTCGGAGATCCTCTCGAATACCGAGACCCTCTACGGAAAGGTTCCGGTGTAGCTATACACCGATAATACTGTCCTGATAAGTTTGACGCACGGACAATGAAAGTCCATCTCTCAGACATCTCTCTTTCGAGATCTGTTCATACCCCCAGTCTGATAGTACAACTCATCGACATGATGATCAGAGCAATCTATTGTGTGTTGGCACGACTTCTCAGGTATAACGTCATCGTCTGACAAACATGTTTCCTTCTGAGGATTCATTGCCTTGTTGGCACTCTCAAGAGTCGAACGTTTTGAGCTACGCCTTCGTGAGTGTAGGACCTCAACGGGCTCTTGGACTTTGACATGCAGTTCGAGGCAGTCAATTATAAGAGTTTTCTCTTTATGAGAAGGCTCAAACTTGTTGCAAGGGTGAGTACGACCCCCAGTTCGATGAGTAGCTCGGGTTCATTTACCATGCCCAAGCGTTCTTTGACCAGAAATCTATCTCGATCTTCATGTAGAGGATCCAGGCAATCCTTCAACTGAATTCTGGATTTGGAGAGATCCACGCTATCGTAGGGTTTCACTGGAGATGCGCGAGCAATAGGAGAGTGATCTAAAGTTGACGAAGACTGGGGAATAGCCTCGGATATGGAATCAAGTGAGAGACACGAGTGGTGTCTCTTGTCGGGTAGAGGTGTTGTTTTGGCCTTCGACACCCAAACCTTCTTAGATCTTGGTGGTTTCTTGACCACCTCTTTCTGCTGCAATATTTGTGCTTCTTGTGTGAGAATCCGTGCATGCGCAAGTAGTGGGTGACATTTATAGATATGCTCCTTGAGGGTAGAACTGGTTCATTTAACACGAACCCATTTGTTAGTTGACGGTTGGGAGGAGGACCCTGATGCTTGTTGTGGAGATGGCTTAGCCACTTGGCACTTTCTGAACTCTAGATCTACTTGGTAGTGGAGTTCATCCACTTTCTCCAAAGCCTTGGCGAACTGATGAGCAAGACGTTGATGATGCCTTTGACGAGCCCTCTTCGACAAATTTGGCACGTCTTCAATAGTCAACTCCTTAATGGAGGTAATGTCCGGA
Organism: Asparagus officinalis; assembly: GCF_001876935.1. Taxonomy (NCBI): domain Eukaryota; kingdom Viridiplantae; phylum Streptophyta; class Magnoliopsida; order Asparagales; family Asparagaceae; genus Asparagus; species Asparagus officinalis. The sequence continues at coordinate 31,703,888 of NC_033803.1, read as the reverse complement.
TTTGTGGCTTTGGCTTCATCGAACGTCGTCGGGTCATCACGAGGTGCAACTACAGCAACGGAAGTGGAGAGATCGTCTTCTTGGATCTTTAGATCTGAAGAGCAGTGAATTTTCCTAGAGGAGGAGGTCTTCTTGTGCTTGCGAGGAGAGGCGGATCTGGAGGAGGAGGAGGAGACGTATTGTTCGAATTTCTACTGGTTGAATTCGTATTTGACCTCTTCGTTCACTAGGATCTTGATCGTTGGCTGCGGTACAACAGCCTTGGCAGTTAGGTTGTTGGCTCCCGCTGTTGTCGCTAGCTTGTTTGAAAAAAAATCGATTTCGTTGACGAGTTCATTACAACTTTAAATGTTTACAACAAACTCAAAGAAATAGTCTTTTTATAAGACTTTCAATAAAGATTATAACTTTCTTTTAAACAAACGCAGCGGGCACTTATCCACCGCTGCTTGCGTGGGATCTTGGCCTGTAGCGGGGATGTTGATATCCATGGACTACCAAACGATCAGATAGATCCGAAGCTTCGTTGATTCGCAAAGGAATCAAGAAATCAAAGTAATTATCTTGGTAATAGCGAGATAACCACTCTTCTCGAGATCACCGCAATGGGGCAATCTCAATAAAAAGAACCAGGAACTGTACATCTGATGAGCTCCTCTTCTTTATGCTGACAAACTCGATCTGATCTCCTCCTCTCCTCTAAAATTCGTGCTCCTTCAGTCTTCAATTCAGCAGGGCTTCGCCGAGGTTTGAAAATTCCAGATCCGTGTAAATGAAGGCCCTAGGGCTGTATTTATAGGCTTCGAGACCTCCATTTTTGGATAAAAATGATTGATTCACTCTTATCTTCAGTTATAACCACTTTATCATAAAATTGGATCAGTTGGAATAAATCCAGGTGGTTAACGAATCGAAAAACAGCTCAAAAACAGCAAAACAGCTTTTTGGGGTCTAGGACACCCGCGGTGTCTCGGCCACGGCCGAGACACTTGGGGTGTCTTGGCCAAGCCGAGACACCTCTGGTGTCTTAGCTTGGGCTGAGACACCTCTGGTGTCTTGGCCTCGGCCAAGACACTTGCGTTGTCTCTGCTAATGTCCGGAGCATTGTTTCGCACGTCTCGTTCGTTTCCATCGTATTCTCGTCGTTCGAACTCGAAATTACGTGATTCAAAATGTGTAGGAAAGCTGACGAGGAGATCTATGAGCTCCCATGGTTGAATCACATGTGGAGTAGACGGGACAAGAGGGGCGCTTCGTCTTTCGTAAGCGACGCGTAGCTCCCGCTCAGTTTGTGTTTTTATTATTCTGAAGTTTCGTTGCTTTACACGGTTCATCGACTCACTTCATGTGCTTGTCAATGTCAAATAAGCTTCTGTGACTCAGATAGTGATATTCATCATCTTCTCTCTATCTCGAGCTGCGTGCGGGAACCTATAGATTGGATCTGCGGACACTCGTAGTGTCTCGGCCACGGCCGAGACACTTGGGGTGTCTCGGCCAAGCCGAGACACCTCTGGTGTCTTAGCTTTGGCTGAGACACCTCTGGTGTCTTGGCCTCGGCCAAGACACTTGCGTTGTCTCTGCTAATGTCCGGAGCATTGTTTCGCACGTCTCGTTCGTTTCCATCGTATTCTCGTCGTTCGAACTCGAAATTACGTGATTCAAAATGTGTAGGAAAGCTGACGAGGAGATCTATGAGCTCCCATGGTTGAATCACATGTGGAGTAGACGGGACAAGAGGGGCGCTTCGTCTTTCGTAAGCGACGCGTAGCTCCCGCTCAGTTTGTGTTTTTATTATTCTGAAGTTTCGTTGCTTTACACGGTTCATCGACTCACTTCATGTGCTTGTCAATGTCAAATAAGCTTCTGTGACTCAGATAGTGATATTCATCATCTTCTCTCTATCTCGAGCTGCGTGCGGGAACCTATAGACAGTTTTTGACGCCTACAATATATATTTTAAAATGCTTTCTTTTAAAGAAATAATATGAGTGGTTTTAAAAATCTTATCAATTTACATTGTTATAAAATTATGAAACCTAAAAATGCGAAAATACAAAATAAACATAATCAATTTTGTTTTGGCACCCAAATATTTTTGGTGCCGGTAAGTTTAGGGACATGACCCCCATCATTAAAGCTCAAGGTCATTGGGTTATGATCTGATTTGGGCGCATTTTGTGTACGAGTCCAGTCATAGCAATAATCACATAAATGATCCTTTCTATTGCGATACGTGCAATAAAATGGATGCATTTGTTAATGATGATCATATGAGTGTGCACAGAAAATATTTGCAAACATAGATGGTGTTTTAAAAGCATTTTGCAAATGAGAAACTCTTTTTAAATCAAAACAAAATTTAGTCAAATGACCAAAACAGCAACAAAAATTACACTATACACATTAACATGCTTATGATAATTATTGTGTGCATGTGTAAGTGTATGATGTGATGAAGCTTGATGGGATGCACAAGTATGATTGGTCATGATGGATTTTTGTGCATTATAACATAATTTAGCAAGATGGCCTTTACAGCCATAAATAGAGCATTATAAACTTTGTTATACATGTGTGCATAGTGTGTTAGTTTCTTGGAAGAATTTACACGAGACTTTGCACACAAGTACGCAAGCTTTTTATTATTTGCAATGCATGTTTTCAAAGTTGAATCTAAAGATGATATGTGATTTTTAACATGATTCAACTCATTTATTTGTACAAAAGCATTGTTATTAGAAGTAGAACATATATAATTATTTGCAAAAGAATTAACTTTATTTCTCATGTTCTCTACTTCTAATAAGGCATTATTTTTCTCATGAGTTATACTAGCAACATTTGAGATTAAAAAATCATGATCCAATTTTAATTTTTAATTTTTTTCTTTTAGGATCACATTTTCTTTGAAAATTAAATCAAACTTAGATGCTAGTAATTTATTATTGGATTTTGATTCAACATGCTTGCTTTTCAAACTATCAAAATTATTATGCAATTTAGTGTAGGCATGCATTAATCTATCATATGCACATGAGAGTTCATCAATAGATAAATCATATTTGGATTTCGAATCGCATACCACACTAGGGCTATCGTCTAGTGACAGAGTGCATGATGAAGCTCCAATATTAGCACTTGAAGTGGTATCTGCCAAGGCTTGTCGGATCTCCTCCAAGTTTCATTTATGTGCTTCTATAAATTTACATAATTTGTAAGCACTATCAAAATGAGCAAGCTTGTTAGAAATAGATAGATCAAAAGCTTTAAGCATAAATTCTAACAATAACTTGATCAAAACAAACATTCTCTTATCATTTGTGCTCCATTTGGATTTCTCCAATGTGGCACAACATAAGCACATTCTATAATTTTTTATATATCGATATGTTTAGATCTAACAAATATTTTAAATCTAAACATCCATTGAGCATAAGAAAAATTATTGAATAAAGGAGCACTATTAATATCATAGCCTAAACTAGGTGCACCATTCATATCCATAATAAATATATGCAAGCAAGATAAAAATAATCTCAAAACTAGACTATCAATATAACAAAGCGAGGATCTTTGACACTAGGTGGGTAAGCCACACTCAAATAGCACCAAGCTCTGATACCAAATGAAAGAACTCTAGAGGGGGGTGAATAGGGTATATGCTAATCTAATCTGATATTAATGTCAAATTAAAAAAATATTAACAATATCCTAACAAGTATGATATACAATGAGATATATGTAAGGATAACAAATAAACAAAAGGCGATATAACCTATGAGCCAATGGAGACAAAGAATGCAATAAATAATGAGCACAAATAAATACGCTAAGGCAAACTCAAACACACGATATGATCACGGAGTTCGGTCACCCTCGACCTATGTCTCCGCTACTCACTCTCGAGGAGAATCTCCACTATCTCAACCGGTTTTCAACGTTCACCAAAAATATTTACAACTCACACAATCTCGGTTTTCTAGCTTACCGAAAATACTCACAATCACTCACAATGTAATCACACACTACAATCTCAAGTGTTGGTCTCTCACGTGTCACCTCCCTTAAGTGCTCAGATATACAACCTCTCTATAGGATTTACTACCGACGTCACTCCTCTTGGTATCGACCACGTCTCTCACCACACACTCCTCTCGATGTACTTGTGTATTACAAAGTGATCTCATAATAAGTACAATAACAAATGTTTGTTCTCTAAATAAGGTGAGAACTCAATTAAGCCCACACTCAATGTTATACTCTCACAACCCCAATTATACTATGTATGAAAATACTTAAGCTCAAGTGGGTGTGTTTAAACAATGAGTGAAAATGAAATATAAACTCAATTAAAGTCTAACTTATGGAAATGATAATCAAACGTATAAATAGCTAGATATTGAATTTAGAAAACTTCTCCAATGAAAAAAAAAAAAAGAGGGAGATGAGGTTCAAGCCCAAACACGAGTTAATAATCTCCTCTTGCTCTTGTGTAAACCATATCACACAAACTTTTGTAAAACACACTTAAAACAAACTTAAACACCCTTAAACTTTGTTTTAAAACTTTCTTGGTTAGTAGGAATAGTAAATACAATGGGGTATATATAGGGTAGAACAACCCAGCCCAAGAAACTAACAAAAACCCATAAAATATTAAAAAAATACAAAATCTAAAAACTAGTTGTTACTGTCCAACGGCTCTATTATAAGTCGACTTATGACAGGTATAAGTCGACTTATGTCTACATAAGTCGACTCATTTGAATTACAAGTCGACTTCGAAGATAAAAAACATCTAACTGCACAACACTGCCTAAGTCGACTTATACGTCGACTTATTACTTCATAAGTCGACTTATAACATGCACGGAAGATTTTGGAATTTTACGTATCAGATTTTGTAAAATTAATTAAAAATAGTAAACCAACTACAAAAATCGTGAAATTTTTAGAGAAGTTTCTAAACATGTTAGAGGAAGAATTTATGAAATATCACTTCCCATTTGTGAGATATTACTATTTTAAGATAGATATTCTAGTTTTTAAAAACTGTTGAAACACTCGATTTTGTAAAATCAATTTGACATAGTAAATCAACTCCAAAAATTATAAAATTTTGAGAATGGTTATAAACATGTAATATAACATGTTAGAAAAAGAATTTCTCAAATTGGATTTCCTATTTGTGAAAACTCATCTGTTTTCTAAAATCATGCACGAACATGAACTTATTAAAACTTGATTTTAATGAAATCATTTCAAGCACATATAAACATGAAACAAATATGTGTGAATATAATTATATTCATATGTTTCATATTTCTGTGGCTAGAAACATTATTTCCAAAAACAAAAATAATAAATATAAAATGTGTATGTATGTATATAAATATAACTAATAGTTTCATTTTTATTTAAACTTGAAATTTATAAAACCAAAACGTGTATATGTGTAATATTTGAGCTTTAAGCATTAACACACAAAGTATAAACTACTAAACTAACTATACCCAAGATATTGATCTTCAATAAAGCTCGTCTTGATTGTGGATGAAGTTTGATCTTGAATTTAACTTTGAATTGCAAATGGCTTCATTCCGATATTCTGACAACCTCCATTGAATGTCATCGTTAAGGCGCAGTCCATCCAACCTCCAACAAAAGATCCTTATGTAGAATACCTAACAATTAAATATAAATACTCGACAACCATTGTTAGGAATTGTTTGTTAATCATCAAAACTAGATTAGATAGTAGGCTCATAAACATGAGACCTAACAGTGGTTAGTCACATGCTGATATTTAGCTTCATTAATCTTACTACACATCAGACATTTAGCCTTTTGGCCGATAATATGATCGTTATTATCTATAATTGCAATCTTCTCAAAGAAAGACTGCATTCCAATCTGTGGCTTTTAGAAGTTGGAGATGTTGGATCTTCAGATTCAGGTTTCGGCTCCGTAGTAGGAGGACTCATTTTAGGATTGGACTAAGCATTTTAATTGCCAAAGAGATCAAAATTGGAGCAGACAGTCATTTGAAATTGAGAGAATTTGAGAATTAGAAGAGAGTGTCTAGAGGTATAAGAGAGTATTGGAGAGTATAAAAGAGTACTAGAGAGAAGAGGAGGATTTTTAGATGAGAAACCAAATGAAACCGCTATTTATAGAGACAGCTCCTTAGACAAATGACGGAGACACCCTCAAATTTTGGCCTTTTTGACCGTTTTAAGGGGTATTTTGGTCATTGGACCCCAAAACTAGTCGTTATTGGTCGACT
>NC_033803.1:31663007-31697585 GCF_001876935.1 Asparagus officinalis | reverse complement strand
TAGGCCGACAACTGACCCAGCTCCGGGGGCCATCAGACCCGGCAAAATTAGTCGTGAGCCGGGCCAAGTTCTGGAGAAAACACACAGGCCCGAGTCAAGTCCGGCCCACAGGGCCATTTCTGAAGCTAGACCAGGTTTTGACCTCACCGGGCACAGGCCAGAAACAGGCCGGGCTCTGGACCGCAGGCTTTTTGGACAATCCTGCTCATGCAAAACCGCACGAAAGTTGGGCCTGAGTCGGTATATAACTTAGATTGTAAAGAAATGTTACCGTTTCTGATGAAAAATAAAAAATAAAAACAAGCCCATCAAACCATATGACCAAAAGGTTAAGGCCTCGGACTAGTTAGGCCTCAAACAAGTTCAGGTCCGTTGCCTTTGCAAGACACTTTTCACTGATACTGTCGGCAAACAAGCAAATGCACAAATAAGATCTTAAGAATAGCCATATTGAAAATAGCAGGATCAGAGGTTGACCTCATGAAATGATTAACCACCATATTAAACCCACAATGAGTTATATGATCTTCAAAGTTTTCTTTATTACGCATTTGAGAAAAAAGTATAAGGATTTCAGCAAATAATAATCACCGAGTACAAGGATTTCAGCAAATAATAACATCACCTTGATTTATTTAACTTTAACAAACCCTGTACATAACATTCGGAAGGCTTACAAGTATTACAATGGGATGCTCCATTACTTACTGCAGTAATCCATAGAATTCCCAAGATCAAGAAAGAGAAACATCAAGATCGTGATTTTGCTTATCTCAACAACTAAGAGATATCATCACAAACCAAATATATGGTCATTGGAACTGAAAATAGAAGTGTTGAACTGTCTAGTATTCAGATCCCCACCATCTAATGCAGAACTAAACCTATCAAGCCACTGGGCCGGATTTGGGTTCTCCGCTTCTTCCACCCAATCGGATGTCATGTCTATTTCATCGAGTACGATAGGATCTACCTCAGCATTCTTCTGCTTCGCCCTTAGCTTTAGATTGTAGTGCACATAAAGAAGGTCACTCAAAGTCTCTTTATCCAGCCTATTACGCTTTTCTGAATGCATCTGCTGAATAGAGCTCCAGTTTCTCTCAAAGGTGGCAGCACTGCAGACCTGACTCAATATTCGAACAGCAACGCGTTGCAACCCTGGAGCTGAATCTCCGTATTGTTCCCACCACATTCCTGCACTTGGAAACAATATCATTGTTAAGTGTCCAACACAGTTTTTAATTTTTTGTTGGAGATACATCATTAAATTTGATGTGTAGATATCCTTCTTCATATATTTCTCTCTAGTCCATTAAACTACTAATTTAGGAATTTATGATGGATTTCAAGTCGCTAATAGGACGTCAGTAAACAATTTTCTTAAAGTATCAACTTGCAAATTGCAGAGGGAAATTTCTCTGTTTAAAAATGGGGCAAAACAAGATAACAACAATAAAGCCTTAATCCATAGAAAAAAAATAAAAACCAAAACTCAAAATGGGACGTTGGGACCTATTCCAGAGCATATTTTAAATTCAATGAAGTTTGTGAATCATTTCTTCACTAGTAACGAAGTATCAGAACTGTATTATGTGTGTTAAGTTAACAATTGGAGTGCATTTCTTACATCCAATTATTATTATTATTATTATTTGCCTTCAAGTTGTGCTACTACATTACCAGTACTTGAAAATAATATTTCTAACATGGCATACAAGAGGCTACTTCAATGACATGACACTTTCAGTGTTAGGCTGTTAGCAAAAGCACCAATGGTTAAAAGCTTTATTTTCTGATCCAGCTACTGCACAACCTGAAACTTATGGCCTACATCACTTGCCAAAGTCAAATAGACTGATTCAAACACCAATTTAGACTAAGTATTGTTGGCAACATTACCCGCAACCAACTAAGATCCCCTAAAATAAGTACACTCCAACAGGCTCCATTTTAAAGTAAACTCAGAACCTATAAGTTAAGGAGATTATACCGGGAGAGGTTGTGTTGCGTGCTTCCCTAGCTAGGTTAGAGCCAAACATCCCCTGTGCCTTCTTGAATACATATATCTGTGTCGTGATATCATGCCTCAGTTCTGGCTGAACAAGAAGTTTATCCACGACATGGAGGAAATCCTCTTTAATGATTCCAAGAAATTTTACTTCAGGATTATATTGAATGCTAGGGTTTAGATAGGCTGCTGCTGCATGAAGACGTGAATGGAGTTGATGCTGCCACCTTCGGTCCACTATATCTAGAAATGTTTTGCACTTGACTTCATCCATTATGTAGTAAGTCCTAATAGAGTCTTTTACCTTGGTCATAGACTCATATATAGATCCTACAGCAGGTTTTCCTCCAGAAACATCTCTCAATACCTTCAACAGTGGTTCAGAAACAGCTGCAATCTCTTCAACTGCACCCCAGAACTCATTGTCTTCGAGAATGTCAATGGATGACAAACTATGTGGTCTATTAGCATAAGGAGAGGATGAGTATTCTGGACTATTAAACATGTGCTTTAGCCTTGATCTATGTTTCAGCATTGATTGCAAGGAGAGAAAACTGGAGGTAGATTTTGTGATACCAGTCCGTACAATCTCCTGACCTGCAGTGAATTTTCTCATCAGTTCTACGACCCAACCGTGGTTGTAGATGAACCTTGTAATATTCTGCGCTTGTAAGATACATCGGTTCACCCAGTCGACCTTGGAGAAATCTTCCAATATCTGGTTTAGACAATTAGAAGCACATTGAGACCAATAGATGGTGCCATAATTCTGCATGATATGATTTCCCACGCTATCATAGTTGAGAGCATTGTTTGTGATGACTTGAACAACATTTTCCGGCCCAAAATCCTGAATTACAGAATCAAACAAATCACAAAGGCATTTGGTGTTTTTGAAATATGTAGAGGCATCTACAGATTTATGGAAAAATGTCCCCAGAGGAGATGAAACATAGAAATTCATTATTGCCCTTGATTTATTATCCGTCCATGTATCAGCTATGACGGTGCATCCAGTAGATACCCAATCCTTCTCTATCTCTTTCATTTGCAACGTGATTTCTGATTTAAGCTTCTGCAGCCAAGTAGTCCTCAAAGCTTCCGGTGATGGACCTTTGAACTCAAGGCCACCGAATGCCTCCAGCATGAGTTGATATGAGGAAGAGTGGGCAACACTGAAGTCTAACTTGTTCTCAAAAAAGAACTCAGCTACAAATCTCTCCGCATCGAAAGAAGACTGCGGCCTTGATGTAGTAGGAGGAAATAATTTCACTAGCGGTGGTGAAGCCTCTACTGGGATAAGCATTTTGGTGCTGGGAATCAATACATGAGGAGACTTGACTTCAGCTAACCGTTGTTTCTTAGCACTGGCAGCTTCCTTGCCCTCCTCTTTCATCGCAATAATAGCTTTCACTCTATCAGTAACTTCATCTCTAACCTTGCTACAGGGATGGACACCTTTGCTGGGCAGCCGAGATAGATGGAACTTCAACCTACTGATGCCACCATTCAAAACTTTATTACAAAATTTGCATCTCACTTTGTTTCCTTCTAACTTTTCACAGTATTCCCAGCATACATCTTTCTCTCGAACCACTGCAGAAAAGATAAATTTCATCTATATCTATAACTTCAAAAGCCCATAAACTTAGAATTCAGTATCACGACTAGCGCTGTTATCCTAATGTCTATCTGGAAGATGTTTCTTGTCTCAGATTAAACTAATGGTAACTGTCTACCTCATGAGTCTTCACTAAGTCCCTCTAACTATTATATCAAAACTCTGAAGTTATGGTGATGGTTGAGGTTTATATTTTTATACTCTAACATGTCCCCGCAGGTTAAGCGCCCTTTTTATGAGCCGAAACCTAGACTCACGCATCCTAAGTTGCTCTATTAAGTCCCTCTAACCATTATAACAAAACTCCAAAGTTACGGTGAGAGTTGAGGTTTATATTGTTATATTCCAACAATGAGTATTGCAACAAGTTATAAAACATGATCATTGTTACATAAAAACACATAAGAGGTGGCCGAGAAATGTTAGTTCAAGGACACTTACTGATGGGTAGTTACCGTCCCAAGTAGGCACCTACAGGAAATAAGAGCAACTTATTAAAAAAGATAAGTTACCAAGTGACAGATACATTAGGATTACGTATTTTCTACAAATCGAAATCGTAAGGCAATGAAAGAGATAAAATGTGAAATAAATTTTACAAGGGACACACACGTTAACTGATAACATAAGTTTGGTTTTTCATTTTCCAGACTTGTTCAACTCCGTTGTGCGATACATTGTACCAAGCCAACCTATTATTTCCCTAATTTTTTCTGTTTCTCTCTTTGTTTTTCACTTCAAATATACATCATCAGTTGAATAATATGCTACTGGTTAATAGTAACCAATAAACTAAAATGTAGGTTATGAGGATGACGGCTGACATCTGACTAAGCACAGTCTACAGTTAATCCATAACATGTTACTTCTGAAAAGCATTATCAATCTTCTTATAGTCATACACCGGTTGTGCATTGATTTAAGAACTGGACGTTGTTGATTATATAAGCAACTGCCAAAAATAGTCACCCATATTGCTTCTTGCAACTCTGTCGAGACTCGTTCCATTCCTAATTCTGGTGACTCCAAACCTTGAATGAAAATATCATCAGAATAAATGGTTGTCAGGCTCTCGCCATTTCAGAAACTATAGTAATCTTCTGGCTATAGGCTTAGTCCGTAATGAATCGTAATCCCCGTATTATTCCATTTCTCTTTCCATTTTAATTCTACAAAAGCACAATTTCGAACTCTAAAACTAAATAATGGAACTGAGAGGTAGCCGCACCAATCTTGGCAACTTCACAAACACAAGCATACAGACATTTTGATGGGTTAGAACAACACAAAGATGCGCAAATAAATCATAGCGTCCTCAAAAACGTTCTTGATTCAAAGAGAAAATTGTCTTCACAAATGAAAGAAAGAGGAGATGAGCGAAGGCAATAGCAAAAAGGGAAGAGCGACAAACCCAAAATACGGAAACGAGATTTGAGATTTTAAATTGAGAGGAAAGCTGGAAAGGATCCGAGGAGCTTCGAGAAGTATGTAATTTCTCCTCAGGTTGTTGTTGCTTCGATTTTATCGCCCGCTGCGTTTCCTTTTCCTCCCATTATTACTCATCCCCACTCTCAGGCTCTCACGCAGCTCTGCAGATCTTGAGGTTAGAATATCGCGAGATCTCGCCGCCAGGGTTGGCTAGTTGGTTTATCTTCTCCCCTCTTCTCTGTATTTTTAATTAATAGTGGGAAACAAGGGGGAATCGCGATAGATCCCACCGCCCTCTTTCTCGCTTTCAATGCTCCTTTTTTTTTTTCTCTCTCTTCTTTTTTTCCCCTTTTAATGCTCCTCATCTAACGATTTCTCGCTTTGTTTTGTTTTAATATCTTTTTGCTTCGATATCTCGGGTGGTAATTTGTTTTAAGTATTTAACCGCGTTCACCATCATTTATTTATTTAAAATCACCTACTTTTAAGTTCCTCCCCATCTGACTGCTGTGAACCAATTACTCTCTGGGCTGTTTGGCTTGCTTAAAAATAAAACACGCCGAATGTTGGATGTGACATTTGTTGCAAGAAATTAACTCCGAATCTAATATTTAGATATTTGTAATTATATTGTAGAAAATATGTTTTTAAATATAAGTTTAGTATTTGGTTGGAAACTATTAGGCAAATGCTATAAAGTTGTATCATAATAAGAAACTAAAGTGTAGATGTTTTCTTTAAAGCTTTAAAAAGATTTTTTAATGATGTGGAATTATTTTTTTTATCCTCTTTTGTTATGTCTGCAGATTATCCTCCCACTAAATGGTTGTAGCATTTGTTAAAAAAAATTATATAAAATGCAAGTTCATTTATCATTCCTAATTACAAAGTTATAAATCTACGAATATATTTACAAATCTGATTATTCTATTTACATTTATAACTTTATTTCCATCCAATAAGCAGCCCCTTAAATCCAAACGGTTTATTTAATGAAAAAACATGTCTTAAGACAAAATTACCCAACATCTACTAACTTCTTTTCCTTCTTTTTCCTTTCCTTTTTCCCCCTTCTTGACAAGTGATGCGGCATAAACATGTACCAAAAATGTTGCAAGTGCACAACCGTGCCAAGTTATAGTATAAAGATATCGATCCCACGAGAAATGTGTTTTGTAGGAGAAAATATAAAATCGGTTCTTATGTTGTGTACGTGACAAATAAGAGTGATGAGTGAATGTGATTGTGAAGAGATTAAGAAGGTGATAGTGTGTAAATAAGCACAAAATATAAGTGAGAATGGATGTGACAATGAATGAATGATTTCCACAAGGAGAGATGAATAAATTTAAGAATCAAAAAAGAAAATCAAGAATGAAAATAAAATTCAAGAAAGTAAAGATGGCGGATTCAATTAAAGATATGGGTAATCATTAAAGATATGGGTAATCTAGAATTGAATCCACTTCTTAGAAAATGGTGATTCCCTAGAGGGTTCTAGCCTAAAGACGAATCAAAGAAAATAAAAATAAACAAAAAGAAAAACTAAACCCAAGAGGGTTCTACCCTCAAGGTGAATAGTACAAGAAATTAAAATCTAACTATAAAATAAATTGTAAAATCTAAAGTACAAAATATATTACAAGAATTAAATATAAAAAAATAAATCTACTCTATAAACATGAAATAAATCTAATCTATAAGCATGAAATAAATCTAAGGCAATAGGGTTCTAGCCTCTTGGCTATTTAAACAAGAAAATAAAATCTAATTACTAGCATGAAAATAAATCTAAACTAATAAGCAATAAAAGAGAAATAAGAAAAACAAACCTTCAAATTAATCTCCATCTTCATCTTCATCTTCATCATCCAACAAAGAGAAGAAAAGAAAAATTTAAAGTGGTGAAAAAATTCTTTTATTAATTGTAACAAAAAGTTATAAATTTGGAAGACCTTCTCAATTAAGAGTAGCCCTCCTCTCCAAAAAGAGTTACAAAATTTTCACACCTCTAACCCCTCACTCTCTACCCCTATTTATAGTAAACATCAGTGAATGAGAGCCCTTTGATCGAAATCTTATCCAAAAATATTAATTTTCATCCACCAGCATGGTGACGTTGACAAGGGCATGAGGCTTATTGTGGGATCTAGAGAAACCCAACAGCGGGGTAAGGATTTTTACCACCAGCAACAAGGATAGTATAAGATAGGAGTACGACATGATTCGAGAGCGCCGCAACAGCATAGAGTTCGAGGTACATGTTACAATTATAACAAGATCGGACAAAGAGCGAAGGACTTGTCACAGTACACCAGCAGGAAGCTGGCATAACAGAGGCCAGGGTCGGCAGTCTCAGAGCCGCGATTACGGCCAACAATAGAGGGTAGAGGCACTACCTGTTATTCAAAGGATTAAGGAGCCAGTAGGCCAGATTTGCATTATCCAAGATATTCCTGAGGGACGGATGGTCCCATATATTTTCCATCATCGACAGAGTTTATGCAGCCATACCGCATGATCATGGTGTGAGCGGAGCTTTCTTCATGATTTCCTTTCTAGCTCAGACCTTGTTTTATTTAGGAATTTCACGTTCTTCTAGCTTTCATGCCTTCATGGATAGGCTTCAGCTTGTAGCACATCCTTTAGATGTTCTGTTATCAGTCTCTATTCATCTAGGGGAGGTATCCCTATTAGAGAGTATCTGTAGGAGATGTGTCACCAGTCTGATGAGTTCGAGTTTCTCATAGATCTGATCATGTTGTGGATGTCAGATTTTAACATTATTCTTGGTATGGATTGGCTATCATCCTACCATATTAGTATCGACTATTTTGCTAAAATAGTTAGCTTGTAAGCATCCAATGGGTCTGAGTTGGTAGTAGCGACCCACAGGGCAACCAGTTTGTGAGTCATTTCTTGCATACATCGAGGAGGTGATGCTGAGGGATCGGAGTGCTGATTTGTGTGAGATTAGAGTTGTCTCAGATTATCAGGATGTCTTTCAAGACATACCTAGGTTACCTCCTATGAGAGAGGCTGAGCTCTGCATCGAGTTACAGCCGGGCACAGTACCGATATCCCGAGCACCCAATCGTATGGCACCTACTGAGATGAGGGAGCTACTGACTCAGCTGGACAAGTTGTTATCTCAGGGTTTTATTCGCCAAAGTTATTCTCCATGGGGAGTGCTGGTTCTCTTCATGAAGAAGGACGATAGTATACGCTTATGCATAAATTATCATGAGTTGAATAAGGTCACTATCTGAAACAGGTATCCACTACCGAGGATTGATGACTTATTCGACCAGCTGTAAGGAGCACAGTGTTTCTCGAAGATTGATCTTCGTTTAGGCTATCATCAGTTGTAAGATCGGGAGATTGATATTCTCAAAACTACCTTTTTGATTCGATATGGGTCTTTTGAATTTCTTGTCATGCTATTTGGGTTGACCAATACAACCGTGATAATCATGAATTTGATGAACCGGGTTTTTTCATCCGTACTTGGACCAATTCGTGATTGTTCGTTGGAAAATTTGTAGTAAAATAAATGAAAGAAATATTGACTTGTATTCCTTTAATCTCAGTTACAATTGGATTTCCTGATTATAAAAGAGAGAAGAATGATCTGGATTCTCCCCTTTGTTTAAAACTAGGTTCTTCTCGGTAGCAATAGAGTGCCTCCTTCGAATGCTTGCGTCGAATTTTCTCTTTGTTGACAATCCGACCGTCTTGTCTCGTAGGAACAATTAACTTATGTGGTAAGTTTGATGGGTAACTCTTAACGAGTTTAAGAACTCAGAACGAATTAGAACTCTGTGAAAAGAGTTGTTAAAACCGAATAATCGGTTAATAAGCCAAATAGATTTGTTTGTTGCTGAAGTTGAAGATGCCAATCTCCTCCAAAATCAGTCCTTAGCTGTTGATGAATGCACCCTTGTTTGTTGCTGAAGTTGAAGATGCCAATCTCCTCCAAAATCAGTCCTTAGCTGTTGATGAATGCACCCCAACTGAATTGAACTGCCTTGGAGCTGTTGATATCAAAAAGATCCTCAAAAATCCGATCTTCAGCCCCTGAGAACTAACTCGACCGAACCAAACTGAAAAATTCGAACCACCGAACCCCTTTCTCTGTTGAGTTTGTTGAGGTTTTATTGGAGGATAAGGGGTTGTAACAGCCTCCTTAATCCGCTCCTAAGTGGGCGTGATTTCCTCAGATCGTGGGAAAACGGTTCTAAAACTGTTCGACTCGTGTTTGAATGAGTCAAACACCCAATTTGGCATTTAGGACCCTAACTCCGCGTCTTAGAATTGAGATGCAGAGTTGGGTGTTGACCGAACATCAAAAACGCGAGGGTCGCTCGCGTTTCGCTTGTTGCAGCTTGGAAATTAGAACGCGAAGATGAATTCCGTGTTTAGAAGGGGTTAGTTGACTTATAACCTCTTCTGTAGAGCGTTGCAAGGACCATTGTTCAGTAATCCCCACTTTAGCTGTTGTGGGGGTGTGAAAGTTGTCAGATTGTAACTCTCACTGTTGATTGTGAAGACCACTGAATAGAGTTTTCATCAGTTGTCGGAAGTGTCGTTGAATTGTAACTCTTCTCGATCTATGTGAAAAGTCCTCCATTTGCAGCTTTCATTTGTTGACATGAAAGTTATCTGATTGTAACTTTCATTATTGAAGCTTGATAGGGATCAACTATATCCATTGTGATTTTTAGACAACCTACAGAATGTAGGCATATAAAATTGCTTATAGGTCCCCTAGCATAGCTCGGCACAAACCGACGAACCAACGATCAAAAGAACCATTCTCGGGATCCTGAGGGAGTGCAGGCTCAGGAAACATACTCTCGGGCAGCGGGCCATTGATCTGAGGAGAGTCATATATGAAGTGGAACATAGAAGTGTCTGTAGGAAAACCTGCCTCGTCGAAATCATCAATCGAAAAATCTGACACAAAGAAATGTAAGTACGAAAGAAGAATGAAGAGAATATGACCAATGGAAATAGGTTACCTCTCGTAGATGCATCTGGATTCACTGAATCAGGTCCTACATTGGTAGCCTCCCTAAAGTCAGCAGCTTCTGCAGGTTTTTCTACCTGGTAAGGTGAGTCAGGCTCACCAGAAGATACAAACTCCTGAGGAGCAGGATCGAAACTCATCTCCCCTTCCTCGCGCTCTCCTGCATGGAATGGGAAAGCATCAGCCTAAAAAAAATCTAAACGATCAAGAGAATGATCTATAGAGTAGATGTTCCCTCTGTCACTAGCAGGATCATCACCAGCCAAGTCCATCTCAGATGCCCGCGAACCTGCAGGCGGCTTATGGGCTAATCTCTTCCGCCTATCAGCATGGACGGTAGTCGAAGGTCTTGCCCGGGCAAAAGGACGGAATTCCTCTTCACTGTTTGTTGATGTCCCTGAAATATCAGATAGTGGTCAGGACTGACAATTCGGAAATGCAGAAAGAAAAGATGGGTGACCAACCTCGCTCGAAATCTGCCTCGTAGTCTTCAGGATCTCTGCCTGAAGCCTCTTCAGCAGAACTAAAGGCCCTATGACCTTCTGCATCAAGTCGGCGGGTCTTGCCCCGCGCCCTCTGTGACCGAGCACCATCCCGAATCACATGAGAATCAATCTGAGAGGCTTCTTCGGCCACCAACTCTTCAATAGGCTTCACAGGGACAGTCTTATTAGCTGCTAACAACCACCTGCAGCCCAAGAAAGTGAGGTTCAACTGTCGCTCAGTACCCGGGAGACTAAACCTAGCACCAGTGCAGCTTGTCACGGTCCACAACCATGCACGAAGACCGTCCACCAAACCTCCATGAGCCCGAAGCTGCTGGCGCGGGTTCCCAACATAAAGCTGGTCATAACCAAACTGGCGAGCGAATCGGCAGGGTAAATACGGCTCTATAAAACAGTGATTCCCCACCCGGAAAGTCAAGTAGCCCGGCCTGATGTTCACTAGCCAATTAAAGCAGCCGATATCTAAATAAGTGCGATACTCCCTCGGCTTCTCCTCATCAATCAAACACTCGCCATACCGAATGGAGAACTGCGGAAAGCAAGTGGAGAATGCCCAGCACTTGTGGACCTGTAACTGCCTCCTGATATCAGAGAATCCTCGGCCTTCCCACTCACCATTCTCAAGCAGCTGTAGTAAGGGAACAGAGTGGTCCATGGCATGCGGTACCGACATCATGTCAGAACGATGAAGGACGAACCAAGCCATCAAATAAACATACGGAAGCTCCACCTTAGTGGTAGGAATCTGAGTCGGCGATTCCTTCTCCTCCCGTGTAAAAGCGCCAGAAATCTGTCGAAGTCCTCGATGAATGCTAGCCACCATCACCGGAAGAAGTGAAAGTTCCTTTCTGTAGGCAAGTTGAACCGCAGGATAGAGCACTTCCAGTGGCAGAGCGTCACCAGACTGATATGGGACCACGTATTTCTTTAACCAGATAGCAATGTAACCGGCAAGAAGAGTCATCGGACGAATCGGTGCGGTCGCATGACATAAGAACGATCTGAATTTAGTCCCTGCAGGAAAGCCACTCTTAGGACTGCTAATGGTATAGGAGTGGGCGTCAGTCTTTTTCAGCAGCTCATTAACCTCTGAAGGAGTCAGCGGTGCCAGTTCACAAATAGCTTTGCCAGAATGGCTCTCTAGATTCCTGAACAAATATGATGCGAATTGCTTCAGGCTCACATTTGATTTGGTCCTCTTCGCTAGGGGCTTAGACTGCGCCAAAGCAATGTGATAATGACAAGTGAGGTCCCATAAGGTCTCGTAGCGGTCGGGCATGCGATCCTTCAGCTGACTCAGTTCATGGTTGGAAGGAAAATACTCCTGGTATAACATCTGACCCATGGGCAAACCAGAAATCTTATGCATCTCATGAAGAGCCAAACCCAACTCTCCGTGCCTAGTCGAAAGGTATTCGAATCCGGATTATAGAGCTCGCATAAGGCAAAGAAATGCTTCGCACTAACGGGTAAACCATGCATGGTGGCACGAATGGCTGCATAAAGACCGCAAGCATGCAACTCCTCGCTCCATCGGCTCAAGACGTACTTTGTCATACGAGCCCACCAAAACTTGTCCAAAGAATGGACCCAACCATAGAATCTATGGCGCGGCGCTGGCATCTCCCGTCCTAAGTTAGCGAGGCGATTCCTCAACGTGGAAGCATAGGCAAGGAACTCGTTACGAGGCGGTGCATCTAGCCCCAGTACTCCAGGACGCAGTCCAACAACCTGATTCCTGCTCGAACCAGGAACTGCCTGATGAGTAATGTAGCCACAGTGAACGCTCTCATGCTCCTCTGTCAAACGCCACGACATCTCCTGTTTCACAGCCTGAGGCCTAAACTCAGTCAAAGAACGATGTCGAGGAATCTTCGGCAAATACAGGAAACTACTGCCAGCCTTATGAAGCCACTGCTCAGCGTCAATAAATGCTGCATCGGGATCTCTGACAGAATCACCAAACAAAAAATCAGTCTTCCTGAGAGGTGCATCGGTAATCAACTGTCGAAGAGCTCGGTGCCCACCCTCCTTCACCGCCTGGACAACTTCAGTCGATGTGCCCAAAACGAACTGAGGAGTGACTGGGATAGGGGAAACATCGTCGGAGGTCGAATAATACTCGCCACGACGCCCGTATACTGCGTGAGATGAGAACGCTCCAGAAGGGTATTCAACTGAGAACAAGCAATTAAACGTTTGTTAATTCCAGTTATAAAAGGAAATTGAACTCATCTTACGAAGGGGTAAGATAGAGTCATTGCCTTATAAAGGGTGTGACGTTTTGGCCACGTTGCGCCTTCATAAGATAGGGTATATCGATAATATATCCCTGCCTTATAAGGCACAACGCAGCGACAAAACGCCCCCTTTATTTATTATGAGATAGTGTTTTGACCAAGCAAAACATATCTTTGAAGCGTCGATCCTCACCAAGGAGAATCAAGGCTTTTCCCGGTTGCCTCACCAAGGAGAACAACGGGGAGTAAAAAGGACCAATTTGCAAATTTCCAAGAAAAAATGGACTAATTTGTAAATTTCCAGAAAAAAGTGGCTCACCGGCATAAGAGGGAGGCGCGCCATCAGTCGGCGCGGTAGAGGATTGACCCCTCGCCATACGGGACATAGAAACCTGCAAGGTAAATTAAAGGATCAGATCTAGAAAAGGAAAAATCCCATTTTTACCCCAAAAAAAATATGGAAAGAAGAGGGAGTTTAAAAAAGGAAGAAAATCTCTCTTGAAAATATGGAAAGACGAGGGAGTTTAAAAAAGGGAAGAAAATCTCTCTTGAAAATATGGAAAGAAGAGGGAGTTTAAAAAAGGAAGAAAATCTCTCTTGAAAGTATGGAAAGAAGAGGGAGCTTAAAAAAGGAAGAAAATCTCTCTTGAAAATATGGAAAGAAGAGGAAGTTTAAAAAAGGAAGAAATTCTCTTTTGAACATTTGGAAAGAGAGGAAATAACAAAAAGGAAAGTTCAACAGGGGAAACAAATTCAAAGAGGCAAAGGGGGGGGGGGCGGCCCTAGAGAGAGAAGAAGAAAAAATAAAAAAAATAAAGAAAAACCCTCTTTTATAGCCTTGAACCAGATCTGGCTGAACCAGACCAGACCAGGGCTGAACCAGACCAAGCCAGATTGGACCAGAATGAGCCAGGTTGAGCCAGATTGAGCCAAATTGAGCTAAAATGAGCCAAATTGAGCCAGATTGAGCCTGGCTGGACCAGACCAGACCAGAATGAGCCAAATTGAGTCAGATTGAACCAGAATGAGCCAGTCTGAGCCAAATTGAACCAGTTTGAACCAAATTTGAACCAGAATTCAAATTGAAGCTGAATTAAGCATTGAAACGACTATACGAGTATAAACTGCTTCTTAATACTCCGAAAAGTATACGAGTATAAACTGCTTCTTAATACTCCGAAAAGTATACGAGTATAAACTGCTTCTTAATACTCCGAAAAGTATACGAGTATAAACTGCTTCTTAATACTCTGAAAAGTATACGAGTATAAACTGCTTCTTAATACTCTGAAAAGTATACGAGTATAAACTGCTTCTTAATACTCTGAAAAGTATACGAGTATAAACTGCTTCTTAATACTCCGAAAAGTATACGAGTATAAACTGCTTCTTAATACTCCGAAAAGTATACGAGTATAAACTGCTTCTTAATACTCCGAAAAGTATACGAGTATAAACTGCTTCTTAATACTCCGAAAAGTATACGAGTATAAACTGCTTCTTAATACTCCGAAAAGTATACGAGTATAAACTGCTTCTTAATACTCCGAAAAGTATACGAGTATAAACTGCTTCTTAATACTCCGAAAAGTATACGAGTATAAACTGCTTCTTAATACTCCGAAAAGTATACGAGTATAAACTGCTTCTTAATACTCTGAAAAGTATACGAGTATAAACTGCTTCTTAATACTCTGAAAAGTATACGAGTATAAACTGCTTCTTAATACTCTGAAAAGTATACGAGTATAAACTGCTTCTTAATACTCCGAAAAGTATACGAGTATAAACTGCTTCTTAATACTCCGAAAAGTATACGAGTATAAACTGCTTCTTAATACTCCGAAAAGTATACGAGTATAAACTGCTTCTTAATACTCCGAAAAGTATACGAGTATAAACTGCTTCTTAATACTCCGAAAAGTATACGAGTATAAACTGCTTCTTAATACTCCGAAAAGTATACGAGTATAAACTGCTTCTTAATACTCCGAAAAGTATACGAGTATAAACTGCTTCTTAATACTCCGAAAAGTATACGAGTATAAACTGCTTCTTAATACTCTGAAAAGTATACGAGTATAAACTGCTTCTTAATACTCTGAAAAGTATACGAGTATAAACTGCTTCTTAATACTCTGAAAAGTATACGAGTATAAACTGCTTCTTAATACTCCGAAAAGTATACGAGTATAAACTGCTTCTTAATACTCCGAAAAGTATACGAGTATAAACTGCTTCTTAATACTCCGAAAAGTATACGAGTATAAACTGCTTCTTAATACTCCGAAAAGTATACGAGTATAAACTGCTTCTTAATACTCCGAAAAGTATACGAGTATAAACTGCTTCTTAATACTCCGAAAAGTATACGAGTATAAACTGCTTCTTAATACTCCGAAAAGTATACGAGTATAAACTGCTTCTTAATACTCCGAAAAGTATACGAGTATAAACTGCTTCTTAATACTCTGAAAAGTATACGAGTATAAACTGCTTCTTAATACTCTGAAAAGTATACGAGTATAAACTGCTTCTTAATACTCTGAAAAGTATACGAGTATAAACTGCTTCTTAATACTCCGAAAAGTATACGAGTATAAACTGCTTCTTAATACTCCGAAAAGTATACGAGTATAAACTGCTTCTTAATACTCCGAAAAGTATACGAGTATAAACTGCTTCTTAATACTCCGAAAAGTATACGAGTATAAACTGCTTCTTAATACTCCGAAAAGTATACGAGTATAAACTGCTTCTTAATACTCCGAAAAGTATACGAGTATAAACTGCTTCTTAATACTCCGAAAAGTATACGAGTATAAACTGCTTCTTAATACTCCGAAAAGTATACGAGTATAAACTGCTTCTTAATACTCTGAAAAGTATACGAGTATAAACTGCTTCTTAATACTCTGAAAAGTATACGAGTATAAACTGCTTCTTAATACTCTGAAAAGTATACGAGTATAAACTGCTTCTTAATACTCCGAAAAGTATACGAGTATAAACTGCTTCTTAATACTCCGAAAAGTATACGAGTATAAACTGCTTCTTAATACTCCGAAAAGTATACGAGTATAAACTGCTTCTTAATACTCCGAAAAGTATACGAGTATAAACTGCTTCTTAATACTCCGAAAAGTATACGAGTATAAACTGCTTCTTAATACTCCGAAAAGTATACGAGTATAAACTGCTTCTTAATACTCCGAAAAGTATACGAGTATAAACTGCTTCTTAATACTCCGAAAAGTATACGAGTATAAACTGCTTCTTAATACTCCGAAAAGTATACGAGTATAAACTGCTTCTTAATACTCCGAAAAGTATACGAGTATAAACTGCTTCTTAATACTCCGAAAAGTATACGAGTATA
This sequence comes from Asparagus officinalis, assembly GCF_001876935.1. Classification (NCBI taxonomy): domain Eukaryota; kingdom Viridiplantae; phylum Streptophyta; class Magnoliopsida; order Asparagales; family Asparagaceae; genus Asparagus; species Asparagus officinalis. Next base: position 31,681,374 of record NC_033803.1, on the reverse strand, counting down.
AACTGCTTCTTAATACTCCGAAAAGTATACGAGTATAAACTGCTTCTTAATACTCCAATAAGGTATATGAGTATAAACTATTCCCTATTTTTGGTTTGAGAAGTTCCTGGAGAATATTGTTTATAAATATTCTTAAGGATAACTCAACCACACTACGCCGGACAACGCGTTGTACATAAAGACTCGACGCCACAATCGATGGTCAGCTAAAAATTAGAAATCAGGAATCGACTTCAAAGTTCAAAATTCCGACAAACGGTCAGACAATAAATGCAGCACCGGAACTCTTACAGACTTTCGACAAAGCACCGAAAAGCCTGGAGAATTGAAGGAGTCAAGAACGGGAATCATTCCAAGATCCCATTACACCGACTAAAGGTGGGGGCAATCATATCCAAAGTATTCTAGACTCTTCTATAAAAGAACGAGACTGAAATACTTTGGAGGGGGTATCTGTAGGCATATAAAATTGCTTATAGGTCCCCTAGCATAGCTCGGCACAAACCGACGAACCAACGAGGCGACGAGATCGACGAATCGCACGGAAGCGACGGAATGCATCCATACGCGTTCGGAATCAAGCCAAGTGTTAAGGAATCAACGAGTCATCCAACCGAGAACAGACTCGGACGAATCACGATCGAATCAAGATCAGTTTCGGACTCGAACTCAGTTCGACGAATCGTACGCAAGCGACGGAATGCATCCATACGCGTTCAGGATCAAGCCAAGTGTTAAAGAATCAACGAGTCATCCAACCGAGAACAGACTCGGACGAATCACGATCGAATCAAGATCAGTTTCGGACTCGAACTCAGAAGCGGATTTACTGCCAAATCAGGAATCCGACTTACTGCCAAATCAGATCAACCAATCAGAGTCTCAATCAACCGAATCACGGACAAGGTGGCTCGGCACAGTGCCGGCCACCCAGAGGTGGCCGACAGTGGCCGACAGTGGCCGACATGTCTCTGTGCGCGGGCACAGTTCAGAAAGCCTATAAATAGGCCAGGCAATGTTCATTTTCGTTGGTTGGAATTTCAAGAGCCAAAACTCTGCCGGATTGAAGAGTGAACTCAGAGCTTTGAAGACTTGAAGACTTGCACGTACAGATCTGATCCTCGGCGAGCACCCGCATCAGAAAAGGCAGGATTTCGAGAGGAGAGAAAGAACAGATCTGAGATCTACACGATATCACACTCCAGATCTAAGCTTGGTCTTAGATCTCGAGATCCGAGCGATTATTCCCTTGGTGGACTAATCCCTCCCGGCTATTATTCCCCTCGTGGAATAATACCCGTATAATCGTGTAGATCCGACCGGATCTAGATCGCGCGGTGGTCCACGGATTAACCCCGGCGTTGGCAAAGAACCCACCAAAGCGAGCGACCGCAAAACAGGAGCTCGCGATTTGTTCACAAGAGGAAAGTTGTAATTTTTATTTTTTTCTTTGATTTAGTTGTAACCGGATCTATAAAAGACCGGATCTTTGTAAGTCAAGATGACAATTATTTCAATGAAAAAGACAACAGTTTTCCCCGCGAACACAGAACTCCCTCCAAAGTTTTCAAAAGTTCACGGTTGACTGGGACGAATTTTCGGAATACTTTGGATCCCAAAATTTAGTTGTTTGATTGTTCACTCCGTCTGATATGAAGACATCATGAACCTGGTTGTCGGAATGTTGAAATTTTATTTTCTCAAACCAAACAAGATAACTTTTGAGTCTTGATGACAATGAACTTAGTCAAACAAGCTAAAGCCTAAGTCATTGCTGATGAACCAAACAAGAGCGATGATGACAACGATTTTGTCTGGGTCCTTAAGATACTTCACTCAATCTGTGATGAGGTGTATTTATCAGATTTCATCAGGCTCCTTGAGATACTCCACTCAATCTGCGATGAGGTGTATTCATCAGATTTCGTCTGGGTCCTTGAGATACTCTACTCAATCTGCGATGAGGTGTATTCATCGGATTTTTTCTGGATCCTTCAGATACTCCACTCAATCTGCGATGAGGTGTATTCATCAGATTTTGTCTGGAAATTCTTGTAGGCATTTATGAACACTCGAAATGCAGCTTTCAGCTTTATTGATCTTGGTAGGAATATTAAGCCACTTAGAAGAATGAGTTGTGTACAACTCCTGTCTTCATTAATCTTAGTGGGAATGTTTAGCCACTTAGAAGAATGAGTTGTGCGCGGCACCTGTCTTCATTAATCTTAGTAGGAATGTTTAGCCACTTAGAAGAATGAATTATGCGCGGCTCCTGTCTTTATTAATCTTAGTGGGAATGTTTAGCCACTTAGAAGAATGAATTATGTGCTGCTCCTATCTTCATTAATCTTAATGGGAATGTTCAGCCACTTAGAAGAATGAGTCGTGCATATCTCCTGGTTTTATTAATCTTAGTGGGAATGTTAAGCCACTTAGAAGAATGAGTCGTGCGCATCTCCTGGTTTTATTAATCTTAGTGGGAATGTTAAGCCACTTAGAAGAATGAGTCGTGCGCATCTCCTGGTTTCATTAATCTTAGTGGGAATGTTAAGCCACTTAGAAGAATGAGTTGTGCGCCAGATTGAGCTAGACGATTTTAGCATTATTGATTGTAACCTATCTGTACTCGTCCAAGAGGCTACATAACTGCTTATCATACGCCAGTTTCTTCTCGGCTTTGGTCACCTTGATAGCTGACATCAGCCTCTCTCTATTTATTTGAAGCTGTGTCGTAGCTTCTATTGTTGAGATGTTGTTTTTGTTGTGGTCAAAACGCGTGGGTGAACTCTGTGCTTGAGAATTAGAACGCGTGGGTGAACTCTGCGCTTGAGAATTAGAACGCGTGGGTGAGTTCCGTGCTTGAGAATTAGAATGCGTGGGGCTGGGACTCTATCGTTTGGTTTTTTCGACGCGAGGCTCGACCTCCGCGTCTGATTTTTTTGATGTAGGGCTCAACCTCCGCGTATGATTTTTTCGATGCGGAGTTCGACTTCCGCGTCTAATTTTTTGATATGGGGTTTGACCTCCGCGTCTGATTTTTTCGACGTGAGGCTCGATCTCCGCGTTTGATTTTTTTGACACGAGGCTCGATCTTCGCGTCTGATTTGTTCGACGTAAAGCTCAATCCCCACGTCTAATTTGCCTTTGCACTGTCTGACTCTTTTCTTTGTTTTGTAGTGCATCATACCAGCAAGCCTCTCCCTTTTCGCCATTATTTTGGGCATGAAGGTGGCGTGGATCAAAACATGACATTCAATCTATGTTAGGAACTCCCAGTTTTTAGGATTACTGAGAAGAGCCGTGTGGAGATGATCACCCAGGCTTCTCCTGAAACTCTTCGGATATTGGTTACGGACGCTAAGCTTGAGAGCCTAAGCTGTAAACTGTTAGTCAAACCAGGATTCATCTTTGGGGATTTTGTTGACTTTAAAGCAGGTGTCGCTTATGATGGGGACTACAAATGGCTGAGGAAAGTTGGAGACCGTAACCTTTTCTTGCCCAATATGAAGAGAATGTTCCCCATATTATATTTCCAGTGTGCCTCCATCCCAAGGCGTATGGATTGGGACCTTGTTAAGCAACAAGATAGAGTTGTTCTCGGAACTTTAACTTTTCAAGAGGTTCACACAGTGGGTTACAATAGACAGGTGACAGCTTTACGGTCAGGTTTGTTCGCCAAAGAATACCCAATCGGTGAAGTGGCCAGTCCGGCGAATACCTTTGTCAAGAAGTTTATGGCGAAGAAGGGAGAATTTCCCGCGTAAGGATTTAAAACTCCTGGCTGGGTTTACTCTCCGGTGATAGGGTGGTGGATCCGGATGACCAACTTTGTTTTGGAGGAGTTGGAGACACCTCTTACTCGAGCTGGCCTGAAGATTCCGGTGCGGGCTACTAAATTCGGGATCATCCAGAGATACTTTCATTTCTTCTCTATATTAGGGAGATACAATCCTGAGACCTGTACCTTCTTCACTCCGGTGGGGGAGTTAGGCTTCGCTCTTCACGAGATGCATGACATCTCAGGCGTTCTTCTCGGGGATTTACCATATGAAGAATTTGTTCCGGGATCAACGAAACTTAAAATTTTGAGAAAAACCAGCCCTGAAGTTTATTCCACCCTTTGGGAAGTCATGTGTCACTTCCACATTTGTATGCAGCAGACGGGGGCTCGAGGAGTTTATTCCACCCTTTGGGAAGTCATGTGTCACTTCCACATTTGTATGCAGCAGACGGGGGCTCGAGGAGGGGGCATAAAACAAGTTTCTTGGGTGGAGTATTTATTCGAGAACTTGACAGATATGGGAGCTCCGGTGACTAGATTACCTGCAAGCACTTTGGAGGAGATTCAGGCCCGAATCAATGCTGCAACCTCTCATTATACCAACGAAGCCAAGGAGGACGTTTTCCCGGCTCACACAGAGTTTGAAAGCTTCCACTATCAAGCTTAGATTCCCATCTCAGACACGGCACTGTTGGCTGGAAATCTGATGCTATGGCTCAAGCAATGCGTCATCCCCACCAGGCCAATTGATGCTCTTGCTGCTGAGGTGATTTACCCAGCTGTTCTTTTGGCGCACGGGAGGCCATTGAATCTTCTTTATGCCATGGTAGGCTATTTGCAGAGCGGGTTACGTGAGTTGGCTGTGGACTTTGTGAATGTTACGGAGGTGGAGTCTGGCGGCAACAAGACTTTCAGAACTCCCAATCCCCGAATACCATTGCCTTACGCTTATTTGATGGCTTGGTATGTGCTTCATTGTCCTCCCCTAATGAGTGCAGCCTCTCCTCTAGGCGACTCATTCACACCGTTTGTACAACGACTAGAATCTGCAAAGTGGGTGGGGACGTATATGGTGAGGATTCGCCAGATTTTGTCGCGAGACACCAACTACCACATCTTCCACTATTTTCCCAACTTTGAAGGTGGGGTATATGGAGCGGAGTATCAAGATGTGGCTGGTCCTAATGGATTCACTCAGCTGAACGGGGGTGTTTTCCATTGGCTCCTCTCCATCAGGCCAGGCTATTTGATTTTCAAGCAGGGCAACAAATGTTTCCTTGAGCCCTACCAACCCTATAGGTTTGCTCGATAATTTGGGTATGATCAACTGTATGTTGGAAACCCTCGACCTCAACTCTCGATTGTAAGCAACCTGTATGAAGGGGCCAGAGCTTGGTACTATTCCGTGGCTGGTTGTACCAAAGCTATCTTCAAGCTCCCCCATAAGACGCCCAACTCCTACACCTCCACAGGTTTCTACAATTAGTATTCTGTTGCTTCTCAGGTCTCTGGCTACAACTTGAATACGTCTTGTCTGAAGGAGATCAGATGTATGTACGCTTCAAGGAAGGGGTCTAAGACACCCCCCCGAGAGGGATTGATGAGTTCTTGTCTGTTGAGGACCCGTCTGCTGGACAAGAAGAGGAGCAACCAGCTAAGCCTGCTCTAGTGGAGGAATCCCAAGTGGTTGATTCTCCCACGACAAGGGCAGCTGGAAAGAGGAAACTCTCGACAGATGAAACTAGTCAATATGATAAGCAAACCCATCGGAAGTTGATGGTTGGGTCTCCTCCTACTAAAGGCTAACAGAAACCGAAATTGATGGCTGACACTATCAAGTGAAGCTGGGCTCCATCATTGCGGGCCTGCCACATAGAGCTAGGCTCCGTTCGCATGGTCCGACCCTATCAAGTGAAGCTTCCTTTTACCATCCTTCCGAGGATGAAGAGGGTGAATTAATGGCTATAGATGCAGAATCTGCTCCAGCAGTAGACCCTCATAGAGCTCCTGTGTTAGAATCAAAGGGCCGTGAAGAGAATCTATCCCCTCCTCCTTCAACACTAATGCCATCGGCTGGCGGTTTAAGTCCTAGTCCGACAACGGGACTTATGACTAAATCGGCTACCGGCACAAGTCTTCCTGAGACTTCAGCTGTACGTGATGATGAAGAGGAAGTAGATTATGAAGCCTCCTTGACTGGTGATGTAGCTGATGAAGATAGAGATAATGAGGATGCTGGCATCGGTAACATGCCAGGTGATGACGAGGAGGAAGAAGAGCATGATTCTATGGATGATATCACTACTTTCGATGATGCTCCCAAGGTCCCGTCCGATAAGGCATCTGGTTATCTTCTTTTTCATATCTCTGGTAAGCCTAGTTTATTTCAAATTCTTCGCACATTCTTTCTGCGCTCCGACCCTTTTTGCGTGCAGGTTCACCTCCTCCCGAGACTACTACCGTAACTCCTCCTCCGGAGTAGCAGCTCGTGCAGGTATCAACTCCTTTACAAGAGCAACCTTTACCTGGCTCATCCACGGTAGCTACTTCACTGGTAGCATTGATGAAGATTTCACTTACATCGACAGAGGCCGGACCAAGCACATCTCAGGCGAGGGCAATGATGGCTTTGACCTCAAGTCCTTTGCAATTGAATGTTTCAATTGCTTCTGCTGCTTCAACACCTGGATCACCTACTAGCCATCATTTTGACACACCAATCTCAATGGCTAGGGGGATATCCCTGACTACTGTTTCAAGTCTCGTGGGAGCACCTGAATTCCTTTAAATTTCTTTGGTATACTTGAACAATCTCGCGAAGAAGGTGATTGAATTTGTGATGGGTGGTCAGGGAACTTTTAACTCCTTCCGGCCTCTTCTGGAGGCAGGCTTAAATGGAGTTAGAAGTGTGGGAAACACTCAGTGGTTTGAGCGCTGTTTAGAGGCTATTCTTCATTTGGAAGCACAGTTGCAGCACTTCGAAGCCTTGGGTCGCAGGGAACTTCAGCCACAAATTATGTCAATTTTGGCCGGATTTCATGTTGAAGAAGTAGCTCGCCGAGAGGCGATGGAGCGAGACCTGGCTGAAAGAGAGTGTCAAATCACAGAGCTTTGAGAGCGTAATGCTTGGAGACAAGAGGAGCTGGATCTCTCGACTGCTTCCATGAACTTGCTTCGTACAAGACTTGTCGAAGCTGAAGCTGAAGTGATGCGATTAAAGGCTCAACTTTCTCGTGAAGAAAACATCATCAATATTCTCAGTACCAAGAATGCAAATGGTCTTTTAGAGTATCACACGAAGGCTCAAGCCCTAGAACATGCCAAGAAGGAGGTGGCGGCCACCGTCATACCCAGTGAAGATGAATTACGGGCGAAGGCTGAGGCCATGGTGTGGGCTAATCACGAGGAAGAGTTAACTGAAGTCAAGACTCAACTTCTCTCTTTTGATTTGATGCGCGAGTGAATCTTGATCTTGTAATATTCTTTTAATGAGAATAGCTCTGCTTTGTATCACTTTCTTTTGGCTTCTGAATAAAAAGTGATATTGGTTTCTCATTATTTCTTGCGTATGTCATGTTTTGATTTGAAGCAACAAAATCACGAGAAATGCCAGAGGTGTGATTTTAGCTTAGCGTAGATTTACGTGATAGGTATGATCTAGGAAATTTTCCTTATTATCGTTTGAGATAACTTCAAAAAATTTCCAACTGCTGGGGATAAATACTTTATTATTCTCCCAGAATAGGGCTGACTAGTAGAATTTTTCCTGTGTTACGCTTTTGCTTTAAGCACTGAAAGAAATCTATAACTGCCAGAAGTGTATTATTAACTTGGCGTGAATTTTCTCATAGAGTGAAATTAACAAATTTTCCTTATTACCACTAAGGATAATTCTGGAAAGAGTTTAATCCGTTGGGGATGCTATGAGAACACTTCTTATGTAAAGTGATAAAAAAAGTTCAAATGGAGGGGGGGGGGTTGAACTGTTAGAGGTATGATGTTAACATAACATGAAAGATATTAAGATATGGGCAGTTTTGAGGACTTATCACTCTATTGGAGAGAGTCGGTAAGTTGATTTTGTCAGAGGTGTGATATTACGATCGGAGTAATTTTGAGGACTTATCGCTCTATTGGAGAGAGTCGATAAGTTAATTTTGTCAGAGGTGTAATTTTAACGTGACAGGATAGATATTGCGATCGGAGCAATTTTGAGAACTTATCGCTCTATTGGAGAGAGTCGATAAGTTGATTTTATCAGAGATGTAATTTTAACGTGACACCTGTGGGGAGGATATTCTAGCGTCTCGCTGGGGAGGATTGCTAAATATTTTATCATCGGAGCGATGAATTGTGCTACTTGTGATTTGAACAAGATTTGGGGAATTTTAGTACTCTGCTGAGGAGAGTTGGTATATTGGCCATGATTTGAATGATTTTGGAGATTTATCGTTCTATTGACGAGAATCAATAAATTGGTTTTAACAAAATTATCATCGCACTGGTAGGAATGCAGGCTAGATGTCAACTCTGTAGGGATGATGATCACCAGAAGTGTTGCTTTAATCTGACGAAAGGTTTGCCATCTGAAAATGACTTAGATTGAATAAATTCATAGGTTTTGATTAACACTCTGTTAAAAGGATTCGTGACCTTAAAGGCTAAGTGTCATGTTTGAAAACACAAGGGTAGATTCTTCGTTTGGAAGAATTGCAATGCAAAGGTGACCTTCGCGTTTGAAATTTACAACGCGAGGTTAAGAACCCTCGTAACGCTGGTCTGGGCCTAGCATTTAGGGATTTAAACACGGATGTGAACTTCGCGTTAAGATTAAAGTCTTAACTGACTTTATCTAAAAACGCAAAAGATTGCGTTTCGAAAAATGGTTGGGATTCTCTCCTAAAATCCCATACCACTTTAATAGCTTAACGGTTGTTATAAATAGACCTATGTGATCACGTCAAGAGTCATTCGACTCTTTCTATTTTTGGAAAATTCCAAGAACGAGAACCCTCATTTGATTTCAACGAGATTTCTGGCGAACTCCATCCTCTTTGACCAACAACGTCTTCTCCGACTGATTGTATCAATGGCGCCACGAAGAGTGACTTCTAGCTCCAAGAAAGTCGCTAGAGCGACTTCTGAAACACCGTCGGCTGGGGACGCCTGCGGTGTTCTTGTTCCTGCGGTAACGTCATCATCAACATCGCCATCGCGGGGGCCTCCCTATCGTGGTAAGTGGTGATCAAAATAACTTGCTTTGACAAATTTTTTGAAAACCCTAGATGGGTTCTTGACAACGAGGTAGATGACTCATTTTGTTTAATGAAAACACGGAGTTGGGACTCCGTGTTCATCATAAAACACGGTGTTGACCCTAGCGTTTTGAATTCTAAATGTGGGTCTCGGCCCTCGCGTTTGGGATTTACAACGCGTGTTTTGACTCTCGCGTTTGATTTTACAACACGAGGCCCGACTCTTGCATTTGAGATTTACAACACCGCGTGTTTTGACTCTCGCGTTTGATTTTACAACACGAGGCCCGACTCTTGCATTTGAGATTTACAACACGAGGCTCGACTCTCGCGTTTGAGATTTACAACACGAGGCTCGACTCTCGCGTTTGAGATTTACAACACGAGGCTGCCCCTTTGTGTTTAAGATTTGACACGCGGGCCTTGATCTCTGTGTTTCTAGTTTTGTATTTATGTCAACAACTTGTTTTAGCTGCTAATTTTTTGCTTTTGACTTTGCAGTGTTCCTTCCAAATGTGTCGCTTTCGCAGGAGCATCATTTTGGGTATATTGGCGGCCCTGACACGAATGAAGTTTTTGGTCTTCGCGGAAAAATTCTGTTGTGCACTTTCTCTGACTCGGAGAGAACAAGTATGCTCCGATTCCCCTGATGCTATACTCTCAGGGCTTTGGTCACCGATTTAGACTTGGAGACTCCTACCGACCATGATCAATTTCCTAAACCAGTGTTCATATTCGGAGATCATATAGCAGCTGATAACCATCTCATACATGCAGAAGATTCAAAGCTGCTACGGAGAGTCAATAACCGCTTCCTCTTTATCCCAAATACGAAGAGGATGTATCCACTCTCCTACTTCTTGAACGTAAGCTGTCGCCGAGGTTTGACTTTTGATATAGTCAAAGAGAAAGAAAATGTGTTGCTTGGATTTGGTCGACAAGCTCAGACACAAATCGGTGGACAACTCAAAGGTTTGAGGCCCGACTTATTTGAGAAGAAGGATGTTGCTCCAGAAGTGTCACTTCCAGCGAATGACTTCATTCGCCAATTCATCGTGGCTCAGGGTGAATTCTCTACACAGACATTCAGATCCCCCGGATGGGTTTGTTCTGGAGAAGGAGGTTGGTGGACCCGGATGGTGGACTTCGTTCTTGAGGAGGTTAAGGAACCGCTCACTCAATCGGGTCTCGCAATCCCAGTGTTAGCTACTCGACGTGAGATCGTGCAAAGTTATCCCAATTTCTTTGCTATGTTGGAGAGATACAACCTAGACAGCTATACATTCTTCACACCTGTAGGGGAGTTAGGCTTCGCTCTCCATGAGATGCAAGCAGTATCAAGGTTGCCATTCGGTCGGATGCCTTATGAAGAATTCATCCCTACTACCGAGGAGCTCTCCATTTTAAGAGTGGCACACCCAGAAGTCTATGCCACTTTTTGGGAACTGATGTGCCATTTCCACATATGTGCTTAGGTCGTTGGGATGCGCAGAGGAGGTATTATGCATACTGCATGGGCGGACTACCTCTTTCAGAACTTAAGTCAGAAAGATGAAGCCGTAACCCGTCTTGCTGCCATTTCACCTAAAGGCGCTAAATCCCAAATTAAGGCTTCTAATGCTGCCTACGAGACGGAGCACGTGGAAGATGACTTTGAAGTTGGTGTCAAATTTGAAAGTTTTCACTACCAGGCCACAACTCCTATTTCCGACATGGCTCTCCTTGCTGGCTTCTTCATGATCTGGTTGAAATGGTGTGTAGTACCGTCGAAGCCAGTCGAGGCAATATTAGCTGAGGTTGTATACCCAGCTGTCTTATTAGCTCATGGGAGGCTAGTGAGCCTCCTCACTACTGTGGTAGGCTGCGTACAGAGTGGCTTAAGGATGTTGACCTCTGAGCTTGTCGGCACCTAGGGAATTAAGGCTACTGGGAGGAAAGCTGGGAAAACTCCCCAACCACGAGTACCAGTTCCATATACGTACTTAATGGCCTGGTTCATGCTACATTGCCCTTCGTTGATGATGAGGGCATCTGAAGGTGATGACGCCTACATTCCCTTTGTATAGAGATTGGAGTCGGCCACGTGGGCTAATATCTACATAGTCAGGGTTCGACAGCTCTTGTCTCGGGAAGATAACTATAGAATTTTCTACTGCGCTCCTAACTTTGATGGAGCTGATGATAAGGACACGAGCTTTATAGACGTGCTTTTCGAGGGCTCATCCTCTCTAGAAGAAGGCACCTTCAGATGGCTGCTCATGATCAGGTTGGACTACCTGGTCTATCACTTGAAGGAGAAGTGCATTATTGAACCTTACATGTCTTCTTGATTCGCCAGGCAGTTTGGATATGATCAGCTTTATGTTGGCAATCCTAACCCAGCATTGGCTCAAGTTGGGAATTTGTATGAAGGGGCTAGTGTGTGGTATTTCTTCTCTGCCGGAGGGACTCACGCGCACTTTACCTTACCCAACTCACCGCCTGGCTATTCCACTGTTGTGGACTTCCGTAATTGGTTTAATGAGGCTTCTCGAATCTCGGAATACGATATCTACACTTCATGCATAAATGAGATTCGGGAATTGTATCGATTGAGGAGCGGTTCCACCAAGACTTGTTTACCAAGGATTGTGGAGTATCTATCCTGTGAACGAGAAGCGGTCGGAGCTGTCGAAGCCCCAAAGGAGTTGCCCACCATTGAACCTTCTGAAGAAGAGGTTCCTATGGGGACTGAAGAGGGATCATTAATTGCTGATCCTCCTGAAGAAAAGGCGACCGAGAAAGTTCCTGAGGAAGCGTCGGCCCTTGAACATCATTCTTTAAGATCAGGTAAAAAGGCCCTTACTGCAGCAGAGGAAGGCGAATATGATAGGAAAATTCGCAAGAGAAAGCCTGTCGCTGCCAAAATCTCTAAGAGGGCCAAGTTGATGGGGGATGCGATGAAATCTGCACCTGTTCACGTTTGGCCGATAGGGAGGATGAAGTGCTTCGACCAATCCCTTCCGTTCCTGAGGAGGCGGGGGTCGAAGATATATTGCCCATTGAAGGTTTAGAATCCGCTTCTCCTCCTCTCATCTAGGACCAGGGTATACGTGATGAGCATCCTTCCGAGGTTGTTCCTCCATCTGCTCGTGATGAGTATATGGGTCCGATTTATCCAACTGCTCCTCCTCCGCGTTCGAGAGCTCTGAAGAAACTGATTGAGGAATTAGAGTACTGGATACAGATGACTATTGATGTCGTCAGTCTTGGGGGTGCTTCCTTTGAGAAATTTGCACCTATCTTGACTGGCTGTTTGGATAAAATTAAGGATAAAGGTAATGTGTCATGGTCTGAACTTTGTACGGGGAGTGTCATCCTCTTGGAAGCAGAGTTGGCAGCTTTTAAGCAGCTACAGTGCACCAATCTGGAATCTGAAGTGGAGTCGACTCTCTCCTTGGCTACAATCTCGAAGATGCATCATCAAGAGATCCTTCGCAAGGACTTGTCTGATAAAAAGGCCTGCATAACAATCTTAAGGATGCAGCATACTCAAGTATATACTGATATCAATGGTGTTGTTTCTGATATTCGTGCCACTGAAGAAGCTATTGCTCGATTAGAAGTTGAGTTGGACCAGAAGGAAGCCCAGTTGGCTCAATATGAGGTTGTTAGAAAAGGACTTCAGCTTCAAAGTGACAATATTTTTAAGGATTTTTGCAACACACTCCACGCATCTGAGAGAATTCGAAGAGACATTGTTGCTACTGCCCCTGTTGAAGCAGAACTCAGAACGGAGATTGAAGAACAAGTCTGAGCAGCTCACGAGAAGAAACTTTCTGCCTTCAAATCCAGGCTGAAGTCCCTTAAGTTGATGAATCCTGATGCTTAGATTTTGTAAGAAACTTTCTGCCTTCAAATCCAGGCTGAAGTCCCTTAAGTTGATGAATCCTGATGCTTAGATTTTGTACTATTTTTGGCTGGGGAATAATCCTGATGCTTAGATTTTGTACTATTTTTGGCTGGGGAATAATTTTGTATCATTTTCATTTCGATTATTGTTACTTTGTATCAAATTAACAATATTGAATAAAAATGATATTATTTTGTATTTCATCATCTCTCTTGTTGAAATCCAATTCAGGGCAATGAAAAATATTACAAATGCCATAAGTGTAGTGTTAACTTAGCATAAAATTGAAATTCTCTTTATTACCACTTAAAATAATTCTAGAAATTTTCAATCGTCAGAGGTGTAGTGTTAACTTGATGACATACAAGACAGGAAAATGAAACATTTATTCCTGAGATACATTCTAAATTAACAACCCCCAGCCTGACTTGACTGGCATTTGAGAGAGAAAGAAGGGGGCCACATGATTTATGGGAAGTATCTCTTAAGGAACTTCCTGTTAATTGGCATTATTAGCCTATCTCCTTTTTGATCAATGAGGCGATAAGCTCCATTCGAATAGGCTGATTCTATTATGAAGGTTCCCTCCCATTTGGGATTGAATTTCCCTTTGGTTTTGTGGGTCATTACCATGGGTCGTCTGTTGGCCAAAACTAAATCGCCTTTCTTGAAAATCCGTTCTTTAACCTTTTTGTTGTAGGCTTTGGAAATCCGGGCTTGATACAACTCGATCTACTACTGAGCTTGAAGTCATTTGTCGTCTAAAGTTTCAAGTTCCTTAAGACGTCGTTGATGTTTCTCTTCCTCTGTCAGTCCGGTTGCGATAGCGACTCGTAGAGAAAGGATTTGAATTTTTAATGGTAGTACAGCTTCGCAGTCGTATACCAAGAGAATGGCGTAGCTCTTGTAGGGGTCCTCACCGTTGTACGGTAGGCCCACAAACATTCGCCGAGTCTTTCGTCCCAATTGCGTTGGCTCTTGAAAACAAACTTTTTGAGAAGCTTCACAATGGTTTTGTTAAAAGCTTCTACAAGACCATTTGCTGGCGGATAATATGCCATAGATGCGACACTTTGGATTCTAAACTTATCACAAAATCTCTGAAATCCAAAGCTAACAAATTGTGTCCCGTTGTCGTGAACTATTCGTCTCGGGACCCCAAAATGGTAGATGACGTGATGTTTGATGAATTTAATCACATTCGAGGTCTTGACTTCCTTTAGCAGGATTTCCTCCGCCTATTTGGAGAAGTAACCGGTTACGGCCAAAATGAACCGGTGTCCTTTGGAAGTCGGGGGAGAAATCAGTCCCACAACATCCATACCCCACATTTCAAACGGCCAAAATGCAGATGTGGGATGTAAGTTCCCTGGCGCTTGATGGATAAAGTCACCATGAATTTGACACGCGTGATAACGTTTAGCATAGTCAACTGCGTTTGAAAACATCTTTGACCAGTAATAGCCAATTCGTCGAAGGCGATCTCCTAACTTAGCCCCAAGTTGATGAGCTCCGCACATTCCGTTGTGAGCTTCCCTGAGGGCCTCTTTTGCTTCCTTTTCGAGAGAGGCATCGAAGCAGAACTCCGTCATGTGATTTACGATAAAAATTTTGAAAAATCGTATCTTAATAGAATCGGAGGGCCTTTCGTTTGATAGCGGTCGCGTCCTTAGAATTGTCGGGCAAAATTCCGTACAAGACATAGTCGATGTACGGGAATTGACAATCCCTAGATTCAAGCTCCATGGAGGTTGTGCAAACTTCTACTATCGTTGTCTTGTCTGAGCTTTCTCCTACAGGAAGTTTGGAACAATATAGTTCACGACCGGTGACAGGGATCGTTGTTTCAGCCCCTGGGGATCACGTGACCGTTTGGAGAGATGAATACTACTCCTACTCCCACGGTAATTGCATTTTGCATTCCTAATAGCAGAGCGTTATACTCGGCTACATTATTGGTGTAGGGTTCGATCAGGGAAAATCCCCTTGGGATCACGTGACCGTTTGGAGAGATGAATACTACTCCTACTCCCACGGTAAGGATTTGCTTTGGATGCACTATAAAATAATAATTTTCACACTTGCATAACTTCTTGAGTGACACAAGCTTCGGTAACTTCATCGGGCAATTCTTCATACAACTTAGACATCTCTGGCATTGGGTGATCAGCTAGGAAGTTTGCCAACGCTTGACCCTTGACTGCTTTTTGGGGCATAAATTGCATGTCATATTGTGACAAGAGGATGGCCTACTTTGTCAGCCAGCAATTTAGAGATGATGGTTTCGTCATCAGAACTCTCAAAGGATTTACCTTAGAAATGACATGAATTATTTGTCCTACTAGGTAATGTCGCATCTTTTGGACTGTGAATACCAAAGCGATACATTCTTTTTCAACCGGATTATACTGGTGTTCAGCTCCCATCATGATCCTGATTAGGTAGTAGATGGCTTGCTCTTGGCCTTGATTGTTGTTCTGAGCTAATAAAGCTCCAAGAAAATGGTCCATGACCCTCACGTATAAAAGGAATAGTTTTCCTGATATTAGGGCCACAAGAACCGGCGGTTGAGTGAGATATCTCTTAATCTCTTCAAATGCTTTTTGACAATCTCCATCCCAAACGAAGGATACTCCCTTTTTCATGAGCTTGGAAAAAGGTTGGCATCGTCCTGAGAGATTTGATATGAATCTTCGGATGTAAGCCTGTCTGCCTTGCAAACCTCTGAGTTCTTTGAGATTCTTCGGAGGCGGCATGTCTTGGATAGCACGCACTTTCCCTGGATCAAGAGAAATTCCCTTGGATGTGACGATAAATCCTAGGAATTTTCCACTCGATACCCCCAAGGAACGATTTTGTTGGGTTCATCTTCAGCTGATGTGCTCGCATGATATCGAACATTATCTTCAGATCTGTAAGATGATCACCTTTGTGTTGACTTTTCACTGCTATGTCATCAACGTAGCATTTAATCTTCTTACGCAGATGTTCGTGGAAGATGGTATTCATTGCACGTTGATAAGTTGCACCTGCGTTTTTCAGGCCAAAGGGCATCACTGTGTAGCAATACACCCCCAATGGTGTTCTGAACGCTGTATGCTTTTCCTCTTCAGGATACATCTTGATTTGATTGTATCCGGAGAATCCGTCCATGAAAGACATCCTTTCATACCCGCAGGAATTGTCAATCAAGACATCAGTGATGGAAAGAGGAAACTCATCTTTTGGACAAGCTGCGTTAAGGTTACGAAAGTCGATGTATATCCGGACCTTACCGTTCTTCTTGGGAACTGGGACAATGTTGGCTACCCAGTCCGGGTGTTGCTCTTCTCTGACAAACCCCGAGTCTATAAGATTTTTAACTTCCGACTCAATTGCTTCCATGATCTCTGGACGAAACCGACGTTGTTGTTGTTTAACGGGTTTTGCTTCCGGATCAATGTTGAGACGATACATGGCTACTTTTGGGTCAAGGCCAGGCATATCTTCATAATTCTAAGCGAAGTCATCTATATATTCCCGAATAAGGGATATAAGATCTTCTTTCTCAGATGGTGATAGGCTTTCACTTATGAAGATTGGTTTGGGTTCGGATTCATCTCCCATTTTGACCTGGATCACTTTATCTTCAGTAGGTGGTTCGCGTTGTTCGAAGCGCATATCCCACAAGATGTTAAGGCGTTTGATCCAAGGGTCACTGGTTGATTCGATTAATTCTTCGTCACCCCCTACATCTTCATCTAGATGACTAGTTGAAACTATGTTCACGGTCAAACATTTAAAGAAAGGTCCGACACTGACGTAAACTTCCTATGAGGATGTTCCGGATGATTGGTCCTAACGTAGATAATTACTAGTTTCATTTTCTGAGATAGAGGGAGTTGTGATGTAGCCCACACCTCTTCCAGTTTTTTAATAATAATCCAGAGGTTTTCCTTTGGGGGTTAGAGATATTCGAATCTGTGTTCGCCTTCCTTTCCCGAAGTTTAAACCCTGTTTTTCATTAAAGTTGTATCCCATTCGTTTCATCAGATGTATAGATTTGGGTTCGTGGTAATGAAATTAAGGGATCCCATTATCTTCTTCTGAACTTCCTCGTTTGAGTAATTCAGGTTTAACTTTACCAAAGTAGATCGGCTTCTGCCCTTTCCTATTGGAAGGGACTTTGAAGAAAGCCTTCTGTGCGTCTTCTACTTCTTCATCTGAAGCAAAGAATGATTTAATCGGCAATGTGAGGGATGCCTCTGCACACAATGTGTGCTATGGGTTGGTACCTGTATTACGATCATTCTCTATTTGTTCATTTTTAGAGGACACATCAGACAAGTACGCCAAAATAAAATCTTCATTAATGCACCACTCGCCCTCACTCAGTACATTATTATTGTTCTCAATCTGACTCATTACATTTAAATTCAACTCCCAAGGACAATCTTCTTTAGGGTCTGGTTCGACGTCGGCCTCGTTACCACTATCTACATCTTCTTTCTCATGTGATTCTGAGTAGAAGACAGAATCTGTGTGGAAGTTTTCCACTCCTCTGAAGGGATACTTCTCCGCAATCAGGGTTCGAACTTCTCCTTCATCATTGGCATACTTCATGACCTGATGCAGGGTAGACGGGACAATGCGGTTTGCATGTATCCATGGTCGTCCTAGCAATAGATTGTAGGAAGTGTCCGCGTCTATGATGTAACATGTTACCTCGAACTTGAGGTCCCCGATTTGACACCTGAGTTTGATCTTCCCCAGGGTTCGAGTGCTGTTAGCATTGAAACTGAAGATGGTGGTATGGATGGTTGTAGGTGTGAATTTCTGATCTCCCGAAATAGGGATTTCGTTTGTATTGATAAGAACATCTTATTACAAACTAATGAATCAAAAATTACAACAGAAGCGGAGGGAATGCCCTCCTTGTTTAACGTGGGGACTTTCGGTAGCTATAGGATGCCTCGCTCAGTTCTCGCACCGAGTCTGCTTCCCTTGGACGATCGGACCGAGGTTGGTGGTGAGCTTCAGTACGTAGTAGAAGCTTGAGTCGGTAGAGTTCGAGTCTCCGAGTTCGACGGTGATCAGGGCCCGAAACTGGGAGAAGATGCTACAGTGTAAAGATTATGCAAAGAGCTTGTCGTCAACTCAGTTAAGAGTCGAGAGCTAGTGGTTCAGTTAACTGATTAAATTAATCAATTAACTGTGAGCGAACCTCTTTTCTGAAGCCCGGAGAGGTTCTTAAATAGATGAGAGACGGCATGGCCGCTCCTTGAATCATGGGATATGACCATGTACTGTTGGGAAATGCCATGCTTTTGGCTTGTACCATGAGCGGCTGCTTGATGGGCTCGGAGCACTGTACTCCTTCCCTTCACGTCGTGAGGAGTGGGAAAGCCCATCCTTGTACGTGCTATTGCGGCTGCTAGGTACTAGTTCTGCGAGCTTGTT
>NC_033803.1:31654424-31662815 GCF_001876935.1 Asparagus officinalis | reverse complement strand
TCTTGAATTATGCGGGCGAGTCGAGTAGACAGGCAAATTTTAGTCATCTGGATGATTTTGAATCGTGCAGGTGAGCCGATCATACAGGCGAGTCTGTGGCCAACAGATACGAGCGCATTTGGCGACCGTGTGGTTTGGGCTCGTGCTAGCGAGTCAAGTCCAAGGATGAGCCCTACCCTAAGACGCACTTGGGTAAGTCAAAAGGTTTGTCTGATGCCCTTGCATTGATTGCCGACGTCAGGTCAGGAGGATGAGTATCGTTCGTCTTCCCTAGTGGATTCTGCCATTTTTTTTGAAGTTTCCCCGATTTGGATAAAATCGGCCTTTTTCAGGCAGATTTTGCATTCTTTTTCCAGAGGGTGACTTCTGCCTTTATAGGCGAAATCGGCCTCTATCGGGCGAAGGTGAACTCATTTTTGACAGGCGAGTTCGACCTTTGTCTGGTAAAGACGAATTCGGTCTATACAGGCGAATTTACATTTTGTCTGGCGACTCTGCCTGTTTTGGCTTAATAGGCGGATTCGCCCCCCTAGGGCGGACTTTGTTCTAATTTTTCGGTTCTGTCTTGCTGCGACCTTTTCTGACGAAGCCCTTCCAAAGGGCGTGGCTATCGGTCTTACCGGAGGTACAGGCTATACGACACCTCTCCGATTCCCTTTCCTAGATTCGGTACTCGTGTTTGCTGCCGACAACCCGGATGGACTGATAAAGAGAGTCACCGACGGGCACCATTTGACGTTGCGTGAGTTGACTACTGACGCGGCGTTGGTAGACGAGGCTAGGACAGAGCTCAAAAAGTCTCAATTTTTGTTCGGTGATGTCGCGACTGATCCTTCTGCTCTATTGCTTAGGGAGAGCAGGTGGCTCCGCATAGTGGACGGGGTCCACTACTACCTTCCCAGCATGCCCAGAGAGTTCTTAATTGTTAAGTTGTGGTCCCTTGCAGTCCCAAGAATGATGAACTGGGATTTGACCCTAACTCAAGACGGTGTGACTTGCGGTATCTTCATGGGCTCCACGGCTGGGTATAGGGTGGACAGCTCTTGCAAGCGTGTGACCGCTCTACGTCCTGGCATGCCATTCAACGAGTTGCCCACTGGGGAGACGACTGCGGTCGCGGAGACCTTCCGTCATCATTTCTTTGGGGCTGGGGGGAAATTCCCTCCAAAGGACTTTCGAGCGCCGGGGTGGATCTACTCTGCACCCGGTAGCAGTACTTGGTGGTCTAAGATTACTGACTATGTTTTGGCCGAGAATTCTGATCTCATGGATTCAGAGCTGTACGTAGCCATTCGGGCCACTCGACATGGTCTGAAAATCAATGCTCCTCAATTCCACAGCATCTTGGAACTGTATTATGCGGACAGTGGCACGTTCTTCACCCCCAATGGAGAACTCAGCATAACCCTTCATGAGATGTATGACGTGTCAGGGTTGCCCTTGGGAAGCTTCCCCTATGAAGAGTACGTCCCAGGTCAAGATGAGATTGACCAACTTTCGACCCGATTCCCCCTGGTGGTTGAGACCCTATGGGAGTTACTCTATCACTACCATATATGCCTCAATACCCTGGGGACATTAGACCATAAAGGCAAGAAGCAGAGGGCCCCGGGGATCAGCCATAAGAACTGGGCTGACTACTTATTCCGGGAGAATGATATCAAGGGAAGGCCTACTCTGCCGCTGGGCGAGTGTGACCACGATGAAGTGGAAAGGAGGACGGCCGAAGGGGGAGCCACCATGACTCTCGAGCATGACGAGGGTGGATTCAAATTCGGGACGGTTTTCCACTCGTTCCACCACCAGGCCAAGTCCCCTATATCTGGAAAGGCCTTGCTCGCGTGGTATCTCATGTTGTGGCTGAAGAGGTACGTGATTCCCACTCATTCCTTTGAGGCGCTTTTGGTGGAGGTCGTGTATCTTGCAGTTCGCTTAGCCCACGAGAAGTCCTACGCATTGGTGTCGGTGATGGTGGCATGTATCCATCGGGGACTCCGCACAATGACGGCCTAATTTTGTTGTGTGTCAAGTGTCAACGAAGGGGAAGGTGAAGTCGTTAGGACTCCCAACCCTAGAGTGGGGCTGCCCTACACTTACTTGATGGCGTGGTTTGTCTACCATTGCGAGTGTTTGATGAGTGCCCCAGCTACTCTTCAAGGAGAAAGGTTTGTTCCGTTCGTCCAGCGTCTAGAGAGATGCTCTTGGAAGTGTAAAGACATCCCTGATGCACGGAAGACACTCTCCCACTTCGGCCATTAAAATTTTCACCGTTTCTTCCCCTACTTCAGTGGAGGAGGGTATGGCGAGTCTCTTAGCGATGTATCGACGGTGGACCATCACACCGTTCTTTCCTATGGCGCTTTTCGATGATTGGTGAATATTCGACCGGGGTATCATATCTTGTGAACATGCTCTGTGTGCTACCTTGAGCCGTACATTCCTTGCGGTTTTCCCCGCCAGTTCGGGTATGACCAACTGTTCGTGGGAAACATCAACCCCCACTTATATTTCGAAGGAGGGTTAGTGGATGGTGCTCGGGGATGGTTCTGGACTCATGCTGGTGGCACCTATGCTCGTTTCGAACTTCCTACAAAGGATCACGATTTGCACCATACGCTCCTGTATTGTCGATGGTATCGGGGTGCTAGCGCTAATCCTGAGAGCTTCCGGTTCCAGAGTTCCTATCTGGCAGAACACGGGCGTCGCCTAAGGGGAGCTCCTCATCCTTCGAGGCGGAAGGGTCGTCAGACTACTAGAGAGTGGTTCTCGGAAGATCCTGCTAAAGACACCAAGGGATTTGATGTAGGTTTAGATGAATCCGGGGCACCTGAGGCTTAAGCTCCATCCCCTGGCCCTTCGCTGGATCCCACCGGTGGGCAAAGAGACTCTGATGATCTAGTCCGGGAAGGTGAACATCTGGAACAGGCCCGGAGCACGATAGCTGGACGGATGGGGATGCCCCCTCTGATCCTTCTGCTCTATTGCTTAGGGAGAGCAGGTGGCTCCGCATAGTGGACGGGGTCCACTACTACCTTCCCAGCATGCCCAGAGAGTTCTTAATTGTTAAGTTGTGGTCCCTTGCAGTCCCAAGAATGATGAACTGGGATTTGACCCTAACTCAAGACGGTGTGACTTGCGGTATCTTCATGGGCTCCACGGCTGGGTATAGGGTGGACAGCTCTTGCAAGCGTGTGACCGCTCTACGTCCTGGCATGCCATTCAACGAGTTGCCCACTGGGGAGACGACTGCGGTCGCGGAGACCTTCCGTCATCATTTCTTTGGGGCTGGGGGGAAATTCCCTCCAAAGGACTTTCGAGCGCCGGGGTGGATCTACTCTGCACCCGGTAGCAGTACTTGGTGGTCTAAGATTACTGACTATGTTTTGGCCGAGAATTCTGATCTCATGGATTCAGAGCTGTACGTAGCCATTCGGGCCACTCGACATGGTCTGAAAATCAATGCTCCTCAATTCCACAGCATCTTGGAACTGTATTATGCGGACAGTGGCACGTTCTTCACCCCCAATGGAGAACTCAGCATAACCCTTCATGAGATGTATGACGTGTCAGGGTTGCCCTTGGGAAGCTTCCCCTATGAAGAGTACGTCCCAGGTCAAGATGAGATTGACCAACTTTCGACCCGATTCCCCCTGGTGGTTGAGACCCTATGGGAGTTACTCTATCACTACCATATATGCCTCAATACCCTGGGGACATTAGACCATAAAGGCAAGAAGCAGAGGGCCCCGGGGATCAGCCATAAGAACTGGGCTGACTACTTATTCCGGGAGAATGATATCAAGGGAAGGCCTACTCTGCCGCTGGGCGAGTGTGACCACGATGAAGTGGAAAGGAGGACGGCCGAAGGGGGAGCCACCATGACTCTCGAGCATGGCTCTTAAGCATGACGAGGGTGGGTTCAAATTCAGAATGGTTTTCCACTCGTTTCACCACCAGGCCAAGTCCCCTATATCTGGAAAGGCCTTGCTCGCGTGGTATCTCATGTTGTGGCTGAAGAGGTACGTGATTCCCACTCATTCCTTTGAGGCGCTTTTGGTGGAGGTCGTGTATCTTGCAGTTCGCTTAGCCCACGAGAAGTCCTACGCATTGGTGTCGGTGATGGTGGCATGTATCCATCGGGGACTCCGCACAATGACGGCCTAATTTTGTTGTGTGTCAAGTGTCAACGAAGGGGAAGGTGAAGTCGTTAGGACTCCCAACCCTAGAGTGGGGCTGCCCTACACTTACTTGATGGCGTGGTTTGTCTACCATTGCGAGTGTTTGATGAGTGCCCCAGCTACTCTTCAAGGAGAAAGGTTTGTTCCGTTCGTCCAGCGTCTAGAGAGATGCTCTTGGAAGTGTAAAGACATCCCTGATGCACGGAAGACACTCTCCCACTTCGGCCATTAAAATTTTCACCGTTTCTTCCCCTACTTCAGTGGAGGAGGGTATGGCGAGTCTCTTAGCGATGTATCGACGGTGGACCATCACACCGTTCTTTCCTATGGCGCTTTTCGATGATTGGTGAATATTCGACCGGGGTATCATATCTTGTGAACATGCTCTGTGTGCTACCTTGAGCCGTACATTCCTTGCAGATTTTCCCGCCAGTTCGGGTATGACCAACTGTTCGTGGGAAACATCAACCCCCACTTATATTTCGAAGGAGGGTTAGTGGATGGTGCTCGGGGATGGTTCTGGACTCATGCTGGTGGCACCTATGCTCGTTTCGAACTTCCTACAAAGGATCACGATTTGCACCATACGCTCCTGTATTGTCGATGGTATCGGGGTGCTAGCGCTAATCCTGAGAGCTTCCGGTTCCAGAGTTCCTATCTGGCAGAACACGGGCGTCGCCTAAGGGGAGCTCCTCATCCTTCGAGGCGGAAGGGTCGTCAGACTACTAGAGAGTGGTTCTCGGAAGATCCTGCTAAAGACACCAAGGGATTTGATGTAGGTTTAGATGAATCCGGGGCACCTGAGGCTTAAGCTCCATCCCCTGGCCCTTCGCTGGATCCCACCGGTGGGCAAAGAGACTCTGATGATCTAGTCCGGGAAGGTGAACATCTGGAACAGGCCCGGAGCACGATAGCTGGACGGATGGGGATGCCCCCTATCCCCAAGTAGCTCGCTTCTCTCTAAACGACAGCGGGAGACTGCAGCCGAAAGTTCCAGGATGGAGGCGGCCAAGAAGGTCCGTCACGAAGAGACGGTCAAGGCTACCAGAGCGACGGAAGGTCGGGATGATGCTACTCAGGTGATCATTCCTGGAGTGACTGCTCTTGTGACTGGGGCTCCTCCACTCGCTCCCTCTGCCGCACCGGGGATAGTCCCGGTAACTTCGGAGGATGCTCCTCCATGATCTGGTATGAGGCCACAGACGGGGGCTTCAACGAACCTTACGACCGTACCAGAAGGTAATCTTTAATGCCGTACCCTCGGGTGTAAGGTTAAATCTGCACCCCCTGACATTTGTGTTAACTTTATGTAGGTACGGTTGAGAGAGTGATCTCTATTCCTTCCGATGAAGAGGAGGGAACCGGAGATGAAGAGGAGCTTGGTGGCTCAGGTAAGAGTAGGATCTAGCGTTGCTGACCCACACATACTGAACTGTCAATGGGGCTCCTCTCGAGGGGCATTTACTAACCCTCTTCTTATATTCGCAGTTGACCCATCCCATGAAGCTGCCGGTAAGGAGGATCCCCCCTCTTGGGCGGGCCATTCGACTGGAGAGATGGGTGAATCAGAGGAGGACGACGATGTCTTGATTCATGAGGCGATATTGAGCGAGGGGGATGCGTCGGCTCATGAAGAGGTGTCAGACCGACAAGGGAACATCCCTGTTTCTACAGAAACATTGGTCAGGGGTGGAGCACCGGCATAGGAGTCTCTGAACTAAGGGGAGACACCCACTCGGCTGGTGACCGCTTCCTCATCCTTGGTGGCCGTCGGCGTCGCATTCCAGTGACGTCGGCTGGCGCTTCGATTTGGATGGCATCTGCCACCACTTCCACCGTCATGACTACCAACCCCTTGATCAAGGCTTTAGCTATAACGTCCGTAGCAGATGAGGCTACCCTCTCTCCATTGGAGCGTTTGCGCAAAAGAAAGGTGGCTCGAACCCTTGCTAACTTCCAAGACACTCTCGCTGACTGCATCAAGCTCGCATTGGAAGAGAGCTTCCCCTTTGAGGATTTCAAGGAGGACCTTGATTATGACATGGCTTTCTTGATCAAGAAGCTTGGTGCCACCGCGGCTAATCCGTACTTCAAGTGTTTGGAAGAGGTAGAGCGGGCTATCCGACAGCTGCTTGCCCTTCGCGCGATGAGCTCCGAGATCGTTCATCTTGCGTCCTATGAGGTTCAAGCATCATTGGAGGAGCACGACCACAGACTGAACGAGACAATGTCGTTGGAGGCAAGGTTGTCGGAAGAGTTGGAGCGTGTCAAGTCCGAGAACAAACGAGTGAGCCACGAGCAACAAAAGGCTGACTCCCGCATCTCTCGCTTGTCTTCGGAGATAGTGAAGACCAAGCAAGTCATTACTAACGCGCATGCCTCACTAGCTACTTAGGAGAAGGCTCGTGAATAGCTGGTAAGGGAGTTGGAGGAAATCGAGTCTCGACGGCAACTGGTTGCTAGTTTTGTTGAGGAGAAAGACTGAGCCCTCAAGGAGGCCAAACACACCGTCCAAGACTTGGTATCGCACACTAAGGAGGATCTTCACCGAGAGATCCTTAGGAGGCTTAAGCTTTGACACGCTGGGGAGATTCGTGAGGTGGAGTCGCGGTTGAGAGCTTTGTAATTTGCTTTTTATTCCATCGTTGTATTAGAATTTCTTTTAATGAATGGAATTATCCTTTTGTTCCTAGTCATTATTTCCCTTGTGTGCGCCCCACCTCTTTTTTTTGTTTTTGTCATTGTTTAACATGGACCCACACCAGTCAGAGTTTGACCGCAGGGGGATCCTCATTGTGGGCGGATTCTAGCTGCTGGCGGGTTCCAACTACTGGCGGATTCTAGCTACTGGCGGAATTAGGACTGACTCGAGTTTCAGAGTGGTGTACGAGTCCAAACGGCTCAACCATCAGACGAGCTTGAACATTACGAGTTTAAATGACGAATTTCTTAGTGGGCCACATGTCAATTTAAGCGTTAATACGCTCGTCAGTTAAGATGACGTGGGCACGTCGCTTCGCATTAAAGACGACGTGGGCACGTCGCTTCGCATTAAAGACGACGTAGTGGTCCTCTTTGTTCTCCACGCCCGATCTGGGCTGTTAGTTGGAGATTGTGTCAAGAAACTGCCGGATCTCGACCGCTTACACGGGATCCAAAACCGTTCGGCCTTACTTTTAACTGTTCGGTTTTGAACGGTTTGATCGAACGGTGGACAACCGTCCAGGCCATGAGTATTTAACGCCCCTCCTCCTTGTTAAGGGAGGTCACAGTTTTTTTTTGTTGTCTTCTCTGGAGAAAATCTAGGCTTCCTCTCGTTGCACTCGGAATGGTGCCGAAGGTGAAGAGAGTCGCTTCGAAGAAAGAAAAAGGGGGTCCCTCCTTGGGTGCCGCCGAAGCCGCTGCCGGTGAAGGTGCTTTTATGTCGCGTAGTTTGGTTAGGGGGTCGCAGGTTGAGGAGGCCGTTAAGAGAGCCTCTCGAACACTGAAGGTTTCACCGTTCCTATACATCGACAGTCGGCGAGTACTGTTTGGCTATGCCTTTCGCAATGGCACATAGGATTCGCCTCATGTATGGTGCGTTTGCGAGTTAGGTAACCCCGGAGGTCTTCTGTGGGTGGTTGGCGACAACCCCCAACATCAGAAAGATCGACCGAATGATCGCACGAGAGAGTTTTGGATGCACTCCCTGGTGTACACTGGGTGGAATGGTTAAGTGTTGGAGTTGGGCGAGTTTGCCCTGATAGGCGAGTTTTCGCGCCTGGGCGAACTCTAGCATGCAGGTGAAACTCAACCCTCTGCTCATGCAGGCGAGTTTGGGAGGTATCGCCTACTGCTTTTCCTTTGTAGTCAAGGCTCTCTCGCTTATTACACTTATCCGTCGAGGGGTCTTGGTGAGGCTCGCTCGCCTTCCCTTCGAGGTTTCGCCTACTCGGATAGGTTCGCTCGTTTGAGGCGGTCTGTTCGCATCGGGGATGTGACCTGAGAAGCGAAGTCCAACCGAGTGGGCGGTCTCATCCATCTTGGTTGGCGCATCTGATTTGGAGAGCCCTCTAGTGCCGGGCGAGTGGCACCTTCGTCTTTCACTCTTCGAACCTAGGTAATAGCTCAGGCCGTCGTATGAGACGAAGGCTTGGGCCTCCTGTCGAGCAAGGGCCTGTCGTTGTCGCTGGCGAGCTCTTCTGGAGAGAGGAGCGTCCGTGCTGATTATGGC